>NW_020664589.1:16797522-16815153 GCF_002925995.2 Terrapene triunguis
TTTTTGGGCTGCTTGGGGCGGCCAAAACCCTGGAGCCGGCCCTGCTACACAATTGCTTAAAATAACTACTGAAGAGTATATTATCCAACTGATGCAACAATTCAGGGAGACAGAATCCTGTTACTCAAATTGAAATCAACCTGGACCCTGGAGTTAGCACTTCCACATTTCTGGAAGTCACCACTGTACTTCCAAGAGAGACAAATGATTGGGGGCTTGGTTTAATATTTCAAGGGGAAAATAAGGGTTCATATAATGACTGAATTAGATAAAAGTTTAAATTTTGGTAATAGAAGGCTTGTTTTAAAATCAAAATTCATGTGTTTCAATTAGGGCTGTCAAGTGATTAAAAAAATTAATCTTGATTAATCGCAGTGTTAAACAATAATAGGATGTTTTCTACATTTTCAAATATATCGATTTCAATTACAACACAGAATACGAAGTGTACAATGCTTAGTTTATATTTAATTTTGATTACAAGTATTTGCACTGTAAAAAACAAAATAATATTTTTCAGTTCACCTAATACAAGTACTGTAGTGCAATCTCTTTATCATGAAAGTTGAACTTACAAATGCAAGTCCACTCAGTCCTACTTCTTGTTCAGCCAATCGCTCAGACAAACAACTTTGGTTACATTTGCAGGAGATAATGCTGCCCACTTCTTGTTCACAAGGTCACCTGGAAGTGAGAACAGGCGTTCTCATGGCACTGTTGTAGCCAGCATTGCAAGATATTTACGTGCCAGATGCGCTAAAGATTCATATGTCCCTCCATGCTTCAGCTACCATTCCAGGGGACATGCGTCCATGCTGATGACGGGTTCTGCTCAATAACAATCCAAAGCAGTGTGGACTGATGCATGTTCATTTTCATTATCTGGGTCAGATGCCACCAGCAGAAGGTTGATTTTCTTTTTTGGTGGTTCGGGTTCTGTAGTTTCTGCATCAGAGTGTTGCTCTTTTAAGACTTCTGAAAGCATGCTCCTCCATAGCTCGTCCTTCTCAGATTTTGGAAGGTACTTCAGATTCTTAAACCTTGGGTCGAGTGCTGTAGCTATCTTTAGAAATCTCACATTGGTACCTTTGTGTTTTGTCAAATCTGCAGTGAAAGTGTTCCTAAAATGAACATGTGTTGGGTCATAATCCGAGAATGCTATAACATGAAATATATGGCAGAATGCCGGTAAAACACAACAAGCGACATGCAATTCTTCCCCAAGGAGTTCAGTCACAAACTTAATCAATGCATTTTTTTTTTTTTTAAACGAGCGTCATCAGCATGGAAGCATGTCCTCTGGAATGGGGGTCGAAGCATGAAGGGGCATATGAATGTTTAGCATATCTGGCACGTAAATACCTTGCAATGCTGGCTACAAAAGTGCCATGCAAATGCCTGTTCTCACTTTCTGGTGACACTGTAAATAAGAAGAGGGCCTGTAAATGTAAACAAACTTGGAGACTGGAGATATACCTATCTCCTAGAACTGGAAGGGACCCCGAAAGGTCATTGAGTCCAGCCCCCTGCCTTCACTTGCAGGACCAAGTACTGATTTTGCCCCAGATCCCTAAGTGGCCCCCTCAAGGACTGAACTCACAACCCTGGGTTTAGCAGGCCAATGCTCAAACCACTGAGCTATCCCTCCCCCATTGGCTGAACAGGAAGTAGGACTGAGTGGACTTGTAGGCTCTGAAGTTTTACATTTTTTTGGTTACACAACTGCACTCAAAAACAAAACATCTACATTTATAAATTGCACTTTCACAACAAAGATTGCACTACAGTACTTGTATGAGGTGAATTGAAAAATACTCTGTTTATCATTTTTACAGTGCAAATATTTGTAATCAAAAATATATACTTTGATTTCAATTACAACACAGAATTAACTGTGATTAATCGACAGTCCTACTTCCAATTTATGTAATCAATGTACAGATCCTGCAAACTTAGTTATACAAGTAGTCCCAATTCAGTCTCCAGCAATAAGGTATAATAAGCTGAATAAGGTATAATAAGAAGTGAGTTTGCAAGATCAAGCCCCATCAGTAAATTAAAGGATTCAGGAACCAAAGCAGGCATTAAGGGTTATTCTCAGTCCAAGTTTGCACATAAATCCTTAGCTCTGTAAATGAAAAATATCCTTATAATTTTCAGCAAACAAAATGTTATTCTGTTGCAAATCAGTAACGCACAAAAACTGGAGTTAGATCACTACACTTCTTACAGATAAATTAAATCAAGGACACTGTATTACATTTTTTTAAGAAGTCATTTGATACTACATCAAATGAAGCTACCCATGGACAAAAAAAAGAGTCCCTACCTAGAATCTTTCCCTAACTCATACATTTCACAGAATAAGTCTGTGCACTTAATGCTTTTAACTACTTTTAGCTTTCTGCAATATTATTCAAGTCAGCCAACTAATTCAAATGTGAAGATGCAATTTTGTACAACAAAATTAGTAGGTCTGTTACTAAACTGCCAACCCCAAATATGAAAAAAAAAATCATGAGCCCCTACCCCCAATCACAAGATTGGCTTAAACAAGAGATTTTTAGAAAATAATAAAGTTTGGGTTCCTGAGCATTTTAGGGGAACTCCAGTCATATATTCAACTTTTCACTGCACCATGAAGGTTAGAATTTTTTTTAAGAAAGTTTAGAGCCTCATGTAATCACTTAGCTCCATGAATGGCAGTTTTAAAGAACACAAATATCACAAGAATTACAATAAAGTTGTGAACTCAGGAAACTGTCACTTGAAACACTAAATACAAACTCAATGGAACTTACCAAAAACGTCTACAATTTAAAAAAAAACAAAAAAACAAACAATGCTGAGCATTTTTTCAATTTTGGCGATATTACACCTGCCAGCTGATCAATCGACAGTGTATAAGAAATGCCTCACACTAACCTGAAGACAATCTCAGCCTCCAAGACAAATATATACTACTACTGCCATCTGCGGTTTCTTCTTGAACAGCTTCTGTGATTCAGTGTAACAGGAGAGTTTGTTCTGATTAGGTCCCAAGGGCTGGGCAATTCCAGGATATATTTACAAGATATTTTCAAATACTCCATGTACACTCTACAGATAAACTTACCAAGAAAAGTGCACCACAGCAACTCATCCTCAGTCTGACATAAGAAAATTGGTCTGTTTTTCAGCATGTTTAAGGAGGAAAAGGGTCTACATAGTCAACCTAAGGTGCCCATCTCTCTACAGAATGAATATCGATATGAAGCATTAACTAGAAATGTATCACTTAAGCAACTATGAGTTCACCATTTCTATAGAAATAAATAGTTGAGAATTTCAAAGGTGTCTAAGGGAGTTAGGTGTTCAACTTGCATTGAATTTCAACAGAACTAGGGCATTCCACCTTTTCAAATCCCAGCCTAACTTTTTGGAAATTCTGAAATTTAAGCTTATTTCCAAGACAATTCTATGGTCAACAATACATTGTTTTCATATCAGGCAAGGGAGGAGAGTTATTTATAGAGTGGGGGAAATTAAAGCTCTTGATTCTACCTAACCAGTCAGCAGCACATTTTTCTTTTAACATGCATCACTGGCAGTCATTTCGTCATTAAAAACCTCTGAAATTCTCTCATTTGGATAACTGAAAATATTAAGATTGAAGACCAACCTGACAGGGTTTCCCCCCTAACTAATTTCTCTCCTCAATTAACTTTCCAAAGTGATAACCACTATAGCTTAAGGGCTCAAAAGAAGGATCAAAAGGCTAGTTTAATACAGCTGCAGGGAAAGAATGCATTTTGGCTCACCAGCAACCATCTGATGAAACCCTGAGCCAGTCTTTTATGTAAATGCCTGTTAATTAGAATGACCAGATTACACTGCTCAAGGCTTTATTTAAATAATCAGTTTATCAACAGGATCAACTCTGTTCTCATTCTTGGTGGATGCTGTTATAAATGAGTTTCTGGTTTACATCATAACGACAAACACTCACGTGGTTAAGGCATTTAATAACAATTCAGAAATTTACATTGTGCAATTTACATCCACACAAAATATCATTTTAAGACAATCCATAAATGCATTTTGAAGATGAAGTTACTTCCCTATCATTAAGAAAGCATAACTGAAAGTTTTCCCTCATTTTCTCATCACCTTGCAACTTTGAAGCACTTCATCGGATAGGTTTTTCAAACTATACAGTTACAGTTTCAGATATTGCTGACATTGTACCTCTGCTGAATGTACACTGCTACCTTCATTTATTGGTATATTCATTCACAGAAGACACTTAATAATCATTTTCTTGATTACAGTATTAAAAAAATCAGGAAGTTCAACTTAATTGCTCAGGGAAAATACTGTCCATTTTTATATCCTCAAATCAAATTATATGAGTGTTAAATATTGTCTAATGACTAGTAATAACTTACATGTTTCTCATACCATTCCCAGCTTTCACTCCAATGTTCTGTTATTGGGTCTGCTTTCTCAAAAAGAGACCCACCCACATTCAACAAGCAAATCTGATCTGTTTAAAACAACATAGTAACTTTTGTTTATTCAGAGGCATTGAAGATAGCATTGCCACTGTACAACTCACCAGCTTCATTTTTTTTCAAACTTCAAAGAAAAGTTGTAGAGCAAGTAAATTAAGATCTTACTACACCGCAACAAATTCGTCTGTTTATTGAATGCTTTCTCTCAGATGCAAAATAGTCAATAGCTGAGAAGTTGCAAAAAGAATGTCTTGGTGTATATGTAATGAAGTTTCCAGGAAAGCTATGGAACTAAAAAATAAATTGTCATTGAAAATCCTGCACACACACATTCACTAGTCTCCTTTCTTCCCACTCTAAGCTTCATTCAAATAAGAAGTTTGTTTGTCAACAAATTCCTTGAATTTTTGTTTTATTCAAAATGTGACAGTTTTCTAATACATCTGTTTTAGAACTATAATCAAGTAGTAAAGGTCTTTAGAGATCTTATTCACACTACAATGGATAGTGTTCAGAAACCATTTAAAAACTGTTTTAAAATCAATTTCAGCTAGCACATTTTGTGATTAGTACAGGCAGGGCATAATGGTTTTCACAAACTGTTTTAATTATATTATACATTGTCTTCACTCAGGGACAAACAATGCTAGTTGAAATCATTTTTTTAAAATGGTTTTTAGAAGTGGTTTTTCAACAGCCTTTTTTTAATTAGTTCAGAAGGAATGCATGCCACAATATAATGCCCTAAACCAATTTTCTAAAATCAATTGTAATCATAAAGGTACTGGTCAAAGTCCTGTATGATTGTTAAGTTCTCTTATATAGTTATGTTCTGGCACTTAAACAAGTTGCGAAGATAAATGAATTTTACCTATGTTTCTCTACTCAGTTTTACAATGGCAAGAACATGTTCTCTAAAGGGTAAGAAAAAAAATCACCATCTGTCTTAAGTTTTGAAATATGCAAAATACTCTTTAAAGAGTTGTAACTTTAATTGCTTAACTGAAGTTATACAACTGCACATCCATATGCTAACAAGGCTTTACTCATGAAAAATGTTAATTAAATTATGATGCAAGTTTTTATAGGTTACCACAGTAACAAACTACGTAAAGAGTTTATTTCTCTAAACATGCCAAAGCCACCAATAATGCAATCCTATTTAAATATTCTTAGTATTTCACCCAGTATGAAATATTAGAAAACAACCGTAAATTTCTAGATTCTGTTTTTGTAGAAAATGCAATTAAAAATCAAAATATTGTACCTCAAGGAATTAATCAAGCTAAGAGTGATATCAATCTTTACTAGGAAATAAAATATTCAGATTCTCAATATTTTCAATATTGTTTACTGATATTTTTCAGTTTACAAAGTGACAAGTCAATAATCTCCTCCTCCCCCCACTCCTGCTGTAGGATTTAGAAAGACTGAAGGTCAAGCAATGTCTCAATACTATGCCAGCATTTCACATTTTATTGCAAGAAAAAAAAGTAATAGATTGTTATATCATCCATTCAAAACACTTCTAATATGGTAAGCTCACTAGCTGTGGCTGCAGTTAAGATGACTACTACACTTAAATAAGCAATTCTGATCCTTAAACAATTAAACTATTTTAGTAGTCTGTAATAAACAAGGTTATTCAAAATGTGCATTGCTTAAGGGCAAAAATTTGTTCATGGGAAAAACATTTTGAACACTGTTGTGCTACTGAGGATGCACACATACAGCAATAGACATTTCCCAAAACAGAATCAAAAAGTTAACTCTAATTTAGAGAAGTGGCAAAGTATTAAAGGTATAATAATATATATTTGACACAATCCAGTATTTCCTTAAGAGGAAGATTTGTTTTTAGCAGCTTTAAGAGAGGTACTCTATTTAAAATCCCACTGAATTGTTTTAAAGACTTACTGTTACAAATAACACCTACATTACTATTACAAAAGTCAGAGAAAACAGTTTCTTTTTTAAATTATTTTCTTTATGCATTTTACTGCACTGTGTGTCTGGTTAGTATCAATGGTTTCCTCTGTATAGTCAGCTTCTCTTATTTGTGTGGGTCCTTCACAGACACAGGGGAGATATACTTTCTTTTAAAAAAAAAATTTGATTGCAAACCACAAAAATTGGTAGGGGAATTCAGATGCAGGTTTGGTACCTGCTACTTTTAGCTGTTTTTTAAACTGAACAGATTTCAAGTTGAAGTAGTTAGAGTATTTTCTAACAAGTCTTTCTTCCAATATTCATTTTTTTGACATTGTTCAATTTCCAAAACTGTGCCTTTGAAAGTCAAAAGCTGAACAGCACAGCCAGGAAGAAAAAGCATCCAACATGCTCAAAGAACAATTCCATGCAGCCTAGAAATTCAGAAATGTCTAAGGAGAAAATTTTGAACCAGACCAGCTTCAGCATACATAGAGGTACAGTAGAAGATGAACACACACATACAAAAACAAAAACACTATTTTATCCCTTTAAGAGGGATAAACACAATCAGAGAGGTTTGCCAAAAGTGAAATTGTGGAACATTTCAGGATTTATAAAATTGTTTCCTCTTCTGCATTTTTAGAAAATATACATTACACTCCTACCCCTTCAGTATGGTTTAGAAACAGCTGCATAAAAGCAACTGATTTATTTTTGGAGGGAATTAATATCTAGACATTCTTCTTCATCAGAGAAGAAAGTCAGTAAACTTCACCCACATTTCTACAAGTCACAATGTTCCATGAACTTTACTGATTTGAGTTACCTAACCAAGTTATTATCTTTAAAAAGGTCACCAAGATTAGTATCTCTTGTTAAACTCCAGTTTGAGTTGTATTACAACCTGACAGTGATAATAGACCTCTATATAAAAGGAAACTTGTAGAAAAATAAGCCACAAGGAATTTTGCCAGGCAAGAATTGAGCACACGTGCAGAAAGAGCCCATGATTTTTGCATTTGTTACTACAGGTTTCTTTGTCAAGTTTCACATAACAATATAAGGTTGCATTTGTATAGCGTTTATTGATTCACGGTTTAACAAGAGGGAACACCACTGAACTCCACAGTTATAAAATATTCAAATACGATTTACACATGAGATTGATCACTGACATCTCAAGCTGGTTCTGGCCAGGGGAGGAAGTAGCAGAAGGAAGCATTCAAAGAGAACGGGGAATGTGGTTAGGAGTCAAAAATCACCATGAGTGGTGTTCTTTAACCCCCAGCGCCGAATGACGGGTACAAAGGCTTAGGGGGCGAATGTAAGTGACATAACAAGCCAGGCTCTGCGGGCGGCGCCTGGCCCCCGCTCCCCTGAGTACCTGGGAAACCAAGTCCCCGGGAGCCGGGGAGCCCCCCAAGCCCCCCAAGCCAGGCAACCCCCCCACCCCCGCGCTTCGCCCGGGGGGGGCTGCTCCGCCCTGCCCAAGCGCCCCGCGGCAGAGCCCCGCCAGGCGGACACAGCCCGGGCCGCGCCCCCCCCCCCAAGTTCAAAAGTTCAACCCCCGCCCCCCCAACAAAGGCCGCGGAGCCATGACCCCCCCACGCGGGCCCCGGCCCGAGCTCGCCCCGCGGGACCCGCCTGGCGCCCGTCCCCCCGGGGTGGGGGCCCCGCTCGCAGCCCGCCCCCCCCGCGCCGGGCCCCGCGGAGCCGCAGCCCCGGGACCCGGCAGGGGGGTCTCGGCGACACCTACCGTTGCGGGGCGACCCCTTGCCCCCGGCGGCGGCGCGCGGCTCCGGGTGCTCCCCGGGCTGCTCCAGCTCCATGGCGGAGGCCGGGGCTGGGGCGCGGCGGGGTCTCAGGGGCCCCGGCGGCCGCGCTCCCCCATCGCTCCCTCCGGGGCGCTCCTGTCAGCCAGCCCGGCAGCCGCAGGCAGCGCTGCCTGGGGAGCCCGGCGGCGGAGCCCCGCCCCCCGCACGCACAGCCACGCTGCCCCAGGGCATGCCGGGACATGTAGTCCCCAGGCGGGGCGGGGCGGCACCACCTGGGATCTGGGGACAGGGGGAAGAGAAAGAGCAGACCCCACTGCCCCCGAAACCTGCTTATGCGCCAGCCAAGCACGGGCCACGATTGGGCACAAGGGGCACGCTGTATCACAAAGGGCGGTAGGGTCACCCCATGGAGGACACCAAAAAGCCTCTTTTGTGGTTGTGAGCCTCAGGGATCCCCCCACGCGTGGAGCGCAATGGACTGTTCCAGGATGCCCCTCCTCAAGGGCAGAACCTGGGGACCCAGGTGCCCATAGGCACAGCTAGTGGCTCATGAATATGCAACAGAGTTGATGAATAGGCACAACCAGCTGGTGACTGTGCAATGGGGCTGATGCCCAGAGTCACCTTCACTGGGCATTTAGCATGTCTACAGAGTGTTTTATTGCTGCGTTGGTCCAGTCTTGGACCATACAGAAAAGGTTGTTACAAGGAGGAGGGAGAAAAGTTGTGCTCTTTAACCTCGGAGGGTCAGACAAGAAGCAATGGGCTTAAATTGCAGCAAAGGCAGTTTAGTTTGGACATTAGGAAAAACCTCCTGTCAGGGTGGTTAAGCAGTGGAATAAATTGCCTAGGGAGGTTGTGGAATCTCCATCATTGGAGGTCTTTAAGAGCAGGTTAGACAAACACCTGTCAGGGATGGTCTAGATAATACTTAGTCCTGCCAGGAGTGCAGGGGACTGGACCAGAGACCTCTCAAGATCCTTTCCAGTCCTACTGTTCTATGATACTGTGTCAGTTTTGGTGGGAGGCGGGCACGAGAAGTGAGAGGCCAGGGACTCTCTCCCATCATCCTCCTGAGAGTTGCCAGAGGGAATTTTGTGAATTAACTAAATAAATTCTTCTTTGTCTTTCTGTTAATCCCATGGAATGGGGTCCCCTCTATGAGTCCCCTCCCTCCAAAGGACTCCTCTGTTCAATGCCATGTCCTCCTTTACACCACATGCTAACATCTTCCTTTATGACATCCCACCAATTCTTCTTGTCTCGCTCGCTCTCTTTTTCCTTCATTCTTAATCTGTTGAACTCTCTGACCGACGCAGTTGTCAGGACTGCGTTTTATGTGACTAAACCATCTGAGCCTGCATTCCCTCATTTTCTTGTTATGGGTGTTACTTTGAGCATATCTCTCATGTACGTATCCCTTATGTGTTCTTTCTTGCTTATACCACTCATCCATCTCAACAGTCTCATTTCTGTGAAATAGATCATTTGTTCATGTTTCTTCTTTGTTGACCAACATACAGTGCCACACATTAAAACTGGATTGATCACTATTTTATAGACTTTTCCTGGTAATCTTCATGTCACATACTACACCACGTATCTCTCACCATTTCAGCCAGGTATTTATCCTAGCTCTAATTTTGTTCTCCATTTCCACCTTTTCCTGGACTCTGGAACTCAGGAACGTGACACTTTGTATTGTTGGTATTGTCTTCCCAGCTAGATTCAAGGCTAAGTCTTCAGAGTTCCCATTATTGAAATTGAATTCCACAAACATTGCTTTTCCTCTGCTCATTTTGAACCCATGTCCCTGCAGCACATCTCTCCCCTTATCAAGATCTTCTTCTAGACTATCTTTCTCCCCAGTGCATGGAATGGTAGCATCTGCAAACAGCAGGCCCACGGTGCCTCCTTCTGTATCTTCCTTGGGAAGGTATCCAGGATAAAGATAAACAAGAAAGGGCTTAGTACTGATCTCTGATGCACTCCCACCTCTACTGACAGTTTGTGTTTCACCACCAGAAGTTCTGACTGTTGACATTGCACCTTGAGCAAGCCACACACAAATCTCCGGTACCATTTTCTCCCCCATACACCACCAGATGACTTCTCTTGGAACTCTGTCAGGGCCTTTTCCAGATCAATGAACACCATGTGACTATTCTTTCCTTTTTTCTCTACGTTTGTCCACTAGCTGCCTCAGTGCATCTATTGTCAACCTTCCTGGCATGAAGCCATATTAATTAGCTAAATTAATTCATTAATCTAATATAGATTAATGTGTTTATTTACCAAGAAGGCAGTATGGCTGTCCCTTATTGCACTTAATCTTTGCATGCTCACCTTGCAGTTAGTTTTAAATAATAATATAAACACTTATATTAGACAATTAACTGCATCATCATCATCATTGCAAATCCCAAAGAGAAGTGACCTTCCCCGCAAACACAGCAAAGTTGAATAGTTAAATTAACTACAGCTTAGCCCATACGTTAATGTGTGATAGCAAATTTTTTGTTTTTATAAGATGAAGGGCAATAGAAGTGTTTCCATACTTGTTTAAGATTCTGAAAACAGTTGCTTGTAAACAAATGAACATGCTTCTGCATTGTTTAAACACAGACAGTGCTGCAGAGACCCAGAAAGTTAAATGGATTACAAAACAAAACTAAAACTTACTTCGTTGATGTTACTTTTTCCTAACTTTGACAAAGGTAAACAAACAGCATAATAACTACAAGGGAAGTGGCTGTTTTGAAGTTACAGTATTACCTCTGAAGATCGAAAGTGTTATTACTAAGTAACATGAGCAAAAGGAGTTTAATTGTTCACACTATAGGATTTTAAAACTGACCTTTTAATTAATGGGCCCAATCCTGCATACTTTACCAAGGCAAGGCTTCCATTGACTTCAGTGGAACTTTGCACAAGCAAAGAGTGTGGGAATTGATAGTCTTAACGCCAATAACTAACCTTGAACAGTACTATAGCACAATTTGGTCAGCCCTCCCAACCCACAACCCAGGATACCGGACCCCTCCGGTGGGGTCTAGGCCACAGGTGGCCCTCAGCCAGGAGGTATGAACACAGGCCCATCTCGCGGAAATGGCACATAGCAAGATGGCCCTGGAGTGCTGGTGAATGATTGTGGCAGGCTCAGTCCCCGTGTCATTCATGTTTTTCATGGGGGGGCCTGATTCAGGTCAAAAGGATCATTGGGAGCTAGCTTTGAAAATAACAGATCTCACTCTCATAGAGATAATGCGTGTGCAAGACATTTTCTTTAACCCAGGCTAGAATACGGATCGTTGTCCTCCCTCTAGTGGCTGACCCACATCAGAGAATGAGTCCTTCTCTCTGCCAGTTAAGAGAATAAGAGCTCGTCTACCTGCACCGCTACATCTGCACCACTACAGTGCTTCAGTGTAGACACTACCTATGCTGGCGGGAGGGGGTTCTCCCATCAGTTATAGGTAACCCATCTCCTTGAGAGACTGTAGTTAGGTCAATGGAAGGATTCTTTTTAGCACTGTCTACACCAGGGGATTTTTCATACCCCTGAGTGATGTAGTTAATCCAATTTAATTTTCTAGTGTAGACCAAGCCTTAATCTTTTAGCGCACCTATTATTATTATTTATTATTTTTTATTATTATTATAGCAGTCATATCTAATGGCCCCACTGTGCTACGCATTGTACCCATAATAAAAAAAAACAGACCCTGTCACAAGGAATTATACCTTTGCACCCATAGAACCAGTGTACAGGTTCCACAGGACAGCCCAGAACCAGGGCCTCTGTGTACAGTCTACATTTACCCATTCCTGGGGTTTGGGTTTAGTAGTAATGCAAATAACAATCAAACACCTCAGTATAATCTATCTATCCCTCAATTTTAGCTGCTCCCAGTTGCCCTCCCTGTCCCAGCACATTGGCTAATCAAAGGGCTGGGACTCCATGGATTATGGGACTATGAGGCTAGTGCAGATATAGGGCAGAATGATGCATGCTGAAGTCCAGCTGTGGGTCCTCTTTCATTTTGTGGCATCCATATAGTCCATGATCCTTCTTCCATCCTGCACCCATTACCTGGTCTAGCATCCTTATCTCACTGACTCTTCTTATTTCTCCATGTGCTTGGTTCCACCTTCTTTAGTAAAATGATCAGGCCTTGTTACTGTGATTAATCATTCGGCTTGAAACTTGACCATCATAACCCATTTCACCTTCACCCTAATCTACACAGACTGTCTGCAAATAGAGCCTTTCTCCATTATACCTTAGTTGCCTTTTCATGTTAGACTGTAATAGGCCACGAGATGTCTAGGACATTCTTATATTAAAGCCACTATACCAAACTACAGCATTCTGCATTGGGATCTGGAAATGAAAAGAGGCAGAGCCTTTTCCATTGCCATTCACATGTTCTCAGCACGGCAGCTCAAGGATAAACTCAGATTAATCTGCTCTGTTACCTCTTTGCTGACGCTTTCATTGAGGAAGCAGAAACCCCTCTACTATTCCTATTGGCAACTTCCGCTAGTAACTAACTGTATGTGTAGAGCGATCCATTAGGGAGTGTGTGCTGATGGGTACAGATTGCTGTCTTGCTACATGTCTAAACCTGAGAAATCACAGTCAGACGAAAGAATGCATGGCAGTTTTTTTTTATGGGGGGAGGGGGTGATGGTAAAGGAGAGAAAACTGTCACATGGACTCAAAATTAGCTGAAACAACATACATCTCACAATCTATTTTAGATTGTTACATAACACCTATCACCATGGTACAAAATTAAGTAATACAAAAACCCAGAAGAAAAGGGTAATGATGAATAGCAATGTATGCAGATGGGATATGTATACAATGTGATACCACCACATAGATTTATGTTAAAATTCATCTTAATTAAAATCTTCCTTAATGATATAGGAGAGGAGGGTAGATAGCATGGTAGCTCAATTTGCTTAGGGTAATAAGCATGAAGGGTTCTGAACCTTGGTGAGACAGAGAACTAGAAAAAGGCAAAGTCAGAAATATGGGCAGGAAATAAATTGAGGAATGACACTAATACACTCAGGGACAAACCATCCCAAACCAGACATCCAATAGCGGAGGGAAATACTTGGAAAACATCGTACAAATATTACACATAAGTTTAAATTTTGGTTTAAATGGAATTACTCACATTCCTAAAATTAAGAATGTGCATAAGTATTTGCAGGATGGGGGCCTAACAGCGAAAGAGACAGACTGATAGAGCTGGCAAATTAGTTACAAACTTGCAAGGTCTTATGGTGGCTAGAAAAGTCATTTGCATCACAGCACACACCCGGGAGGTGAGAGTCTATTTCTAAAAGGCATTAGTGAGGCCAGGGCCAGATTTAGGGACAGGCGACCCAGGCAACCACCTGGGGTACCCAGCTTGGGGGGGCACTGGGTTCGGGGCATTGTTTTTGTTGTTAGCAACAAAAGAGAAAATAGAATGTTTGAAGTAAAATGTTTCAGGTATTCCGTAGGCGGATGAATTTTTCACTAACCTCCTAGAATGTTCTGGATCTTTGTAGAATCTCATGGAACCTTCCAGACTTTCTGAGAACTACCTTTTCCTTGAACCTCCTAGAATGTTGTCCGCCATGCCCTTGCGGGTAAATAAGGGGTGGGGTGTCGCCAGTCAGCCAGTGAGATATAAAAACAAAGTGAAGTGACAGCCCAGCTGCAATATTGTGAACCTTGTTTTATTGTGTAATTGTGAAAGTGTACTTGTGTTTTAAGACTTGAAGAGTGCAAGTAGCGACTAATAAAGGACATATTTAATGAGATGCCATAGATATCTATCAAACCACAAACAATATAAAAGAAATACTGTTACTTCTTTTGCCATGATTAACACATAATGTTTGATGACTTTCTAAGATTGAGGAACAAAGATTTTGCTCTCCCTAATACTGTTTGTTTTCCCTCATAGAAAATAAAAGATGCCCCCAAAGAAGCCTTCAGGAGCTCAGTATAGGAAACACTATTAATACTGGTCAATTTCTTGATGTTAATACATTTCAGTTATTCTTAAAATTAAAAAGCTTCTATAAGCTTAGAGGAAACAATTTTTATTTGCTTATATATGACATGAATAATTACAGATTTACAGTTCCTAGCAGGCAAATTTATAGTCTTATATGACAGGGATAAATCATGCATGCAAGTTGTGCATCAAAGTTGTGAAATGGGCTACAAATGCAATAAAAAATAAGGTATTCAAACATTTAACAAATGGGAGGGCACCAAAGACACTCCTCGCATGGTCTAGAGCCGGCCCTGAGTGAGGCTGAAGGTAAATAAATTATTCACTGCTGGGCACTTTAATACCGGAAATTGGACAGAATTCAGAAAAAGGAGAACAAATGATTAAAGGGGTGAGGGAGTGACTGATAAGGAAAAATTAAAAGGAACAAATATGCATAACTTTGCATACAGTGAATAAGGTGGGGCTGGAGTAGCAAATAACTACAGAACACCATTAAATACCAGGACACATTTCTTAACAGCAAGATTTATTAGGCTGCAGAGTGGTTTTCCAAAGGGAGTGGTGGATGCCCCACTGCTCAGTGATTAAATACTGGACTGGATAACATACAGTAGGGAACAATCGTGCAGTGGTTGAAGGGGATTAGCTAGATGACCTTAGTATCTTTTTATTCCTTATTTCTGCAGTTCTGTCATTTGATTTTTCTGTTCTTTGACTGTTCTGCACAAAAGCCACTAGATGGCACACTCCCAATTGGAACAGAACCGATTTGGTATTGTCAGACCCCAAAACGCTGTAAACTCTGGTACAACTAGAGAAGTAACTAAACAGCTGTAACTGGATGAAGCACTCCCTTCCTTAGGCACAAGATCCTCCATAGTCCACTGTCACTTGTAGTTCTTCCACTAAAGAACATAGGATACTGACCCAGTATGGCAGCTCTTGCCTTGGACCTCTTCTCCATGAACTTATCTAATTCCTTTTTGAGCCCAGTTGTACTTGTGGCCTTCACAACATCGCCTGGATGTTACCTCCACTGGGTATTAAATTACCAGGTGCCCCCATTGCTGATCAGGTGTCCTTTGCTTCTCCGAGAAGGGGATTGCTCATCCCATTCCTTGAAGAGGTCTCCTAAATAAATACATAAACAAATCTTACATTTGTATAGGACTTTTCATCCCAAAGGATTTCACATGCTACATAAGGCAGGAATCACTTCACCCACTACTGAAATGCATCCATCTCTGGTGTGGAACACTGCATCTGTTTTTAAAAGTCACAAAGCAACACTACAAGGAGATAAACCCCTCCGCAGGGAAGAGGGGGAAGGATCCCTGGGAAGCCCTGAAGTGTGACATGAGTTTTATTTTTCTGCAAAATAATGTAAGAAAAAAAATCCTTCCCAAATGCACTTGATTGTAAAAAGCAGGAGGGGGTCCTTTCTTGCATTCAGCACTTCATGTTCTATTGTGCTATAAAATCTGGTGGAAATTCTGCTTTTGCTTTTACAACAAATACATAGAGAACTCATTCTCTGATGGTATTTGCTTGGCTAAAATGTAAAGTGGGCTGAAATGAACAGGGCCAGCTGCAGCCAGGCTCCAAGAACCCAGAGAATAAATTGTTAAATTAAAACAGGGTCCACTGGTGATTTTAGTTAGATGTTTCCAAAATAGCTACTTCCCAAAGCAAGCCACTTAAAATACAATAAAATCAAACAACTTTGCGTTAGTATTGCATGTGAAGGTCTCAAATGGCATTTCTAGATTTTAAAAATCAGTGACTTCTCTCTTTTACATTTTAGCCACACACATTTTTAATAGTAAAATGTATACTTCTAATTGCCAAGTGAAGCATGTGTGACAAATGTGCCCCTTCCCATTCTGGGAAGCAGATGGATTGGCTGCACTCAGTTAAAATCTTTAGGTCATAATACAACATCAATGTCTTCTCTGGAGGTCAGACTAGATGAAGAAGGTGCAGCAAAATGCATAAGGAAGCTTCATTTTAATTTCAACCTGATTTTCACCATCATATCTCCAACCGCCCAATTACTGAACTCCGCACATTTGAAAAGGCAGAACCAGTGGTTTCTTAGTTAAACCCACATACCATTCTGGAACAGGAAAAACTTATAAGCGACGTTACAGTAGCTGGCCAAAAAATGGGAGTTTTTGCAAAATAAATAGGATTTTTGTTTTTAATCTGCAGGTTTCAAAAAGGAGCGCTTTGTCATTCATTCAAAATGTGTATTGAAAATTTGCAGTTTCAAAAATGGCTTTTTGTTTTTCCAATTTCCCCTTCACTTTTTTTCATTTTCTATTTTGCCCCTGAAGAAGGGAGATAGGAAAATGGGAGGATAGGGGGGAAAAAATAAAAAAATAAAATATTTTTCATTGTGGGGTTTCATTGAAAACCAGAAAATTTTTAATTTCCCTCCCCCCCAAAAAAATTCCAGTTTTGAAAAATGGTCAGTTTTCTAACCCCTACTCTCCAAAAGATATCAAAAATTGTTGGCCAGACCAAAAAATTACAACGGCAAAGTATAAATAAGTGAAGGAGTCACTAGATGGCAGTCTAAATCTTTTAGAATATTCATTTCCTGATTTTACCTAAAACCACAAGTTACTTGTCATGAGCAATGTTGACTATAATTTAAGTAAAGTGCCATTTGCCCCCTCTACCATGTCATTAATGAGGATGTTAATAAAACTAGACCTATTGCCAATCATTACAGCACCCTGTGGATGAAGTGGTAGATATATGCAAAGTATTATCAGCCTATTCTTCTTCTTCTATACATTGCTGTTTAGCACTACCAAGGCTGGTTGTCTGCAGTGAGAAAAAATGCAAAATCATGGCAAAAATGCAAAAGTCCCAGTATTAGCTAAACAAAGAAGCATGGCACAATATATTACAATAAATACTAAGTTGTTTGTCATGAAAAAAAATAAATTGCCTAAAATCATCCAGTACCAGTCAATTGATAGTTTAAGGCCCCAGTTCAGCATGGTACTTAAACAGGTGTCTCGGGCTTGTTTACACTATCCACCGGATCGGCGGGCAGCGATCAATCCAGCGGTGGTCCATTTATCGCGTCTAGTCTAGCGCTCTCCCGTCGACTCTGGTACTCCACCAGAACGAGGAGCGCAAGCAGAGTCAACGGGAGAGCGTCAGCTGTCGACTCACCGCAGTGAAGACACCGCAGTAAGTAGATCTAAGTACGTCGACTTCAGCTACGCTATTCACTTGGAGCATATGTGTATCAGGGTTGAAATTAGGCACCTGCGTTAAGTACATGACTGAATCAGGGACATAAACTATTTTAAAAAATACCCGGACTTGCAAAAAGCCACATTTGTGACAATTCCTGGCAGAACCTTGTTCAGAAATAGGCCAGCT
>NW_020664589.1:16815163-16866986 GCF_002925995.2 Terrapene triunguis
GGGGCCGGGCCTGGGCCGGGAGCCCGGCGGGCTGCGGGGGCGGCGAGCCCTGGGCTGTCACTCGTGGCTCCGCCTCCCGCTGCCCCCGGTGGAGCCGCCTGGAAGGGGCCGGGCGGCGCAGAGCCCACGAGGCGGCCGTGAGCGACGGGCTCTGCGGCCGGGCCGGCCCCGCACCTCCCCGCGGCCATGGGGGCGCTCGGCCTGGCCGTGCTGCGCCTCTCGCTCCTCGCCGCCGCCGCGCAGGCCGCCAGCCAGGTGAGGCGCCGGGCCGGGCCGGGAGCGGGCTCCGCGGGCGGGGCGGGTCCGGGCAGGTGCCTGGCGGGCGCAGGGTGGCAAAGCCCCGACGTCTCGCTCGCTGCTGGCGGCGGGGAGCAGCGGGCAGGGCCCCGGCGTGTGTCCACACGGGGCTCCCTGGGCCCGCGGCCGTGTCCCGGCTGCAGCGGAGGGGCCCCGGGACGGGCCCCGGGACTGGGTCGT
Organism: Terrapene triunguis; assembly: GCF_002925995.2. Classification (NCBI taxonomy): domain Eukaryota; kingdom Metazoa; phylum Chordata; order Testudines; family Emydidae; genus Terrapene; species Terrapene triunguis. The sequence continues at coordinate 16,815,641 of NW_020664589.1, forward strand.
GGCAAGTGGGCAGCTGCCCGGTGTGGCTGAGAACTGGGTCCGGGAGGGTGGCGCTGCCCTTTGGCGCTAGTGGGTGGGGGGTGGGTGCAGTGCGGAATAACCCCGGCTGCGTTGGAGTGGATGGAGAACTGGCCTTCGCGCCGTGTGAACGGACAGACCAGGGCACACACACAGAAAAAGAGGGGGAAACAACCCAGGAATCCCTAAATAAACACACGGTGTCTGTGCTTTACAGACCAATGTGTTTATCATTCACACAAAGAGGCCAGAAAGGCCCTTCTTGCTGTCCCATCACAGCTCTGACTTTACTTCTCCTCCCTCTCGGCTGGGTATTTTGTGCTTCCCTGCTGAAACCGGAGGAGCTGAGACCCTAATGAACAATCTGTGAGGTTATCATGCCCTTTATATACTCAGGGCCAGCTTCACCCCCAGACCGCCTTCATTGGCTGAGTGGGAGCCCCCGCTTGCCCCGGTTCATGCCAGGCCATTTTCACTTTTCAGTCTATTCAGACTGAATCACCAAAGTGCAGATTTGGGACCAGTGAATTCCAATGGGATTTATTAGTTGCCTTGCCAAAGACAGCTGTGAGCCAAACAAGAGAGGCTGTGGTTTGTTGTCATGCTGCGGTTTGGGTTAATGGCGCCACATAGTTTGTAGCCCCAGCGTTCCCACTCTCCCCACTCCCTGCACTGCCCCAGAACGAGCTGTAGGAAAGCCTGTGCCCTGGCATAAAATGCCCCTATGCGGCCTTCTCCCAAGCATCAGAATCAGGGCAGTTCCACTGCTTTTCATCCCAAGTTGGGCACCCACATGAGCATGTTCACGTGAAGCATGACTTGCTCCTGTGCCCTGTCACTGGGAATCAGATTCTACCATTGGTAGGATTCATTCGATGCACTCTTGTCTGAATGGCATTGCATCAGGCTCGCTTGACTGGCCCGAGCTGCGCTTTGAGGCATTCTGTGTTTGTTCTGTCCTGGGTTTGTGCTGAGACCCACACCAGCCCAGCAGACCCTCTTCCTTTAGAGCAGCACGGCTGCCCCGGCTCAGAGAGCAGCTGTGGTGCTGGAGGGATGATGTTCAGACACAAGACACTTCGGGGTGCTCTGGAGTCACTGACCCTCCATCCACTCAGGGGGTGCAGGGTGCAGGTTTCTGGCTGCCCAGTGCAAGAGAGTCCAGAGTAATCTCAGGACAGGCAGCCATTTTCACACACGTGGTCTGTTGGCTCCTAAATGCAGGTGGGAAACCCTGAGTGAGGATGTTCCAGTCACTTCAAAAAGAACAGAAGCAAATCTTGGCTGTGCTTTAGCTTGATGACCTTAATTGTGCTGCGAAAGAAAACTGGTAGGCTCAACCCCTTGTGGGGAAGGAAAACCTTGTAACACATCTTGGGACCTCTTGTGCTCATGAGTGGCCACTAGTTCTGGATTTGCAAATATAAGTTCTGGAGCTGTCCAGCTGTCCTTGGAAGTGTGAGCCCCACACAAGGCTTTTCATGAAGAAATACAGTGCATCCATCCCTGATCCCTGACCTTGGCCTCTAGAACCCCCATCTTCCTCTGAAAAAATGACATTGTGGAGGCTAGACATTCTGCTTTAGTTTAAGTGAAACCCTGTGGCTGTGTGAAGCGCTCACAAGTCCCCTACACAGCAAGCCCAGGCAGTGAGGAATGAGCTTTCTTTGATTGTGAAACAACACCCCCTGCTCACACACAGTTTTCCGGGGGGGGGTGGGGGAGAGAGAGAGAAATGTTGGAAGCTGCTTAAACAAACTGTGCCTGGAATTGAACTACAAGAAAATAATCCCGCTATCAAAACATGCCGGCTGCTGGTTGTGCAGTATTGTGAGGTGAACTCTTTGATGCAGTGATTTGGCCCCAGCAAACGTTTAATCTTACTGCCACCAGCACAAGCTTGAATGAAAGGAGTGTGAGCAAGTGTGTGAGCATCCCGACATCCACAAAGGACAGACTGTGGAGTTGAATGTTTGGTGTGAGACCAAATTCCAAACAGAGTAAGAATCAGAGTCGCGGCTGCTTGTTTGTCAAGTGTGTATTTGGCTAATTGGAGATAGCGGCTACTCAGTTTGCATGTGCAAAGATGTAAAAAAAGACTGACAAGCTGGTCGTTAGATGTCAAGATGGGGACGTTTGTTGGGTTAGAAAGTACCAGGATCCCTTAGTACAGCGGTTCTCAAACTGTGGGTCGGGACCCCAAAGTGGGTCACGGCCCTGTTTTAATGGGGTCGCCAGGCCTGGCTTAGACTTGCTGGGGCCAAAGCCTGAGCCCCACTGCCCAAGCTTAGGGCTTCAGCCCTGTGTGGCAGGGCTCAGGTTACAGGCTCCTGAGCCCCTCCAGGAGTGGAGTCAGGCTTTGTCTTTGTCCCCCCCTCGGTGGGCTCAGGCTTCAGTCCCCACTCCTGGGATCGTGTAGTAATTTTTGTTGTCAGAAGGGGGTCACGGTACAATGAAGCTCGAGAACCCCTGCCTTAGTAGTTGGGGTCTGCAGTTGTAAGCTCTGTTGTTAGACCCTTTTAATGTCAAAATAGAATGGCCTGCATCCTGAGACACTTCCTCTTGGGGGAGGGGGAGAGAACTGGGGATGGGAAAGGTCTGTGTGGAGAGGAACCAGACGTGACTACCAGGCACGCTGTTCTCTGGATTTCCCACTGCCTGTCACTCTTAAGGAGCTACTGTTGTACACTGACACTGCTCCAATCTACTGCCCAGGACTGGGCTGTAACAATTACGCCACAAGAAGCTGTGCAAACCAGCAGAGTCATTACAGAAATGACTGTGAATGCCGGCACGCCTGCGGAGAATTACAAAAGCCAAAGGCCTTCCCAGAACAATTAATGCCATCAAGCTAAAGCACAGCTAGTACTGGCATCTGTTCTTTTTGAAGTGACTGGAACATTGCTAACATGGGCTTGCGGGGGTTGCTTAAGAGGGAACAGGGACTTTGGATGAGATTTTCAAAAGAGTCCACCCACACCCTGCTGAAGTGTGCACCTAACTGCCAAAGGTGCCTTTGAAAATCCCATCCTGCTGTTTATTAAGGACTTCAGTTGCTTTTCATATGAAGTTAATTAAGCTGAAAACTGCAGCCATGAGAATATACTTCTCATGTGATTTTAATAGGAGTCAGTCATTGGCCACCCACATGAGAGCTGAGTTAGGATTTAAATATTGTCCTAGCCCAAGTGCCCACACATCTGAAGAGAAATAGCATGGCCCCTTTGTGCAAGGAGCATGTTAGCCTGTGGCAAGCTTTGCAGAGGGCTGTATAGCAGTGCGCACACTACTTTGCCTGGCTTGCACTCAGCTTGTGCAGTATTTCGCTGGCTATGCCAGCTGGTAACCAGATGTGTCACTTACAGATGTTTCGCAGATAGCCAGGATTTAGTCCAGGCTTCAGGAATAAATTTAGTTGTCCAAGCTGCCTCCTGGGTACCTCATCCTCTGACGCATAAGTCAAAAGATGGCAGGTGTATAAACAGGGAAGTTTTCCAGATTCCTCTTTAAGGAATCCAGGCACTCGAAGTTGGCTGCACTTAGCAGATTCTCTTGCTCTGTAACATTTGGCTTCCTTATGCCCAGCACAAAAGAGGGATTCTTCTCCAAGGTAGGCAGATGGAGTGAGTCTGGAGGGTCTTGCCCTCATGGACTGGTGAGAAAAGGCCTGAGCTTTCCAGGTGCTCTGCACCTGAGGACACCATGCAGATTAAGGTGGTGCTGCTGCCACTTCTGGTGTCATTGAGCCTGCCTCTGTTGCACGTAGTCTCTCTCATAGACCCTGGTGGGCCATGACGACATGGCATTGAACGGTTTGTGCCAAGCCTGCATATGAATGCTGGGTAGGAGGTGGAAGAGGAGAATTACACGGTTTCCACCACATGATGAGAACATCCTTCCAGCAGCCCACAGCTGCACGGGATGGGAGTACAGCTGCTTGCTTTGTGCTGCAGAAGTGTCGACACAGTGTTTGTTCCTTTCAGGCAGTCCCCTGCCTGTGGAATAAAAGAAGCTGGGGGAGATTTCATTACTAAGGGTGCCTCTCAAAATAATGGCGTCTCTTAGATGTTCATGCTGAGGACTGAGAACCTAAACACCACTTGGCTAAGTCACTAGAGTCCTGCAGTAGAAAGGGGAGAACCCTAACTACAGTGGCGTTCCCCACCTGGAACTTCTCCAGAGTGAGGGGCATCTGGTCTTCTGTTGAAGAAGGCAACATTGTAGGTATCTGGAGCAATGAGTGACACAAAGTAAAGAGGGAGCACTGATTAGTTGGATCCACTTCCAGCTGCATTACTCTTACACTTACACAGGATGGGAGAATTTACATACGTAACAAAAATCTGCCAGAAAGCCCCCAAATTCTCACGTCTAGAGGACACAGGACAAAGCATTGTTCTTACCCAGGCTCTTACCCATGTCTCATGTGATACCACCGTTACTGTGGGAGCGTCTCCATTCAGGAATAAGCAAGCCACAAAATGTATCTCTTGCGGGGGGGGGGGGGGAAGGGGGGGATAGTGAAGTGCAGGGATCAAAAAGGATGAGAACTTCTTCTCACTAAAATTAGTTGGACACTGTCCTGTCTACAAACCCCTTGCACACCCAGGAGACCTTTCCGACTGCCCGTTCTCTGGCTTTGCAGGGAGAGGCATTGCAGAAGGGTTTCTTTCAACACAGCTCCGTTGTCTGCTGACTTTTCCTCAGCAAATAATACAAGCAGCCAAGTGAGCAACACGTAGGGGACAGAGCTGAGTTGCTTCTCTTTCTTCACTGTCAGTTTGAACAGCTTGACTTTGCAAATGCTCCACCTCCCATCAAGGGAACCCTGCCCAGGGTGCACGCTCTCCCTCCTTTTGTTTCAGTCTGAATCTGAGTATCGGGTTTTTTTTCTGTTCTTGGGCACAAAAGTCCAGCCTGGGATTCCCTTGCCACCAGGGATGACAGCTGGCTAAAAACACCTGCACCAGTGCAGGACACCTTAGTCTTTCCCATTAACCACCCAAGTCATTTGGAGTAAATGGCGTGGGAGAGTATCCTACTCCACATGTCTGTGGCTCCCCAGACTGGCTGTCTGGCTCCGTTCTTTTCAGTCGTATGTGCTGGTTGTATAGGAAATAAGCGGTCTGCGGCTGGCTCTCAGAAGGAATGGTTTGGGCCCAACAGCGGCACTGCTTACTCCCCAAACAGTCGTCGTTGAATAAAGTTGGGCCAAATTTATCGTTTGTGCAGTTGGGTTCGGCTCCCACTAGCTTCAGCAGAAATGGCATCTGCTTACGTCAGGGCCTTTATGGTTTAATGGCCTATCTGCGTGTTCTCAGGGAGAGGGGGGGGGCTTTAATACAACCATCTGACACAGGGTTCGGGTTTATAGTGATATCAGCTGAGCTCAGCCCCTCTGCAAGTGCCCACTGCAGCCTCCCAGACGCCTCTGAGCGGGCGATGTGCCCAGGAGGGGGCTGTGCTCAGAGATGGGTTCTCGGGTGGGTGCAACGCACTGCAGCTGAGTGACCTTTGTGGAATAAACTTCAGAGAGTTGTTGTTTTTGTTAAGGTTTCCTTGTTTATAGGGAGGCCTTGTTGTATAAATAGAACTCCTGGTTCCTGTTGAAGGAAGCTGTTTAAAAGGCAAAGCCTTGCGTTCTCTGTAAAGGAAAGCAGAATGCCCCGGTTCCCTGCCCAGAAGCAGTTTACACAGCAAAGGTGGAGGGGGCAAAGCTTAGCCAGAGGCAGCCTACGAGGGGCTTTGGCACCGCTTGCAGTCCCCCTTCTCTTTGCCACAGGTGCAGCCGGCGGAAGCTACGGGGCCCAATGTGCCAAACTCCATCTTGATGTGAGCTGAACAATGTTGTCCATTGCCTGTGCGGAGGTATGGTCGGAAGGGCTGCTGAAAATTTGGTGCAGCCCTTGGGCTCCTGGCAAGTGGCCCTTGTCTGTCTCAGCCGGAGAGAGCCCGGGGGCCCCGATCCAGGGAGCGATTTGCTCAAATGCAGGTTAAAAAGCACTAGGGGTGATGGCTGTGGCCAGCTCTACACTACAGCCATCTGCTGGCAATGCTCTGTTGGGCAGGGCCGTCTCTAGCGCGGTGGGGCCCTGATCTCAGCTGGGTCCTCTGGTGCTCTTGTAATGCAAGTAATAACTCACTCAACTCACTCCTGGGCAGGGGGGCCAGCGGAAGGCCTGTGCCCCACTTAGGGCCCACAGAAGTGCAATGGCTGGTCTGGCTCTCCGTCCGGGGGTGAATTTCACCCTCGAAGGACAAAGCTGCCAAGGAGATCTAGTAGCAAACAAGGGCAGCCCAGCCCAGCCCAGCCGTGAGAGCCAAGAGCGGCTGCTCGATTCCTCCACGGAGAGTGGGTGGCTTTAGTACAGGAAGCGGGAGTCATTCCTCCCTGGAGGTGTTAATTGAGACACCACATCCATCCTGACAAGGGGCGGGATCCCATTCAGATGTTCCAGGGGTATTTTTGTTGCACGTTGTTAGTTTCAGCTCTGTTCATCATTGGAAACATGGGCTCTAAGCAGGCAAACCTGGAGCTCCCAGTGTACCCAGTCAGCACAGAATGTGTAGAGCTGGGAGGGAAGCTGGCCTCCGGCTGAATCGCACGTGCAAACTGATCCACGTCCGTCAAGCCCCCGTGTGAGATGATGGACAACGTTGATTAAAGCAAAAATAAATAACCTCTGAGAGAGTGGAAGGAGCGCCGGCTGTTTGTGCCAGGAAGGACGAAATGGCCCTCTGCGGGATTGTGAATCGTCATGGCTGTTTGTATAAACAGGCCCCATTGCCATGGGGAGGGCAGAGGGCCACGCACAAGGAAAATATTGGAACCGTGAGAAGTTGTGTTTGTGTAAAAGAATCCCATTGACCAGCTGCGTTATCCCGTGTCTCCCCCCTGCCATTGTCCTCCTCCTGCTACACTCCTAGCAAGGGGCTTATTAGAGCTTGTTAAAATTTACAGCTCTCCCCGCTGGTTTCATTCTATCTAGTGACATGTCCCCCACTCTCCTCCTCTTTTCTGGGGTTTCCAGATGAAAAGGGGGAGGCTTGTTTGAAATGCAAAACACAGGAAACATTTTGCCTCTGTTTAATGAATGAAAGCTCCTGGCACTGCAGTTTGTTTACTAGAGATTGTGGGAATCTTGCAGATGTTTTCTGTGCTGCCCGGGAAGACCCAACCACGCAGGGGAAAGTAATCCCTGGGTTACAATTTCTTGGCCATGATGATCTCAGTGATATTGTAAACATGGTGAGATTGGCATGGAAATAGGGAAGGGCTTTACATATGAGTCATAGCAATAAGGCCTCTGCCTACTTAGGATCTGAGCCCTGCTCTGGCTGTTTTAATGAGTCCTGCCTGGAGATAGGCTGAAATAGTTCCAGTGAGTCTGAGGTTTGTATATTGTTCATGGATCTGCCTTGGTCAGCACCACATCACCTGCTATGGGTGGGCCCAGAAATCTGGAGAACTTCCGAACACCTATCTCCTGCCCGCATGGTCTGCAGACGTTCACAAGGGAGGGAGGGGTCTGATGGAAGGGGGTCTTGGGGTGAAGGGCATATACTGGGACTTGAGACCCCAGGTCGGTTCCCAGATCTGCCACAGACTCCCTGTGAGACCCTGGGCAAGTCATTTAATCGCTCTGTGCCTCAGTTTCCCATCAGTAGCATGGGGATAATCATGCACCTTTTCCCCCACCCTTTGTCTCGCTAGTCTGTGTAGACTGTAAGCTCTTCAGAGCAGGGTCTGGGTGTCTGTACAGTGCCTTGCACAATGGGGCCTGAGCTTGGCTGAGGTCTCTCGGTGATAATCCGTGTCTTGGAACCGGCTCTTATTACCTTATATCCACATACCCCTTAGAATTCCTGTCCCCCGGGTGAGTTCAGTTCTTATTACCAGTGTGAGCCACCCTCCCTTTGCTTGACCCCGGGGAGAGCAGCAGGATGTACAGGCTTTCGCTGTTTTCTCAGCCAGGCATTAGAGAATAACTCCAGATAGGTGAGTTGTGGTTTTGCTCCCCTAAGGAGCCAGACCCTCGTGGTTACAGCACCCTGGTCAAAGAGCCAGCACTGCCGTCTGTGCTATGTAGGATTCAGGTCAGGCGGCTTTCTGAGCAAAGCCCCCAACAAAGCTCGCGTTTGGTCACCGATGCTCTCGCTGACCCAGAGTGAGTCTTCCTGTAAATGTTCTCTCCCGTATTAAGGGCTCGTGGCACTGGTGGAAGCTGGATACACAATGTCTGTAGGTTTTAGTCACTTGTAATGAGGGACAATGGAGCCGCCTTACATGGTGACCCTGTTGTCACAGTGTCGTCTCCAGCACTGTGTCCTGGCTTTACTGCCGCAGCAGTTTAAATCATTTAAGCAAACAGAGTGCTTGGAGTCACACCACATAATGTGAGATTAGAGGGAAGCAGCCCCTTGGCTCTGTCTGGCGGATGTGATGCCTCCAGGGCTTGTGTGTGAAACGGCGGCAAACCCGCGCTGGGCTGTCCCCCGGAAATGGCTGAGGCAGGCACTCTGCTCCAGCACCGATCCCGCTCGCTCACGTGGGCACAGCTGACTGAAGATGCTGGTGAGAGGTGCAGGTAGGCATCTTTGCTCAGCACCCAGGAGCTCCATTATCCAGCCGTTGTTTGCCCGTGGGTGCTGCCCAGTGAGGGAGACGTCACTTCAGTCACCTTATGACACCCGGTGCCCAGCGACAAGAGGAGAAGCAGCCGCACATGGACACTGGGCACAATGTACATTCATTTCAAGGGCAGCAGTGGAACACTGCGGCTTTGCTCCGCTGCCCTTAGGGGCCTGCACCAGCCATCATCCCACTGCCAGAGCACTGCCGGTGGGGTGCTCAGCCGAGCGGGGGTGCAGGGCTGGGCGCTCAGTGCACTAGCCAAACAATGGTGGTTTGGCTCTTTTAATTCAGTAGAACAGGTAACTGGACGGCTGTCAGTGGCATGTAGCAGAGGAGAAGGGGCCAAAAAGCCCTGGCCAGCTACCAAAGAAGGTGGCGTATGGCTAGATTTGTCATCGGATTAACTCCATTGGCTTCTGTGCAGTTACTCTGGGGATGGATTGGGCCCAACGGGGTAGCTTTATTGGTTACCATGTGCGTGTGTGTAAAGTTATTATATATTACATATCAAAAATGACGTTAAAAGGTTTCAAAGTCAAGCAGCCTCAGTCCCAGTCTCCCTCGCTCAATCTCTGTCTCCCAGCCCAAAGTCCCCTCCCCTCCTCATCCCAGGGGATTTTACCAGTTTACAGCATTGGTGAGACCAGTCCTGGAATATTGTGTCCACTTCTCATGTCCACGTTTTAAAAAGAGTATTACTCTCCCCAGCCTGGGCACCATCCCTGCCTTCCCGGGTCTCCGACTCTTCTGCATGATCCGCCCCTTGTTTGCTCTTCGGAGCACTGCTTTGGCTCCAGTCTCTGATGCATTTCCGCCTTTCCCAGTGAGATGGGAGCCAAGTGTGGAGTGCCCTGCAGTGCAGCCCAGTGCACTTGACACTGTCCGTGTGAAAGGCCCCGGCTGCTGGGTCTGTGCAGCCAAGCTCAGCTCAGCCCCTTTACATGAAGCCCTGGCTTTAAAACATGTTTGCACATGCACAGCTGCATCAACCTCCCTGCAGAGCGCACACATCCACACGCCAACACACTGCCAGCTACACACACAGTTCTGAACACGCTCCCAGCTACACACACAAGTACCTGCTGATTGAGGCCTGCACAGACACACACAGGGCCTCACTCAAACACCAGCATTAACCTCCCCACACTGAAATACACACCACACATGCCATCAATTGTCCACTTGATCTTTTGTAAAAATTAAATACGTTTTAAAAGCTGAGGAATATTTACCCTCCTCCCTGAAACACTCTGACATCATTCTTCAAGATCCTCCGCAGGAACATTCAGTGGCATGGCAAGGGCATGAAAATCCCAGCAGCTGCTAGGAGACTGGCCTGCTCCTGGCCAGGACGGGTTTGGGATCGGGTGCCACAGACTGAGATAAAAGGTCGGTGCATTTCCTTTATGCTGAGCAGCGCCGTTCAGAAGGGCTGTTGCTATGGCACCACTTCAGCAAGCTTTGTCCAGCGGATGAGGATCAGAGTGGGTGACAAATGGTTCCAACTGGGCTCCACGCAGATTCCAGCTGTTTACTGAGGGTTTTATCTCTCTTCTGAGGACAAGACTTAAAGTTAGTTTGCGAGACTTGGCAGGAAGTGGCTCCGCACTTAATATGCTGCACTGCTTAATCTCTCTGCTAGAAAGGGTCATGGACTCAGGGCCAGCTGTGACATTTGGATCCAAACCCAAATTCCCCGGAAGTTCAGGTCCATCTCTACCCAGCACTGATAATGCTGATGCTCGTTGTAGATCTGCTGCTCTGGGCAGCCACAGCGTCTCAGATCCAGAGCAAGTCTTCACACTGGCACCCAGTTAGAAGCTGGCACCTCCCTCTCCTGTCTGCTGCAGCTCAGCGTGCTCCTGCTGGTGCCAGCTGTACTCCACATGTGGGCTGTGCTGGGGACAGCTAGCGCTCCATGCCTGGGCACTCGGAGGCTTTGGCCAAGGAGGGGACATACGTGCAAGTCTTGCTCACCCCTGGCGGGAGGCTCTAAGCTCCGCTGCTGCTGTCAGCTGAGAGAGATTCTTCACTAAGGTTAACCAAGCCAGAGATGTTGCTCTAGGATGAGCCAGAGTGAGCCAGGACAGAGTCCTCACAGTCACAGAACTGTCCGACTGAAAGGGGCCTCGAGAAGTCATCTAGTCCAGCCACCTGTGCTGAGCAGGACCAAGTAAACCTAGTCCCTCCCTGACAGGTGTTTGTCCAGCCTGGTCTTAAAAACCTCCAGTGACGGGGATTCCACAACCTCCCTTGGACGCCTGTCCCAGAGCTGAGCTCCCCCTAGAGTTAGAGAGTTTTACCTAATATCGAACCTAATCTCCCTGGCTGCAGCTTAAGCCCATTGCTTCTTGTCCTATCTTCAGTGCACATGGAGAACAACTGATCACGGTCCTTTTTGTAACAGCCTTTAACATAGTTGAAGACTGTTTTCAGGTCCCCTTTCAGGTTTTTTTCCTCAAGACTAAACATGTCCAGTTTTTTAACCTTTCCTCACAGGTCAGGTTTTCTCATCCTTTGATCATTTTTGTTGCTTTCCTCTGGACTATCTCCAGTTTGTCCCCAGCGCCCAGGCTTGGACACAGTGCTCCAGCGGAGACCTTACCAGTGCCGAGCAGAGCAGGACAGAGTTGCACCCTAGAATGATGTTAGCCTTTTTCACAACCACATCACATTGCTGACTCGTATTCAGTTTGGGATCCACTCTAAGCCCCAGACTCTTTCCGCAGTACTGCTGCCTAGCCAGTTATTCCCCATCTTGTACATTTGATTTTCCTTCCAAAGCGAAGTGCATTATACTTTTCTTTATTGAATTTCATCTTGCACTTGACAGGCTGCTTGATGTATGATATGAAGGCAAAGGGCTCTGTCCAGCCCCACTGCAAGCTGCCGTAAGACCACTGAGATTTGTGGCTGAATCTGGCCCAATGAGAGTGACCCCTCAGGCAAAGGACATGATCCGAGCCGCTGGTATAAAGACGTCTGTCGCAGAGGAATTGCAGCTGGCTGCAGCCTTGGAAGTCTGTCCTGTGTTTATTGTTCCCAGCCAGGGAATGCTGAGCCCAAGCCCAGCTCTGACACTGGCCTTGCTCAGGAGTTGGGTGGACAGAAATGAGCAAAATATTTGCCTCCTTTTTTTTCTTCGTCCATGAACTGACAGGAAAATTCTCCTCATGGTTTGGGGACTTGCCCCCCCCCCCACAATGGGCTAGGGGCAGTGTGTGAAGTTTGAGCTTGGATGTTGGATTGGTGCAGCTAACCAGTGCCGCTTGAATGTCAGTGGTCTAATGTCCCAGCTCAGAATCTGAGCGGAATTCACCGCTGGGTCGGGGGACAGATCACAGCCGGGACAGGCCAAGGCACTTGGGGATGTAGTGGGACATAGGTGGTACCTAGACCTTGTGCTGGCTCTAGGCAGCCTTCATGAATATCCGAGCAGTTGACCTTAGCCTCAGCCTTTGTGCTGCAGTTCCTGACAGCCCCTCTGTTTGTGGGAAGCAAATACAAAAGGGTCACAAATGCCATCCAGTCGGAGCTGGGCTTTGAATGCTATGAATTATTTGCCGGAGGCTTTTTCCCACTGTCCCCCCATTCCACATGATCCTTCACCTAGGGTGACCAGACAGCAAATGTGAAAAATCAGGACCAGGGGTGGGGGGTAATAGGAGCCTATATAAGAAAAAGTCCCCAAAATCAGGACTGTCCCTATAAAATCGGGACATCTGGCCACCCTACCTTCACCGAAAGTGTGGCACAGAGCTATGGGTTACTAAGTCTGCGTTTCTCCTCTGGAGTGGCTTAGACCGGGTCGCTCTGAATGACCCTATTGGTGACTTGCTTGTCCCACACTGGTATTTCTGCTTTCCTTGTGGTCTCTTGGCACTTCTCTGGGTATTCCCATAGGGCAGCTCAGTCACTGCTGTTTCTGCTGCCCACCAGGCAATTCCAGTATCTGGACAGGCCTGGGTTTTCCCAGGACTCTGGATAGAAGATGTGCACATCTGTTTCCAATCCCCTTGCTGTGCTACTCCACTGAAGCACATCAGCAGTGAAGCCCGCTGCATGGCATAATGTCAGCATCAGAGCTCAGCACTCCCAGAGACTTGCACCTTTTGGGTCTGGCCTGTTAGCTTCAGTGGGGTGGGGAAGTGTCAGGAAATGCAGCATTGTTTAAAGGCCACGTGAGGCCTGGTTCCTGGGAAATGCAGGTCATTTGGAGATTAGGAGGTGGGAGTTCCAGTGAGCTCTTCAAAGGTCAGTAAGCAACCCTACCAATTAGTGAGCCTCACTTTATTATCTGAAAGGGATGGAGCTCACTCCGGCTGCTCCATGATTTTGCTGTTGATTTCAGCATGAGTCAAGCAGCTTGTTACATACATAACTCATGAAAAATGTCAAGTTTTATGTAGCACGAGGTGTGGTTAGTGGCTTGGGGAAACCTAACACAGATATGAGGAAAACACTCTCTGGCTGTGCGTGGACGGTTTGCAAGAAGAGCAGCTGTAATGGACTCAGATCCCTTATTCAGAGGAGCGGCCCTTGTGCTGCGTTCCCACAGCAGCTTCAAAACTGACAGGGAAAAGAATTCCAATCCCCACCCCCCACAAAACACACACACACACACACACACACACGTGCACACACACATACACCCCTGCACTCCTTGGGGAAATTGTCACTCACCCTTTTGTAACTAGGCCATAATTGCGATAAAGAAAAATAATGAAGGTTGAGGGCATGGAAACGTTTACACCCCCTTAACTCCTCTCCCCTCAGACATATGGCCAGATCCTCTGTTGCCACAGTGGGCCCCAGCTCCATGGAGCTGCACCCATTTACCCCAGCTGAGAACTTGCTTACGGCTGGGGAGATCCTCCAGGCCATGAGAACACAATGTGAAGAGGCTGGACTCTGTCCTTGGCTGGGATTTACGGATTCACAGTTGTGAAAATGACCTTGGTGCCAACCCAGCGCTGTGTGAATTGAGATGATATTGAGGAATGCAGAAAGATTCCAACTCCCTCCTGCCCCTGCGCTGGTCCCTGAGGTTTCTCTAGCAGCCTTCGCTCTAGGATCTCTTGCCACTGAACAGTATTCTCTATAAACAGCCGTCTGCAGGGCAGCCTTGTGCTGCAGGAATGAACGCCATGTGCAGCAGCAGCCTCCATACCCTCTTCTGCTCCCAATGGTTTCTGTGCAATACCCTGTGAAGGAACCTACTCTTCTTCAGGCATCAGCAGACACTGTAGGCCTGGGACAGCCCTTAAGCTTTCACTCTGCCTTGCCTAAACTAGGAAGCCAGTTCTGCTGACCAGGCTTGGGACCCTGGCATCTCCTGAGACTAGCAAGTCCTTTCAAAGGTGCAGTGCCCTTTGCTGGGCCTGGCCTGCTGCCTAGCTGGCTTTGAGAGTTACACAGCAGTCTGAAAACGGGCCTTTATCAATCATGCCTACTCCCTACAGTGCTGGAGCCTGAAATGCCACTGTCCTGCAATGGGGTTCCCACTGAAAAATGAGCCCCTGTATGAATGGGTAGGGGCTAGTGCAGCTCCATTGATTTCAATGCGCCAGGTCTGACTTTGCTCCAGTGCAAAAGTGCTCAGCTCCCAGCAACTCCCATTGTTCTCCGTTTGGAGGCGGAAGCATTCTCCGGGATCCCTAGTGGGATCTGCTGGGTGTGGAGCTCTTTTGAAAGTATGGCCAGTAGTTTTTGTTCCTGCTGGCCCTGCAGTGCAGACCTAGCCATGGAAAAGGCACTTGGATTCTGTTCTGCCTCGGGTATGCCGGCTCCCTGCTGCCTCCTGAACCCTTATGGCTGGGCGCACGGTGTGCAGCAGAGGGGTTAGGTCAGTCGAGGCTCCACCACTCAGGCTGAGCCGGCAGCTGGGAATACCTGTCTGAAGCTGAGAGGCCACTGAGGGGATAAACGTGGGGCACTGACATGCCATTTTTTCTGGATCACTGGCTTGAGCAGAACCAGACTTTAAACATGGTCCTGTGGCACTGAATGCTTAAAGCTAAACCGCCAACTCTAAATCCTCTGCCAGTGTCACACCTCATCAGCTAGCCAGTGAGAGCAGCAGCTTGTTCCGCCTCCTACAGATCATCTGAGTAGCTTTTCCAGACCAGTAATTGGAAGAAGCTTGAATGTGGCTGATTAGGCCCCAAGCCCTGTGTGATTCGTGTGTGCGCACACATCACTCTCAATTACTGGCTCCAGCTCAGGTTTTCAGCCAGGGAGGCAAGGCTGGAACCAAGGAAGGGGAGAGGGATCTGACAGAAAACAGAGGTCTGTGGGCCCCGCATGCTCCTCCGAGAGGTGCCACATTGGAAGCCTTTGGAGTCTCCATTCCCATGCAAGTGGCAAGGGGGTGAGGAATGTGGAGGACACACAGCTTAGTGCTAATAATTAACAGGTGATGAATACTGAATGTCCATTTCCTAAAGCAAATTACAGACAGGGAACTGGGAGTAATGAGTGTCTGAGCTGGATCTCTCCAAGGGCAGTAATATCCCCTAATGTCTCTAACGCACCTGCTAACCCCCAAACCTCCCGAGTGCTTTACAAATCATTTAGAAGGGCAGAGATGCATACTGGAATCACTTTGCCCACCACTGAAATGCAGCCACCTCTGGGGTGAAGCATAGCAGCTGTTCAGCGGCGCTCAGCCCTACACTATAGGTTAGGGCAGGAAGTGATGATGAATATTGTTTCCAATTGAAATAGCAGGGGGAAGTCAGAGAGAATTCTGGCCAGAAAGTACTCTGAGCTCTTCACTGAACAGAATCGGTCAGGACCTTGGCTGGGAGCAGTATGATCTTTGACTTCCTGCCTTAAACGGTAGCGTGAAGCTGTTCACTCTCAAACAGGAGCTGATTTCCATCCCCGTGGTGGTTGCATTTTAGTGGTGAATAAAGTTTCCTGTGTATCGTTTGTATTGGTTTAAGTTTGTCAAGGCTTTGGAATCATTTGATATGAAAAGGTGCTACAGAAACGGAAGCTCAGTATCCTTATATCTGGGAATGCAGGCGCTCTCTGCACACGCTGCCAGGTTAGCTAAATCCTAGAGTAGGCTAGAAAAAGCTTCACAGAAGTAGGTCAAATAAATGCTAACCGTAAACCGCGCACACAGCCACAAGGGGTGGTGCTGTGTGGTTTAACTGCTGTGACCCGTGGAGCTGGGACGCTGGGGCAGGTGGATTTCCCTGTCCGGGTCAGAGATGATGTGCCATGTTGTCAGCCAGGCTAGGCAGAGAGAGATCCAGGGCATCAAAGGAGATTAAAGGTCCTTGCTTTAGATCGCGGTGTGTGGGAATCGTCTCTATGACAGCCGCACATGTGCCCAGGATTACATTGCAAGAAGGGATGTCTGCTGGCAGGGGAACAAGAGGGGAACATGGCCGCAGCCTTGCCCCACCCCCCAGCTAGTGAAGCAGAGTTGGCCAAAGCAAGGCCTTCCGAGCCCTACGTGCAGCCAAGGGCCACCCACCGGCTGTGGCTGTAGGGCAAGGACAAGCTGTCAAAGGCAGGAGTTCCCCGCTGTGCAGCGCGGCTCAGCCGTGGCTGAGAGACACAGACAGGCTCTGGGGAGAGGGCACTGGCCTCTGATTCAGAAGGGGACGTACATTTATATGCCAACTCGAGCGCTGGGAGGAGCTCAGGGTGCCAGTCTGAGCCCCCCATTCCCGCTGGCATTTCACACAGGGCTCCTTCCTGGGAGATGACGAGACCTTCGTGCCCTAGAGCGCAAAAGTTTTTTCCCTTTCTCCAGAACAGCAGCTCAAGCCCCCGAAATGTACCAGACGTGCCGTGCCCAGCCCCCGGCAGATGGGCAGCCAGGGACCAGAATGAACTGGCTTTTTAGAGACCCATAGAGAGTGGTTTGAAAAGAAACCCATTCAGACCGGCTGTTCTGGCCGGATGAGCCTCTCGGTGGCTTTTCTGAGAAGTAGAAATGAGCTGCTTCCGCTGCGTGTGGGTTACTTCATGAGCCATTGGTTTAGGATTGCCAGGCAGCAGCCCGAGTGCTTTTGCAGGGGATGCTTTATAAACACAAGGAATTGCTGCTGTTATTAGTCCCTCGTAAATAAACACACGCTGCTGCCAATGGTGGCCGGGAGCTGAGGGGCACCAGTGACCTGTGCTGGGCAGGAGGGCAGATTAGAGGATCAGCTGGGCTCCCTTCTGGCCTTGCACTCCTCCATCTCCTCTTCAGTCATCCCAGGCACTGCTTTGGGGCCTTGGAAACACCCCCAGCAGAGGAGCTGGGGGAGGGGAATTAACCATTGACTCCTTGCTCAGAGCCTCGCAGCAGCTTATTTGCCAGGCTCTAGGCTGGAGCCTCTGGGCAGGGACTCGGTATTTGTGTCTTGCGCAGAGCTGAGCAGCACTAGTGAGTAATGTCAGCTTGCTCCTTCGCTCTGAGCAGCTGCCTAGGGCCGAGTCCGCTCCCCCCTGCACGAGGTGGCTGTCGCTGACTGACCAGGCCTCGCCCACCTCCCCAGGCTCTGCTCCTGAACAGTCCGGGCTAAGGCTGGGGGTTCTGATGGAGACTTAGGTGCCCAGATTGGGAGTTAGGCCACTTTGAAAATCCCTGTTCCTCACACCCAGCCAGGCGCCCTGGTGTCCGTCAGAGGAGGAGGAGGAAGGCCCCACTCCCAGCCAGCCACCCTGGCATCTGTTGGAGGAGGAGGAAGGCCCTGGAGGGTGTCAGCAGGGGAAGGAGAGGTGCAAGCGCCTTTGTGCTCCTCTGCCCCTCCTCTGCTCCTCAACCCATCAGCGTTTAATACAAGGACATGGGCTGAGCTGAGCAGGCGAGAGTAACGAACGGGCTCCCTGCCCCCCCGGGAACGTGCTGCGACAGAATGGGCATTCCCGTGAAACCCACCTCCCAGAGAAGCCACCTCGGGAAGGAGACTCTCTACCCCGGGGTAACACGGGCCCCGGAATGGACCAGGGGGTGGCTAGTCCGTTAGCTCAGGTTGCAGAGATCGTACCTGGGCTCTAGAGGAGCCAGGGTCCATCCCTGGCGATGGCCGAGAGGATGGTTATGGCAACTCTTCCAGCAGGGGCTTTGGCCCTTCGTTCGTGCTTGTGGGTGGGGTCTTTAGGACTCCACGTTGGTGCACCAGAGAGCAGAGACTTTCCTGGGGGAGCCCCAGCCCAGGGTCACGAGGGACATGCAGGGCACCTGGCTGCTGGGTGGCTCTTTGGTGGACCCCAAAGGCGTTGGGACACCGGCAGGAATTCCTTCCTGACCCCCTCCCCCAGTGCACCCCAGAACCTAAGGTGTGAACCAGGAAAGGCCAAGTCCCACCTGTCCTTACATGCCTGCTTCTTGCCCTTGCCCAGGTGTTTGGCGACATGGACCAAGTGCGGATGACGTCCGAGGGCTCCGACTGCCGCTGCAAGTGCATCCTGCGGCCTCTCAGCAAGGATGCCTGCAGCCGCATCAAGGATGGCAGCATGCGGGTGGAGGATTTCTACACTGTGGAGACAGTGAGCTCGGGGGCCGACTGCAAGTGCTCCTGCACGGCCCCGCCCTCCTCGCTCAACCCCTGCGAGAACGAGTGGAAGATGGAGAAGCTGAAGAAGCAGGCGCCGGAGCTCTTCAAGGTACCTGGGCTCAGGCAGGTCTTGCACACCAGCCTCTGCCTCCGCCCCACGGCTCACTCCCACACGCTGACGTGTCCCTGAACGCTACGGTCGGCCCTGGGCACATGGAACCCCCAGCGACGCATGAGCTGCAACCCCCTCCCTTGCACCATGCGTGTTTAACCCTTCGTAGCCCAGCACCAGAGGCTGGTTCCAGGGACCCTGCTCTAGAGGCTCATGTAGTGCCCTGGTGGGAAAAGGCCATTTCTTAGGAGGGCAGAAACCTGGGGGCTGGAAAGAAAAGAGACTGACTCCCGGTCCCAGCCAGACCCATCACGGGCTGATCGCATCCACAGCTCAGCACAAAGGGCCAGGAGCGCCGCCAGCTTTTTTGCTGCCCTAGGCCGCGGAAGGTCCCGCCCCCAAAATGCCGCCCCCGACAGAGGCGGCGGAAGGTCCCGCCCCCGAAATACCGCCGACGACCGGGGCGGCTGAAGATCCGGCCGCTGCGGTCGCCGCCCCCCAAATGTTAGTGCCCTAGGCGACCGCCTAGGTCGCCTAATGGGTTGCGCCGGTCCTGCAAAGGGCCCTTCCCGGCCCAGCCCCACTGGGGCACATCAGGCGGGAAGGGCTGGGCCATGTGGCAGCAGTGAGGTCTGGGGTGAGGGAGGGAGGGAGAGCCGCCAGCTGGCAGTGACTCCACGGTGCAGGAATCCCTGCTCCCCAGAGACCAGACAGCAGGTTCTCCCAGCAGCGCTGACTCCCTGACAAGAGCAGATCTGTGCTGGGGCCTGCAGGCTTCCCGGGAGGCTGCGGCTCTATTGGCCCTTGTGCGTGAGAGACGGCGCAGGGTCGAGAGCTTCTGGTGGCTAAATGTCACCAGCTAACAATAGGCAGTGTGTGCCCTGCTCACTCCCTCCATGCAGCTGTGCAAGGCTGCCGGCTCGGCCTGCCGGGCTCCACGTTGAAGGGGTGGCCAGGGAGGAGTATGGGCTGCCCTGCACCCCATGGGCAAGGTCTGACAGACCAAGGCCAAAGAGGGTCCAGGCCGTAGGGTCACTCAGTGAGGGTATGAGTCACCTCGGGCAGTTTCCAGGCCTGGGCTCATCCCCACCCAAGGATACATTTCACCTTTTAATGCTTCCAGCTCCTATGCAGCTGCCCTGCAAGGCACACGACTGATCCCAGCTCCCAGCGGGCCGAGGTACTATAGACTCATCGGAGTTAGAGACGGGAGCAGTGCCTGTGGTGTCCCCTCCCTCTATCATTCCTCAGCCCGCATTTCCCCTTCCTTAAGTCTGCCTCGGTTCTGTAACACTCTGGGGTGGGTGAGGCCCTTTCCCTGGAAGTGTGTGTATGTGGGCAGGGTGGGGGCACAGGGAGAGACAGAAAAGTGGCATGAAATTAAAATCAGGGTTGGGATTATTGGTAGTGAGAAATCCCAGAGGATATTGTAGGTGGGCATCATTCTCTCTGTGTGGGTTCCTGTACCGGGTTTGCGTTCTACACTGCGTCTCAGCCCCACACAGCTGCTGCCTACCGATTGTGCCTCTATGGCATCGTGTGCTGGGACCGTAGCAGTTCCGTGGTGCTCCCAACACTGAGTCCTGTTGCATTATATTATTCGGGTGGCTCTGCCCACTAGTGTGATTTTGATCTGCAGGAAGCCACGTTGAATTTTCCTTCCTTCTGGGGTCCCTGTTTACTGCAGCCCTCATTGTCACCTGCTGCTCTTGGAATTCAGCTTCAAGGTTTTTCCTTCACAGCTGCAATCCATGGTTGACCTGCTGGAGGGAACGCTGTACAGCATGGATTTGATGAAGGTCCATTCATACATCAACAAAGTGGTCTCCCAGATGAATACTCTGGAGGAGGTAAGAGCGGACCCCGTGCACTGCAGTTTCGGAGCCATCCCAGAGCAGTGCAGCCAGATGAGCAAACACAAAAGCCAGCACCTGCTACTGCTGCCCAGCCACCGCTCTGCCAGGGGATACAGAGACGCCCCCGACTAGCAGGAAACGAGCTCTGATAACTTCCTTCCTCCCTGTCCTCTGGCTGGGGATGGAAACATCCATTGAGGCCATTAGAACCCCTGGAAGAGTTAACCCTCTCCTGGCCTCTCCTCGCCGTTGCCAGGGCAGATGCAAGACAGCCAAGTTTCACTGTTTCATTGAGCTGCTGGCTACAGGCGCCTCACACTTCGGTTGTGCAGGCATCCGGGCTTTGGCCAGGGGGTGGGCTGAGAGGATCATATTGACAGCAGGAATGTACATCTGCACATGGGGATGAATCTGATCCTGCGAGACTGGCCCCTGCCCAGCACAGGTGCGTTGGGCTGTGCGGTGATTGTGAGAGCATGTCCTTTCCCAGGGCAGCTAAGGAGTTAATGGGAGTCTGCCCTCGTTCACCCGCCAGACTGAGCGAGGGCTGGTCACTCTTACGCTGGGCCCCGCCCAGCGCTGGTTCTGGTGGCTTGTGCGTCAGCTGCTCCAAGCTCCTCGCACCAGGGGCGTGATGGGCCTTGCTGCGCTGTGAGCCGGGCTGGGAGCGCTCCCGGTGGCTGAGGGCCGGCAGACAGGGCTAGGGCAGCAGAGGTTGTAACCTGCGGACGTGGCTCTGTCACCTGGAGAGTCGGGGAGCCTGGCTGTGCTGCCCCTCAGGCCAGTTCCTTACCTGGGGGGGAGGGGACGGGCACTGCACCAACACAGGGAAATGTGGGTCCTGCCCTAGAGCTCACCATGAAACTGACACAAACACAGCCAAGGGCGGGGGAAGGGACCCAGGTGGGGGTTGTGCTCTGCCTGGTCAATTGCACAGGCTGGGGGCTATTGTGGGGGTGTCGGGGGAGTGACTGTGAGCAGGGAGTAAGAGAATCGCCTACCTAGAGAGCCTTCAGCTGCCTGCAGAAGCGATGCTTCCCAGTCACCGCCAGGCATCGCCTGAGCGGGTTAGCAGCGCTGGCTCCCTCACCCAGCTGAGAGGCTGTTTGCATTGGGCTCTGGGCCCTGGGACTTGAGCAGGACAGTACTTCCCTGTCCAGCCCGGTCCCAGCCCCCTCCCAGAGCTGGGAATAGAACCCAGGAGTCCTAGCTCCCAGCCCCACTGCTCCAGCCAGTAGACAGTTGTCATCCCCTGGAAGCGGGATAGGTTTCGGTTTGTAGAGAAACGTGAAACTTTTTGCTTGAACCAAAGGACGATGGAAGCCCTATCAGGTCTCAGCTACTCACGCCCTGTTCCCTTCCCGCCTCTTGCTCAGACCATCAAGACGAACCTGAGCAGGGAGAATGACTTCATGAAGGAGAGCGTCGTGCACCTGACCAACCAGATGAAGCGCTATGAGAACTACTCCGACATCATGATCAGCATCAAGAAAGAGATCTCCAACCTGGGCTACCAGCTGCTGCAGAAAGACGCTGCTGCCGTCCCCGAGAGCAAGGCCCAGGTACCTTCCTGCCCCCATCACCACGCACACACTCGCAGGTGCCAGCCTGGTCCCCTTGGCGCTGGCCCGCAGAGCTGAGGGGGCTGCACGCTGGGCGTAGTGCTGCGTTGTAGCACTGCCGGGGCGGCAGCACCTGTGCTAAATGATTAACTCCGTTTGGCCCATTGTTAGAGTCCGTCGGGGCCTGTTGCATACTCTGGTCTCCCTTCCATCCCGTCTTTGCTGCCCTGGGCGCTGCCATCTTGCAGGTAGCCTCTGTTCTGTTCAGAGTTCATCCCGTGTCCATCACCATGGTATCTGAGCCCCTGGCTTGGCACACAGAGTGCCCAGAGCTGGACTCCTGCTGGCTGCGCTGCCTGGAGTCCCTCTCTTTGCAGCAGGTGCTTTGTGATCCCAAGCCATCGGCCCCGCTCGGTGCAAGAGCCTGGCCGGACGCGGCACCACTGCTGCCCACTGGGGTGCCTCTGAGCCTGGCTCTGTCTCCTAGGACACGGCCAGGGGCAAAGGCAAGGAGGCGAGCAAGTATCCCAGCGCCCGCAAGAGCCTGGGGGACAAGGCAGCTGTGAGAGCCCCCAAGGAGAAGCTGCCAAAAACGGAGAAGCCCAAGAAGGAGATTCTGAGGGTCAGACTGGGCGCATCGCAGCCCACCCCCAAGCCCAAGCCCTCTGTCCACCAGCAAACCGTGATCCGGGGCATCACCTACTACAAGGCTGCCAAGCAGGAGGAGGCCGAGGGCCTGGTCAGCGACCGAGGTAAGTGCCCAGGCCCCTTGGAGGCACAAGCACCTCAACAGGCCCAGCGTGGCATGTGGTTGAGAGGACAGGACTGTCTGCTGGCCAGGGAAGCCAGAGGGTGTACCTGGGAGGCCCTGCCAACCCATCCTCGGGGAGCCTCAGACCCTTCCCCACCAGTCCACCATGTTACTCCCCCTCAGAGCCACCTGCATGGTGCCCCACTCCTGTGAGCGCCCGGCCCCTGTGTGCCCCCCGCCCGCACATCCCTGCTGGGCCTGGGCTGCATACTGCTCCCAGCTCTCTCCTGTGGGGCAGGAAGTGCAGGGGGCCAGGCACTCAGCATTTACCTCTTGGGATTTGGCTTCAAGGCCTGGTCTTAGAGCACAGGAGAAAGTGAGTTCCAGCATTTGGGCACATCACAAAACCACCTCAGCGACCGAGACGGGCACGGGCTCTTCTCAAGGGGGGCCCAGGGATGGAATAACAGGGGCTGCAGGTCTGGACTGAGGAGCACCAGCAGAGCTGGTGTGGGTGAGGGTGTGTATGTGTGTGGGTGAGGGTGAGGAGCCCAGGGCTGGGTTAGCAGGGGGGCTGCAGGACAAGACCAAAATGCATCAGGAAAGCTGTGGGGAGCAACTCTATGTTTAGTGGCCTAAAAGGTTGAAAAGCAAATCCCACACTCAGCCGCTGGGAAGTTTCCTGGCCTCCAGCCTCGGGGTAAATCCGTTCCCTGGACGCTGATCCTGTCCCTGCCCGCGCTGCACTCCCTGCTCCTCTCTCAAACACCGTGTGTGCACACTCAGTGGAGCTGTTTGCACACTCAGTGGAGCGAGTGAGGGATTTCAGAGGGAAGCAGCCCCCTTTTTTACACAGCTCCCGGGCAGGTGTGGGGCCCGGTGGGCTCAGCCTTTCTCTGAGCCCCACAGTGTTTTACTAGATCCGGGGCAGCTGGTTTAGTTTAACGAAGAAGGTGGAAAGGAAGGTGCATGTAGTTAAATGCTGCAGAAATCCAACCTGGGGAGCCCAGGCCCTGCATCCTGGTTCCCCTGCCCTCCTGCCTTGCCTCTGTCCCCCCGCCCCCCAGTGTGCTGTGGAAGCAAGGCAGAGGGGGCCACAGGCGGGAACTGCCACACTGCAGTTGTAGGGGAGAGGCGGGACTCTCGGCATCTCCTCCCCTTCACGGTCAGCTCCCCAGCAGGGTGGGACATTCCCTGCCTTGGAGGGGGCGGGATGGGGTGGGCAAGGGAGGGAGTCAGATGCTCTGCGCAGGAAAGAGAGTAGGGACTGGGGGTGGGGTGGAGGAGGGGGGAGACAGACTCCCCACAGCCCTGGCCTGTTCCTCAGCACAGCTCCCGGCCCACCCTCCTGGCACTCCTTGCCAGACAGCACCAAGCCCAGAGAAGGGAACAGCAGTAAGGGCTCTGCTTCTTTCCTCAGAAAGCCCCGGGAAGGGGAGCCCTCGGATGGACCGACCAGAGGAGAGGAACCCCGAGTCCTATGCTGCTGCGGAGGCCCAGGGGAGAGTCGGCGAGCAGGCAGAGACCACCACTGCCCGCTCCACCCAGCCCCCCAGCACCACCCGGGCCCCAAGCACCACCCGGGCCCCCAGCACCACTACCCGGAGCCCACCAGTCACCGTCCTCTCCATGGGGGACAATGCTGAAGGCACCGAGGAGCTGGAAGCGACTAACCAAGGTGGGTTGGGGGCACCTCACAAGTCCCTCAGGTGGGCGAGTGGGGCCAGGCCCAAACTGCAGCTGGGGGACTTGCTCTGTGGACATGCCACAACTGGCACGTAGCTGAGTGGGCCCTGGTGACACTGCTGGAGCTGTGGTCCCTCCAAGGCGGGGCTGAGGGGCCCTGGGAAGGTAGGGGGTGGGCAGGGAAGCCGTCCGTGCTGTACCTGTCCTGTGGCTAGAGGGGCTCGGTCCCTGGGGCAGCCAGGCGGCACGAAATCCAGTCACATGGTGAGGAGAAGGCACTATCTCTGGACTTGTGGAGGGCGGGGGGGCTCCTAGAAGCAGATGTTTGGTCTCCTTGAGGGTGGGCCTGACTGGCTGCTGTGGGCGCTGGCTGGGGGAGCAGGGCATGGCCTGCTCCCGCGGAGACCAGCAGTCAGCTCCTCTTGTTGGCTCGGCAGTGAAAGAAGTGCAGTGTGAGGGCACCATCGAGTCTGTGGAGCCTCCCGTGAAGCACCACAGCTACGGGCGTAATGAGGGGGCGTGGATGAAGGACCCCGCGGCCAGAGACGACAGGATCTACGTCACCAATTACTACTATGGCAACAACCTGGTGGAGTTCAGGAGCCTTGACAACTTTAAGCAAGGTGAGGCGCTCTGGGGACGCCTGCCGGGGGGGGCTTCCCCACACAGCCCCAGAGTCGCAGGGAATGATGTACCCAGTTAGCCTCGCCTCCCCGATTACTCAGCACATTGGGGGTTGGTTTGGGGGTGGGGGATCGTGACTAGGGGATTCACACTGTGCTGCTTGGTTCTTAGAGCCTGGTCTCACTCTGGGTTTATTCTGGTAGCACCCAGAGGCCCCAGCCAAGTTCAGGGCCTTGCTGCGCTAGGTGCTGCACACCCCAGAGTGAGAGGTTGACCCTGCCCCAGAGAACTCACAGCCTCGGTGGGCAAGACAAGGGAGTGAGGGCGGGCAGAGCTGCAGAGAGGGGGAGGGACTTGCACAGGGTCATCCAGCAGGCATGGGGCAGGGCTGGGGCTAGCGCCAGCCACTAGACACACTGCCACTCAATAGGTCACACGGTGCTGTTTCTGTCTCCTGATTGGATGAGTATAACTACTAATGGGGTGAGAATACAAAATGTGTTTCCCAAGGGTCCCCTGAAAGCCCCAGTGCGAGGGCAGCTGCAGGGAGCGCACACAAAGGGGGCAAGGCTGAGCTGCAGTGAATTCATGTAGCACCTCGAATGACCCATCGGAGAATGGCTGACATGCTTCCCTTGCCCCCTGCTCGGGCGGGGCAGGGCAGGGGTGGGCTGGGGGCCAGGGGAGCTGTCCTCACTTACCCGGGCTGTTCCCAACCTGCACACGGCCTGGGTAGGGCTCAGCAGTAAGACTTGTGGAGCAGAGAGCACATCTGGAAACGTTAACTGTGCCCACTGTATCGG
This sequence comes from Terrapene triunguis, assembly GCF_002925995.2. NCBI lineage: Eukaryota > Metazoa > Chordata > Testudines > Emydidae > Terrapene > Terrapene triunguis. The sequence continues at coordinate 16,841,194 of NW_020664589.1, forward strand.
TTTCCTCTTCCCACCGATGACGTCTGGATTGCTGCTGCTCGACAGACCCCGCGTCCCCAGAGCTGCGTTTGCATGTCAAGGCAGACACCGAAATGCTTTTCCCATACAGCAGATGAACCCAGCTGAGGGAAGCTGAGCAGGGTGACTGGCACGACTGCGCCGTTAGCGGCACAGGGAGGTCAGCGCTGCCGGGAGCCGTACACACGGTCTGCGTGTGGAAACAAGATCCAAGAGAGACTGGTGCTTTCAAAAGTTCTGGGGCTTGGACTCCCGGCACCTCGGAGACTGGAGCAGCGCCTGGGTAATCAGGCAGGTCCTGGCACCTGGACGTCGGGTTATACGAGTTCACTTGGCTGGGGAGAACGTCCCAGGAATGAGGCCTGGATGCTGCAGATATGTGGAGAAACAGGGCTGATTTCCCAGGGCTGAACGTGAGAAGCAGCTCCCGCCCCATCGCAGGGCTGCGGTCTGAGCCCCGCACCTGCCCCAAACTGAACCCGCAGCTTTCATCAGCCCAGGTCAACTCAGGAAGAGACTCCCGGGCTTGGCTCTTTAGCTCACCTTGTGACCCCTCAGCCTTCCCTCCCTGTTATCCATCCCCCACCTATCCTGGGGCTTCTCTGAGCGCAGCCTCCAGACCTGTCCATGTTCATCCAGCACGGCTGTAGCCCAGGATGAGAAACACCAACAGACCCAGACTCTTTCTGAGCCTGCCCCGGGCCAGAGTCAGTAGCCAGAGGGAATCTCTCCCATTAGGACCATGGGAATCACCATCCTGGGTCAGAGCAGGGGCCACCTGCCCAGAAGGTCTCTCCTTAGCACCAGGCAGTGAGTGGTAAGTCTGCCTGTAGCAGGACTTACCGCCCTTATCAATGCTGCACGGCTCACAACCCTAAACACGAGGTTCTTCCGGCTTGAACAGAAGCTGGTTTATTCTCTTCCCAGGGTTAGTGCCTATTAGGCAGGCGGGAACTTGTGCTGGAACTTTGCCAGCAGGTTTATGGGCTTTGGTTTATGGCATGCTCTGGTCGGGTCTGGAACTGCCTCGGTAAAAGCAGTTTGCTCTCCCTAGAATCCTTTTCTAGTCACCCTCTGCTGAGCAGCAGTAGCTAGTCACATCCTCAGTCCCAGCTTCCATTTCTGCCTCCTGGCCCTGCCCAGACATGACTGGTGCACCCAGAAGCATGTAGACAGGTGAGTGCAGGTGGGCACCTCAGGCCCGTCTGGTAGGAGCAGTCAGCCGGCAGTGCAGAAAATGAGTGTGCAGAAGAGGCCAGTGGGATGTGGGGGAGGGAATGTGGCCAGTGGGAGGTAAGGATCCATTCCTGGCTCAGGTGCCTAGTCTTTGTGCCTTAAAGAGCTTTCACTTTCACCACAGGTCGTTGGAGCAACCTGTACAAGCTCCCTTACAACTGGATCGGGACCGGCCACGTGGTCTACCAGGGGGCGTTTTACTACAACCGCGCCTTCACCAAGAACATCATCAAGTACGACCTGAAGCAGCGCTTCGTGGCTGCCTGGGCCCTGCTTCATGACGTGATGTACGAGGACACCACGCCCTGGAAGTGGAGGGGCCACTCGGACATTGACTTTGCAGTGGACGAGAGCGGACTATGGGTCATTTACCCCTCTGTGGACTATGACTACTCCCAGCTGGAGGTGATCATCCTGAGCAAGCTGGACCCCAGCGACCTCTCCGTGAAGAAGGAGACCACCTGGAAGACAGGCCTCAAGCGCAACTCCTATGGGAACTGCTTTATCGTCTGTGGCATCCTGTATGCCGTGGATGTGTACAACCAGAAGGATGGGCAGATCTCCTATGCCTACGACACCCACACGGACACTGAGGCCAACCTCAAGCTGCCCTTCCTCAACGAGTACTCCTTCACCACGCAGATTGACTACAACCCCAAGGAGAAGGTCCTCTATGCCTGGGACAACGGCCACCAAGTGACCTACAGACTGCACTTTGTGGTCTGAGCAGCAGGCCCTGTGTCTCGGCGTATGTTGGTCCTACCCCATCAAGCACTTTTAGCTGTGTGGCCAGGGGCAAGGCGCCTCCGTGTGCCTCACACCTCTTCTGCACTTGGGCTGCAAACAAATCCACACACTCACACACCCACTGCCACAGACCTCTAACAGCCTTTATGAGTCAGTCGTTGCCAGAAAACAGGCAGACTGGCCTGGATCAGTGCCTTGCAGGAGAAGACCTCTGTGCTGTCCCAGCACCGGATCCAAAGAGCTCTCCAACCAGCCAAATCCCGTTCCCCTCCTAAGATCAGTCTTAGCCATGCTCCCTGGATCCTCCAGAACCAGGTGGTAGCTGGGGGAAGGTGCAAATGGGATCTCTCCCTAGGTTTCTAACGCCAGCCATTTGCTCAGCATCTCGGGCTCAGCTTTCCACCCTTCTTGTCGAAGTCCAGTGCTAAAGTACTGCGCATGCAGATTTTACATGGTGGGTGGAGGTAACAGGGACGTCGTTTCCCTACATTCCAGCCGTAGCTTGGAGGCCAGGGAAAGAATTCCCCATACACCCTCCACCAGAAGCACAGCCATTGGTGGTATTAATTCACTCAGTCCCCACAAAGCATTGGACCCATTCTCCTCCATCACCAACTGATGGCTTTAGGCCCTTTTCATTCAACGGTCAGTGTGTTTCAGCCTCCTAGATTCATTCCTGAAAGCCACCTCCGCATTTGCTGAAATCGCTTGTCTCATGTAACCAAACCTAAAGGGCCAGGGGATCTCTTTCAGTAAGTCCTGCTGCTGACACCAGGGATAGTGCCAATGCATTTCCAGGCTGGTCCACGTAAGGCAAGGTCTTATTTAAATTATCAGCCATGTGGCCGCTGATCTATACTCTGCATTGTCTCCTGTAAATAGTGACCCCGTGTATTCCTGTACGAAGCTGTAGCTTGTGGGGCCGAGTGCCAGATTCTGGAGTGGTGTTGCTCCCTTCTCCCAGCTGCCTACTGCCCAAGCCAGTGTGGGGTGAGCAGAGCTCTCATTGCATGTCAATCTGGACAGGACTGAGCTCTCTCTGAGCGCCCAGCGGGAGGGAGGGGTTTGCTCTGGCTCTGCACTGCAGCTGTAACCCCAGGGGGTGGAACATCTTGGGTTGCTAGCAGGAGTTAGGATCCTTTTCCTGTATTCCCCTTTCTGCTGCCAGTCGCTTTGTTACGTTCACAGGGGGAGCAGCACCTGCTGCAGCCCACCAAGCAGAAATGCAGGTGCCGTGTCTCCGAGTGGCTTGGTGACATGGGCATCCTGCCCCATGCCCAGAGCACTTACCATGCAGCCTGCATGGTGCCCACTCTGCCCAGAGCCTGCCTGCTACAGTCAAGATATTTCATGTGCATAAAATTTGCAACATCAGCATTCTTTGTAGCAGGAAATCCCCTGGGGTCCCACTGTTTCCCTTCTCCTTACAAGGTCTAAGTCTTGGTTACCTTCCCTCAATCCTGTCTGAGAATGGCTAGCTATATGATCTACTCCAGAGCCCAGCCCCTGGTGACATGGCTGCCTGCAGTAGACACCCCAAAGGGGAATGAAAGACACAGCAGATAATTAGATGAATTCAGCTACTGGAGCAGAAGAATCTCTCAAAGCTAGAGACTAGCTCAAACCAGCTATCCCAGCACTTCACCCAGCGAGCAGACTAGCAGCTCCCACAACCGAGAAGCATTCCATCCTCAGATCTCACTCTCACTGGCCCAGGGCAGAACCTTTGCGAACGTTGGGTAAGAGCTGGCTTTGCCAACCTGGCCTTTCATGGGTCTTGCATACAGCACTGTGCTCCCTGCCCCCTCTGCTGAAGCCCACACCAAGCGCCCCTCCGCAGCACCAGCACCGTGCACTCCCCAGGGACAGCGGTCGAGAGAATATTTTGTCTCTGTGTAGCTGCCTTGTAACACAACTCAGCAAGAAGGAGGGAGCAGCCCCACATGCCCATCCAGTTCCCCATGGCCCTGGCAAGCGGTGTGTGCTTTGGGCCATCTGTGTGCTCCCCCATGGCTGGACGTCCATGGGATGAGCTTGGGACCAATGTGCCCTTCCCCACAACAAAGCGCACTAAGCAGACATTGCTGCTGTGTTCGACAGCAATGTGCAGGCACGAGAGGCTGGCCCACTCTGTGCCATAAGCCCGAGGGACCAGCACAGCCCAGGCCCCAGAACCGTCAGGTATTTCCCACCCCCACCCCCAGGCCCAGGCTCACCAGCAGGGTCCAGACAGACTTTCGAATTCTGAGTCGGGTGCTACATTTTCTTTCTAGCTCGTGGGAAGGTTATAAAGCCAAAGCTGGCTGAGGCAAGAAGGGCAGACATTGGCACTGACTCCCACCCCCTAAAACAGTATTAGCCTGTGACACAGATGGCTTTGATCTTGCCTGGGGTTGGCCTGTTACTAACACAGAGGTTTGCACAGAAATGCCTTTCCCGAGGGGAAGGTTCACTGTGCTTCCCAGCATGGAACACGGGCTGTTTTCCTTTGCTGGCCATTGCAAAGAGCAGAATGTGGTTTGTAATCTCTCTGCTCTCCCTGGCACAGGTCTGAGTTCACAGCCTGTGCCTGATACTCCAGCTGAGGGGAGTGGGAGCGTGGCCAGGCACTCAGACAATCTCTGAGGGTTTTGCCTGAGCCCTGCTAAACTTTCCCCCATCATTGGTCGTCCCCAGTGCATCTGGGTGGGGGAGATGCTCCTAGGTCTCCTCATCCCACTGCTGGAGTCCGTCAGCCGCAAGCTTTCCCCTGATGTCCCTGAGCAGCTCTGTCCCCAGGAAAGGGGCAAGGTGGAGGCTGGGAAGAGAGCAGTGCTGGGGAAGGCCAGGAGGAGGAAGTGGGGGGCTGGGGGGCTGGTTGCATGGGGAGGCTGCTCAGAGCTGAGGGCTGCGATCAGACCTCAGCTCTCCTGCGCTGAGCACTAGAGGCAGTTGACCTCCACCATTCCAGGGTGTGCAGCCCCCCTTCCAATGCCCCCTTGCACCTCTCAGGGGGGAAGAGTTTTTCCAGCAGCTCTTCCAGCCCGGGCTGCTCCTGGAGTCCCACAGCAAGCGCAGTGGGACCATCGCCAAAATGCACTTCCTTTAATGTCATAGCGGCCCAGGCGTCCAAGTGCCTTAATATGCCACTTACAGGTGCTGCTGTCCCGCAAATCGGCCTTACTCTAATGCCCCAAGGGCAGGGGTTTGAGCGCGCTCCGGCAAGAGGGGTTTATTCGGGTTACTTCGTCCCGGCATAAGCAGCAACCATCTACTGCTAGTTTAGAAGATGTGATCAAGCCATCCCTGCTTTCTGCAGCTCCTTAGCTTACCACTGATGTGCACTCAGGGCAGCAATACAGAACCCGCTCACCTGGCAAACAAAGGCTCAGCAGTGCTGGCTGTTAACTCCACTTAGATTAATGACGCCTGGAAAAGGAACAAGGCTGCAAAGGGCAAGCTGTGTACGTTGTCCAGACAGTGTTTGCTGCGTTCACGGGCTCCCAGCCGTTGCGGGAGGGCTAGAACCAGGGTGTGCTTGGCTTGATTTCCAGTCATTCTTAGACGTGAACAATATTAAAAAATAACAGGATGAAAAACCCAGTTTCTGTCTGTCATTTCACCAGGGAGCACTGGTCTGGGGACCCAGCCCACGACTGGCATGTCCTGGTCAGTGCTGGCCTGGCCTTGCAAAAGCCAAGCTCTGCAGCTGAACAGCGGTTCAGCAGAGCTCCCTGCAGCGGCTTGGGTTCTCTGAGCACAGACTCTGATCCGCTGGGGAGCCCTGTGCCCCAGGGGCCCAGCTCCATTCTGCCCCTGGAGAGCTGTGCAATCCCATGTCTACAACCATGCCCCCCCCCCCGGCAGTGCCCATAGCTTAACAAAGCTGCCAAAGAGACGCATTCACCTGTCTTTGGGCTTCTAATGAGCTCATACACCTTGTGCTCATTCCCAGACTGAGCCATCAGCCCTTGGGGTGAAGCTCCAGATCCTGCTGCCACTAGGATGCAAGGTCTTTACAGGGCGTTTCGGTCTGACCCACCCAGTATTCCTGATTCGTTCCCCATTTGGTAGGGATGGCGTCACGGTGCAGCCCAATCCCCATGGTTAATGGGAAACGACTCTAAATCAATCCGGGAACGCTCCAGCTGCAGGGGAGCCCCAAGCTCCTTGCCATATTGTTTTCCAACAGAGAGGGGCTTGCGATGCCTGCGCCCGGCCTGTCTCTAGTAGGTGGCTGTGAATACAGGCGCTTCTGTCAATGGAAGAACAGAGGGACTACAGAGCCATCCATGTGCTGCAGGCTTGAGACCGGGGCACGGGTGCTGGTTTGGCTGAGCATCTCGTGGAGACGCACAGTAAAGTCTTGCGGTGTGAGCACATGAGAACTGGATCCCAAGGACATATTCCCACCCGCCCCTGGGACCTCCCCCCAAAGTACACACGGAGCTTAAACAATCCCCTCCGTGCCCAGGGCAGCCCCATACCAGCCTGGGCTGCCTCCCTCTGTTGACTGAATTGTAAAATCATTCTAAGCAAAAATATTCCCTCAGCCGCGAGCGTGGAGCACAACCCCCGGCCCTGACTTCTCCAGCATGTGCCCGTTCTCACCCTGCAGTGGGAGGGGCCTGCCACCCCTGCACTTCGCCAGAGCCCCCGAAGCCCTCCCCAGAGCCCTACAGGAAGCTAGAGCCCTTGACACCCGTTTTTGCTGCAGCTGCGTGTTCGGGTGATAACGCTGATAGTGGTGACATAATATGCTTTGGTTCATGTAAGGCGCCTGATTTGGTACCACACGACATTTTGATTAAAGAACGAGAATGCTCTCAAACAAACCTGGCACGCATTCAGTGGGTTAAAAGCTGGCTGACTGGTAGGTCTCAAAAGGGAACTGTAAGTGGGTCTGTTTCCAGGGGGGAGCCAGTCTTGTCTCTACACTAACATGTCTATCGATGACCTGGCAGGAAACATAAAATCATTGCTGACAAAGTTTGCAAATGACACAAGACTTGGGGGCGTGGTAAATACCGAAGAAGAGAGGGTCCTGGGGCAGAGCGATCAGGATCCCTTGGTAAGCTTGGGGCAAGCAAACAACCTGCTTTTTAATATAGTTCAATGTAATTGTACATGTCCAGGAGCAAAGAATGCCGGCCATACTTACCGGCTGGTGCCACTCTCCGGGGATGCAGAGAAAGGCCTGGGAGGCCGTGGTGGGTGAACTGCTGACCATGCGCTCCAAGTGCAGCACAACGGCCGAAGGGCTAATGTGATCCTCAGATGCCTCAACGGGAATCTCGAGTAGGCGGCGAGAGGTTCTTTTACTCTGTATTTGGCACTGGTGCAACCTCTGCTGGCATCCTTGTCCAGTGCTGGCCCCCACACTGCAAGCAGGACAGGGATAAATCGGAGCGGGTTCCCAGAAGAGCCGTGAGAGGGATTAAAGGATGAGAAAACCTGCTTTACAGGGATAGACTCGAGGAGCTGAGTCTGTTTAGCATAACAAAGAGACGGTGATGGGATGATGTGATCACAGTCTAGAAGTACCTACACGGGGTACAGACATTTAATACTGGGCCCCTCCGTTTAGCAGTGAAAGGTCAAACACGATCCAGTGGCTGGAAGTGGAAGTTAGAAGGGCGTGCGCCGTGCCTGCCTCTTCGCCCCCAGAAACGGCTCAGACTCTGCTGATCATGTGTCCACTGGGCCATTTGTTTGAGTTCCCGCCACCAGCACCCTCCCTCACAGTCACTGGCTCTTTACAATCTCCCCCGTGCTCCCAGCCCTCTCCGCAGGACCTGCGAGGTGCAGAGAGCTCCCTTCCCTGACGCCTCTGTGAGACAGCTCAGCTAGTCCAGCTCCTCTCCCCCTGGCATTTCCTTCCTGTGCCCAGCCTGTAGCAGGGGTTCCAGGCTAGTGACCCCACCCTTGGCCAAGAACCCCACAGTGCCAGCCTACAGCCATTTCAGCACCAAGGCTAAGGCCAGGAGGCTACTGGGCCCCGGCAGACAGCAGCACCCTCATTTCCTCCCCTCTGACCTCATCCTGTCAGGTGCTGAGGTATGGAACACCCTCCTCTCCCACTGGCATCCATGTGGCTGAGGAGGCACTCAGCACCTTGCAGGAGCGGGTCTTTGTAGCCACATGTATTTGGCCTGGTGAGTGCAAAGGTCCCATCACTTCCACTTTCCATTCAGGCCAGGTTCGGACAGTTCAGACGCTCAAATGCTGTGGTCAGGCTGAGCATGAGGCAATGACACGGTCTTGCCAGGGAAGCAAACGGCTGTGCAGCCAGGATGCAGGGTGATACCGTCTGGGCAGCTCTCAGCTTGTCCCTGCTGCAGGGCTGGAGGAGAGTATTTCCCTGGGTATTTCTGTCCTGGTCGGTGTTTGGTGCGGGAGGATGGATAAAGCCATTGTATGGGAAGGAGGGGAGTGGGGGTCACCCCCCAGGAGAAATGGCAATAACTGCTCTGTGATGCGTTCAAAAGACAGCGCAAACGAGTCCTGCAAAAAGATCTTCATGAGCTGGTCTAGGGCTCCCCGCCACAGGGCTAATTCAGCTGTTTCCGGAGAGGGGCTGACCTCTCCTTGAGGCAGGACAAGCCATTCCCTGCTCATGGCACCCTGCGGGCCAAACACTGTCCTGCCCAGGGAAAGGGTAAGTTACACCAACAGAGTCTCTCTTGGGCCCTGTAGCTAGTTTGCCCGCTGAGCATTTGGACACTGTGGCCAGCACACTCCTGGTGGGAGGTGCAACGTTTGTCCATGGCCTGGCCCCAAGCACCCCTGAACCGTCGCTGGGGAGCTTTGGATCCAAACCTTAGCCCCGTTCTAGTTACAACCCACTGAGAGCCAGGCCTGCCTGCAGCTTAGTGCAGAGGACTTGTTTTCAAGCCGTGGTCTCATAAACTGAGAGGAAACGTTGACACGCATGACCTCATTGCGTCACCAGATCATCTTCTGAAAGAAAGCTCAGCGCATCAGTGCAACTAGCAGGAGAAGTGAAAAGAGAGGGCGAGACTCAGAGACAGAGCGGGGTTGTGTAACCGTTCCATGGTGGTAACACGCTGGGGCAGCTGTGCACAGCAAACCGTTGTTGTTTTGCCTGAAGACAGGCAAGGTTTTGTGGGAGAGCACGCGGTGCCTGGGGGAGTCTCTTTTGTGCACTGCACAATCAAACCTTCTAAATGAGAAGAGACCCATCAGATGTGGTTGTCGCCCCATCAGAGAGGGTCTGTACTCTGGGGAATGCAACTCCCACATGCCTGCTGGAGCTCGCTGCAGCATGGGAGGGCTGCCAGCTCCGGTAGCATTTGTAAAGAGCCCTGTGCCCCAGGGTGGGGTTAGTGTAGTGTGCGAATGAGGGACTGTCCTAGCCTTCGCCCAGTAAACACGGAGCCGGGCAATGCTCTGCATGCACAAAGGTGAGCACTGAACATGTGTGGCCTTGCTGCTGATTGCCAGGGACTGGTGTGTAGGCAGCGGCTTTGTCCCCGTCTACAGCAGATTCCGTTAAATCCTTCAACTGGACTCTGCTGGCCTCATTTGGGGGACCCACCAAGCCAAACAAACCTGTTCCTTGGGTCTCTAGTCGCCAGTTGCCAACTGGAGCCCTTTCAAGTGGAATGCCCACTCAGTAAGCAGCCTCCGTCTCCTCAGCCTGCCTGACCCACTCAGTCACGGCTCAGCCAGTGGCTGGAGATTTGGAAAGGCTGAAAAGCGGGCTGCAGTCCTGCCTGGCCTGACAGCTCCTAAATGCACCATGTACAGGACAATGCGTAAGGCAGATGGCTTCTCCGGTGCCAGAGGTTCTGTGGAGCCAGGATTCATGCTGCCTCTGTCAGTGTTCCTGAAAAAAAGAGTTTTGCCATTTCCAGATCTGATTTGCAACATGACGAGTAACAGCTGGGAGCCAAAACTTTGTTTCTGGGGAAATCTAATCTCCCTTTAATCTGGAAAAAGAGAAGAGACCAGAGTCCTGGCTGACCCTCTCCTACATGTATGTATGTGTGTGTGCGCGTGTGTGTGTGCACGTACATGCATTAGCAACCTGCTTCAGCTCAGGGGGCAGCTGAAGCAGAATTACAAGCATGTGTGAAACAAGGGGAACACTAATAAGCCAAGGGAAGGAGCCGCTCGATCAGCACAAACTGCTGGCCAGGACTGGCCAGGTCAGGAAGAGCTGGGTTAGTACCGAGCAGGGGGCCTGGAACAGTGTGTGTAGTGGGGACGCTGAGAGTCATTGAACCAAACTGTAAACCCTGCGTATGATGGAAACCACATCAAGCCAGGGGGTGCTGCAGCTCCCCCAGCACCGCTAGTTCCAGCCCCTGCGACCGAGCTCTCCCCACAGCAGGTGACCCTGAGTGCTAGAAACGTGACTAAAATGGCACCAACGCTGTCACGTGGGCAGGTGCCCAAGCCTGGTCCTTCGGGGAGGAAGTGGCCAGCATTCTCCAGCATGACAGGACGTCCAGAAGGCGCTTCAAGTCTTTCTCCAGCAATTTGCTTTTCAGCACAATAGGCAGCGCTCACTGAAAGACAGACGCCCTTATCCCCCCTGCTCTGGATCCATAGGTCAGCCTGGTGCCTGGGTGGCCCTGTGCTAGCCCCGCTCCTGCCCTCTGCTGGTCAGCATGCCAGGGTCTTTACCATTGGGTGGGCGGGAGGCCAGTGACAAATGACATCTTCAAGGCAAGTTCTCTTGTAGCTGAAGTGCTAGAGGCCGGTGCCTCAGCCGATAAAGGCCCTGGCCCGTGTACATACCAGACCCTGCGTGCTGGAGGATTGGCAACCAGCGTAAAATAGAAAGGGGGGGGGGCGCTGCTTTCACTGCTCTCTCGTGTGTTGTGCTGCTTTCGGGGTAACCCGCCGAGGTCTCTGGCCAGAGCTGTACACCCAGGCTGCACAATACAGCTCAGGCTGCTCTGTGGACTGCTCGGCAGATCAGCCCTACACCGCCAACGATACGGTTCTGCAAATATGTTTGATGTCCACATTCATTCTATGAGTCAGTGCTCATCACCACCAGGCAGCTGAAGGCCTCACTAAGCATATATCCCCACGACGGAGAATCACCTCGCTAAGCCAGCTAGGCAGAGTTGACTTTACGCGTGGTTTGAAATATCATTTCCTGTTGGAGTCGTTCCACATCCGCACCAGACTTCACACAGAAACGCTGTCAGCTCACTGGGGAGACGGCAGCTGCTGACACTACCGAAAAATGCTGAGATTTTCCCTTTCTAAACCTTGCCGGAAAGCCTCTCTTCCCTTTAACCTGGAAGCGACTCCCTAGCGAGCAGCATGTGAGGCTCGGTAGGACAGGTACTAAAGCGTCATGCGTTGCACCATCACAGCGCCCTACGGCACCTTTTGTCTCAGCAGTTCAGACCCTTCACAAGCATTCGCTAGTTACCCCTCAGGGCAGCCCTGGGAGGCAGGTCGGATGAGAAGAGTGGGAGACTTGCCCCCACCAGGCCCAATGCAGGAAGAATACTCAGGAATCCTCATCTGATCACTGATGCTTCGACACTATTGTGATGGGCACAAGAAACAGACCATTGACACTGTCTCCACCCGCTTTCCTCTCCCTGCTTTTGAAGGCAAAATTGTAGTGAACGATCTGGGTGCGCCCACACAGCAAAACACCCCCGCGGCAGTGAGTCACCAAGCCCGGTCACCTGACTCAGGCTTGTGGGGTTAAAACTAGCAGTGTAGATGCTCCTGCTGGAGCCCAGGTCTGGGGCCCGGTGAGGAGGGAGGGGCTCAGAGCCTGGGCTCCCACCTGAATGTTGTTAGCCCTGCAGCACAAGCCCCAGGAGCCTGAGTCAATTGGCCTGGGGAGCCACTTCTCTTCAGACGGTCAGTGGCTAGTGGAAGCTGGTGAGTGAGCCCTGCCCCAGCTCTGTGCTGACTCCTGGCAATATATTGTCTTGGAAATCCTCTGAGACATCACTCTGCAGCCCACTGGCATTTCAAGTCCATGAGACACACACGTTCAGCTGTATTCTGAACGCCACTTCACAGAGCTCTCCACTAGACTGTGTGGATGAATTAGGTGCGGCGGGACGTTCTCCCAACACACACACACACACACTCACTGCTTTGCAAAACCAGGAGAACTCCAGCTACAGGATGCTGTTCACTGGCAATGTCAGAAACTAACACGTGCTTCTCCTTTGCTCTTACGTCACCGTGCAGCCAGAGCTTGAATGCAGGCCATGGCGCTCAGAGATGAGGCCTGCTTTTGCTCACATGCGAACAGGAGGCAGTTTGCCCCATTGATTCGTGCATCAGGCTTGGAGTCAGGAGACCAGGTCCTTATTCCCAGCTCTGACAGTGACCTTGGGGTGATGCCTGTGTCTCACTTCCCCTGTCTGTAACACAGGGAGAAGAATCCTTACTCACTTTTATAAAGCACCTTGAGCGCTCTGGCTGAGAAGAGGCACGTAGCCTTGATTAAGGAGACGCAGTTTGCAGACTGTGGAGTTTTGTGCCTCCTTGGCAGCAGGGAGCAGTTGATAAAGTGTGACAGCCCCAGTGCTAATTTGTAACGAGAGGTGCTGGGGCTCAAGCAATTAAGTGCCAGGGCTCAATTTTTATTTTTATTTTTACTTTCACAACTGACACAGCAAGCCCAGAGGTGCTGGGGCTCTGAACCGCCAGGCCCGGAGGTGCCGGGCTCTGAACCGCCAGGCCCGGAGGTGCCGGGCTCTGAACCGCCAGGCCCGGGGGTGCCGGGACTCAGCCCTGGCAAGCCCTGGCACAAACTAAGCACTGGGCAGCCCCCCCACTCACTCTGTCTCCCATTAGCATGGTAGGTCAGCCGGGTGCCTAAATGCAGGAGGAGTCCCGTCTACCCAAATGCTTTGACTCCTATCGCAGGTCCTTCAGGAGAAGAAAGGGGGCTGCTTTGTTTCTCCCCAGGCTGGGTCTGTGCCAGGATTTTATCTAAATATCCCCAACAAATCCCTGTCTAAACAATACATATTTCTGACTTTTATTTTTTTGCACTAAAACAAACTCCCAAGCACATCTCTAATTCCAGAGCTTTGTTGTTCTTCAGCAGGGGCTGGCGTTTTGCTTTGTGCGGCCTTGCTGGGATGAATCCAGGCATAGAATTAGGGTTAGGAACATTCTTCAGTTCTCTCTCGGAAAGAAAACATCGGAAATGAAGTAAGGCCCCGGCTGAGCTCCTGCTGTCTCTATTTGCATTCCCCAGGCCCTGCCATGGTGGGGTCCTGTGGAGTCCGCCCAGCAAAACACACGGCCAGACGGGCAGCTCTGGCCTCCAGAGGGACTAGCTGGGCCAGCCTGGCGAGGGGAGGAAATGCAGAGTGGCGCAGAAGAGCTGGTCCAGCCCATTGCCTGGCATGGCACATAGCACCCTCGGGGGGAATGGCACCGTTCAAAACAAGAGCCATTTGCAGCAACATCCCCTCACCACGCCTCATGCACACAATAATCCCTTCGAGAGCCCTGTCTGGGAATCCCATCTCACCAGCCCGGAGGCTGCCGCGGGCTCCTGGGAGAGGATGGGGCATCTCTCTCCTGTGACCCCACAGAAACAGCTGTGAATGAAGGCCACCCCTTGACACGCTCTCTGTCCCTGATACCTGTACACCTGGCCTCTCGGGAGAGACGTGTCAGCGCTCACCAGGGGCCTGACTCACTTCCCCTTCACACTCGGGTAGATTAGGCTCAATGGAGAGGTCCCAGTGGACAGGACTCCACTGTGAACCAGGTGTTGGGCCCGGTGTGCATGGCTGGGTTTCTCACCTCGGACTGGGAGCTCTGGGAGGCCAGGCCCCATCTCTCCATGCTGAGCCCGCTGCCCGTGCCTGAGCTCCAGGAGCGAGCAGCACAGCTGAGACTGGCCTGGAACAGCGCTGTCTTCCCACGGGGGGGTGCGGCGCCACTCAGACTGGGGGGAGGGCAGACAGCTGCAGCACTGTGCCGCAGGCCATTTGCTCCAGCTGGCTTAGTCAGTGTGCCTAGATCCTGAGAGGCCTCTGCCCCCTCCCCTCCACTCGCACCCGCAGTGAAAGGTGAAACAAGCAGCCCCGATGTTCTCACTTCTTGGAGGCATTATTCTCCTGCCAGCTCTGCCCATGCACCACCAACAGCCCCAGTATCTACTGGATGGAGTGAGGTGGATCCCAGGGAGGGGATTGTTCCAAATACAAACTCTAAAATGTGTTACAAGACCTGCTGGGACCTTCTCAGAAGCTGCTGAGATTTGGGGCAGGCCCATGCCCCTCTGGGCTCCCCTGGAATGTCACCAGTTACATACACCTGGGTAACCTCTGCTCCTCTGCCCCCCGCCCCTCACTGCATCGCACTCACTGGTTCAGAGGTTCTGTCACCAGGGGCTGAGGAATGTGGGGCAGCAGAACTCCCAGGATCTGCTGCCCCGTTGCTCGGGAGGCAGGCAGACACATGGCTTGTAAAGACTGAATCCTGGTACTGTCTGGGGGATTCGCAAATCCCAAGGGGACTGGAGACCCCGGCTGAAGGCAGATGGCTTCACTTCGTCCACACCAAAGAACCATCGCTCAGAGCGCTGTTCCAGCTCACTGGCTCTCCGGGAGCGTGGTGCGTAATGTTCTCCAAACTTCCCCCACGCACCGCTCTGCAGGCTCCAGCTCTCTAGCCAGCGTGTGTTTGCTCACAGTATATTCGTTTGGAAGCAGCCCTGCCAAATACATCTCACGGACGTATTAAATTACTAATGCGTTCCCAGCGTATGCAGCCTGAGCATCGGGCAAGCCCGGGAGGGATGACACCCTTCGGAGTCGGAACAGCAGAGTCAACGTTCAAAGCCAGAAACATCCAAAAAGCCTGTTTGTGCTGGTTCCTGAGGTCACAACTGGGGAATGCAAGATGTTTTGTGAGAGCCAATGCTCTGCTGACATTTGCAGAACAGAGGGATTGGGACAAGCAAGGGCTTATCTCCAACAAACCTCCAAACCAGGGTCTAGAAGACAGGCCCAGGTTTCTAGTCCCGGCTCTGGTGCTCACTCAGGATGATGTTGGTTAAAGTGCTTGCCCTCTCTGTGCCTCAGCGTCCTCATCTAGGAATAAAAACCCGATTTACATCCCAGGGTGGTGGTAAGATTAACGAATGAAAGGTTCCAGCACTTTGGTGTAGAGCGGGAAGGGGATGGAGAAGGGCAGTATTTTTGGTGTGGTCTTTAGGTGACTCCAGAAATTGTGATTTCCAGAGTTACAGCCCCCACGCGGCCCCCTGGTCTATCATACCAGCCTCCTCAGCTCTCCCATTGTAAACTTCCGACAGTCTGGGCTGTGGCTGATGCAGTCTCCTTCAGCATCAGTAATTAGCCAGCTTTCCAGCGCAGCCGCCTGTCCACATATAGCCTCCGTGAATAGCACCTGTCCAGGTAATCCCACCAAATCCATTTCTGCGCCTCCAGCCCTGAGCTACCGCTATGTCAGCAGTTCCCAGGGTCTTGGCTCCATCAGACCCCTGACCACGGGAAGGAGGGGGAATCAAATCGCGAGGAAAGGAGGGCGCCGCCGCTTTCCCATAAACCACAGGGGCTGGGGTTGCTGCTGAAGCAAAAGGGCAGAGTAACTGGAGATGCCGGTTGGAGCGACTGCTTTAACTAAGCAGCAAATCCCCAACCCCACTAAATCTGCTCCACGTTGCAGGAGAAGGGGGGTCCGGGATGGTGACCGGGGCTGGGGGGGGGTGGCTCTCTGCCACCATGGAAGCAGCTCTTTGGTCACTGGGGAGAAGAGGGGCGTGTTCAATATGAAAACCAGCCTAGCCATGCCTAGAAGAGCTGGATTCCACTGTGAGTCAAGCCCTGAGCCATGTGGGCAGAGCCTCTGGCAGGTATTTATAAGGCTCTGTCGGGGGGGGGTTGTTTCTAACTGGCAAGTGGCACTGAACAAACTCACGGAACTCCCCAAACATTCAAGCCTGCAGGAAACGTGCTTTCCATTGAGGGGAGAGCTCGTCCCCCACCCAGCAGACAGTGCAGACCTGCCTCCTTGTATCCCTCCTCCGCAGGTGGGGGCAGGCATAGGTGGGCTGTGGGGGAGGAGGGCGTGGCCTAGCCCCACCTCACACCTCTCCTTAACAGTACGAAGCCTCAGCCAAAAGCAGGTTCTGTGTAGGTTTCCTGGGGCACCCTATCAAACACAGGCCTTTTCCTCAGCTCCTACGGGGCCTAGTAGCACTGGGGGCTGCGCCTCCCTAAGGCTCTCCCCTGGGCTGCTCCTGGGAATAGCTGCATGGGGGGAAGTAGCACAGGAGCGCTGAGCACCCTGTGTCACAGCCTGTTTATCTGGAGTTCAGACCGGCCTGGAGCTGACTGAAATCGCTTCACCGACACGACCTTTCTGCAGAAAATTACACTGGAAACAAACATTGAAAACAAGAACATTTCGGTGAAAATGTTTGCTTTGGGTAAAAGGTTTTTGGTAAAACCTTTTAGTGTATGGTTCTTGAAAACCAAATTCTTTCTCAAAACCAACCAGATTTCAGAAACCAAAAACTTTTTTATTTTGTTTTTAGTTTTTCATCCGAAAACCAAAGAAATGTAGCGGGAAATTTCTTTTAAAAAAACCCTGAAACGTTCCTGCAAAAAACAAATGTCATATTTTAACCAGCTCTACCCAGGAGTCACAAGGACAAGGAAAATGAAAACAGTTTGAGTGCTCCCTATACCAAGTCCATACACAAAGAGAAATGCAGGCAAGGCAGCCCAGTGCCTGAGGAAGCTGCAATCAAGGCAGGCCCCTAGCCTACCCCAGAGCTTTGTGGCCCTTAACTTGTGTCCCTAATTCTCCAGCGAAAGTCTTTCCTGCAATAATAGTTTCCTTTCCCTTTCTGCTGAGTCACTCAGTGGCCCAAGTGCTGGAGCTCCAACATGCAAACGTTCATTCCAAAGCCTGTTGTTAGAACAATTAATGCTAAGCCCTACCAGGTGCACAGCCTTCCAAGGCACTGCCAGCGTTCCAAATTCAGATATTTATAAAGCACCTTCCTGCCTGGAGTCCCTAATGACCCCCGGACACTACAGAAGGGCTCCCCAGGAGGGCTGTGCTTTACTCCATTTGCTCACCTGGAGCAGTGAAAGGAGACCCATCAGTTTGCAATCCCTTTCCTGCGCTGGTTCTCACGCCCCAGCACAGGCTCTTTGGCCTGGGCTTCCCACATTGCAGGGTGAATGATTAAATGAAACATTACACATTTTGATGGAAATGGTTTGAAAATGATCAAGACACAGTTTCAGTGCTAGCTGCTGTAAAATCTTTTTGGACCCTGAGCTGTTTGACAGGATCCCTTCAACAAATGACTTCACACCCTGGAAGCGACGCGTGGACTTCAGATAGCACAAGGAGCTTTGCTCCACAATGACATGCTGACAGCTCAGAGGATGGGGTCCTGCAGATTATTATTCAATGGCTCAATTATATGCCCCTGAAAACAGGGGGTTTCTAGTGCCAGGGGCTAATGGGTCCCTGATTTCCCTGGGAGTGAGTTCCCATTCCCCAGAAGTCAAAAGCAACAAGCCACTTGTCTGTAGAAAGCCCCAGGGCTACAGAGCAATCCGTATAAAAGCAGTTACTGTCTGGGAGTAAGGGCCATGCAATGGAAAAGACGTGAAAGGGGACCAGGCCTTTCCTAGTGAATGGTTTGTATTCATGGGCCATTCCCTTGGCTTTCCCAACGCAGGAGACCTACTCCCCCAGAAATGCACTCTCTCAGCCATCGGTGAGGAACCGCACAGGGGCTGGCTTGGTACGAGTTTCTGTAAATGTTCTGTAGCCATGTAAATTAGATGGCCTCCCAGGCAGGCCCATCACTGGTTCAGCTGAGCTTCCATTTAATGTGCTCAGAATTTCAGCACTGATCTCATACAACTGCCACCCTTCCTTCTGCTCCGTGCTGAGTGCTTCAGACAGGTGTTCGTGGGTAATCCGGTCGCGGGCTATCAAACGCTGCCAGCTGATTAACAGAGAAGGGGGACATCCCGAAAGGGATGGGAGAAAAGGACCTTGTTAGTGAAACATGGCCACAGCTCAGCCTGGGTTACCCCAACATGCACACTGATGCTGGGCCACTTACTGATTCTTATTTATTTGTTTGCATTGCAATAGCATTTGGGATCCGCAGTCAGGGCCAGGACCTCATTGCGCTCGGCACTGTCCGAACACAGAACCACATGGGCACTTCAGTATGTACAGTGTTTGAAAGCCCCCAAGCCCCATAAAAGAGGCCTCGTGAAGAGAAGATATTTACAATTACACTGGGTAAAACATACTCTAGGGAACAATCCAGAACTGGGGTTGGACTGCGAGGACCTGTCAGGTCCTCTCCAGCTCTCCTGGCTATCACGTGTTCTCCGGTGAGCCCTACAAAACATGAACTCTTGCGGCATTTCAGACACTCCTCGACTCAGGACCTGCCCTCTCTAGGGCCCCCTGCCCTCAGTTTCATGGGCACTGCTCACCTTCAGCCTTCCCTAGCCTGAGCCAGAGACCTGTTCAGTGTCTGTCTCCGACTGAAATCTCCAACACGCCCCAGCCCTGCTCCCTCCCAGGCCCCTGCACTTGGTCACTTCACACAGAGAGAAAAAACACCTACGTTCTGCTGCTGCTGCTGCTTCACCGTGCCATTGCCAATAGCAAATTAAACCTGTCTCCAGGAGCCCAGCTGTGCCCTGCTGCTCTCTCCCTGGCTTCACTGGTGTCTGTGCCAGTGGCACTGGGGCTCCCAGCTGCACGACCTGTTTCAAGGACTCAGAGGAGGCCAGAATGACTCTCAGCTCCCAGTGACAAGGGAGGGAGGGAAAGAGGGAAACAAGGCTGGGGTGGAGCAAGGGACAAAGCAGGAACATTATTATTTATTAACGCCCAGGAGCCCCAGGCAGGGCCCAGGACCCACTGCCCGAGGTGCTGTACAGACACAGAACAAAGACAGTCCCTGCCCCAAGGAGCTGACAAGCTAAGTTCGGACCAGTGGCAGCTAAAGAAATGGGTGGCAGAGCAGAGACCCCTGACCATGAGATGCTCAGTGCAGCTCCACAGCCGGTGTGGAGTGTGTGAAGCCCAATCAGAGCTATGGGGGGAGCATCTGCCAGGAACAGGCATGTGCCTCCCCCTTAATATCAGACTCCCGGCTGGAGTTTGCTCTGGGGCTCCCAGGTTTTTCCACAATGACAGCAAGTGGGGCTGTCTCCAGGGCGCGGCCCAGAGCAACAGCTGGCCCAAGTGTCCCGTCCCCAGGAGCTCTTGGATAGGGTGGCAGGCTGGTTCCTCAGCTGGAGCTGAAGGTTCAGACGTCGCCACCTCTTTCGGTTACGCTCTGGCTACGGCGCATGAAGTTTCTGGAGTTTTGTTTTGAGTGAATTTCATTATTGGCTTCCTGTTAAACTACCGGGGTCAGGAGGAAGGAAAGTTCTCCTGGCCCAAGTCCCTTGTCTGAGTCAGCACTGGCACAGCAGGTGGAGGTGGGCTTGGGACCAGCGTGCCCGGTCTGGCTCAGAAGTCCCTCAGCGGTCAGTGCACGTTGTTTCACTTGCCCAGCCAGCTGTCCCTGGGGCCTCCTAGGAGGGTTCGGATCCCGGTGTTGGTGTGTAAGGCAGGGCTTTGGGCTTTCACCTGATATCCCCTTGAGCAAACAGCTAAAAGGGGACCAGCTTTAGTGCCCTGGTCAATCAAAGCTACGTGCATTTTCCAGGGTCTTCAGTAATATTTGCCACTTACATTTCCCCGTCTGGTAT
This sequence comes from Terrapene triunguis, assembly GCF_002925995.2. NCBI lineage: Eukaryota > Metazoa > Chordata > Testudines > Emydidae > Terrapene > Terrapene triunguis. The sequence continues at coordinate 16,860,930 of NW_020664589.1, forward strand.
CCTTGCATTGGAAAAGACCTAGGAATGAACGCTGGCCGAGAGCTGCTTGGAGAAATACAGTTTGTACCGGGGAAGCAGGTGAGGAGGGGGCTGCATAAAGAAGAGCAGCACGGGCAGCTGAGTTCAGCCCCCGCAGTCCGGATGGATTGAAGGGAGCAGCAAACTCCACCTCCAAAAACCCTGGGTGTAAACGGCCACAGCTCCCATCGCTTCTGTGGCGTTTCACCCTTTTACACCAACAGAATTTGGCTCAGGACTTCCAGGGCTGACATCACAGCATGAGCCAGCCTATACAGTGAGGCTAGGTAGGGTCAGTCTCACTTCCTGGCTCTGCGCCCTGGACATAAACGTACTGTGGTTGTTCAGCATTTGTTCCCAGCAGCGGCTGCTATCCCACAGAGGCAGGTTCCGGTCTAAGGACCAGCATCCCTCAGCCCAGAAGCCTTGCAGTGGGTCGGCTGTTGATGAGCTCTCTTTTCATGACTTCCCCATCCATAGAGCAGCTCCACCACCATGATGTTAAGGGCAACAAACTCCCTGGAAATGCTTTTCAGCTTTCCCCTTGCAAACGATCGTATGCCTGGGAAGGAGGCACCCGCGTGGGCTTTCGGATCTGGCGTTGTTTGGCTTTTCCACGCTTTAGACAGGATATTTGTCACCTCCAGGGAGACTCCCACTCCTGAGTGAGGCCAAGAACCAGGATTTAAATCCCAAACACACTCGGAAACCTTGGACCATTGAGCTGTGAACAAATAAATGTGTCCAGGCAGCGGTCATCTGGGCTGAGTCTGTGCGGCTCGCCTACGAGCGCAGATCGGCCAGGCCTCCCCTTGGGCCATTTCTCTGATTTGCCTTTACCTCATAGAGCCAGGAAAGCTTTAAAACTAATTGCCAAAAAGTCCAAAGATGAACCACGTGTGAAAGCCAGGAACGTGGGTGCCGGGAGCCCTGGAGGGGAGGTAAGACATAACCTGCAAGCTTCTAGTCACATCAGGTCTCCAGTGATTTGGAACGATACTAGCTCCCTGCACACGTGGCCCTTGGCAGCAGCACAGGAAATGACTGGCACAGTCGTTTGGTCCTTTCCTGTCTTGTGGTTGCTGTGTAAATTCAGTGCCGCTGGGTGGTGTCAGGCTGACCGGACAGGACACTGATGGTGGGTCTCATCACACTCTCCCCACCCAGGTGTCTCAGCCTTGCAACCGGGGAAGAGAGGCGTTCAGTCTCCCAGGGCAGCTTGGTCCTTGGCCTGTCTCCTGGGAACTCTGCTGAGCTCTGTGACCTGGTGCCAAGCTTGCGATTTGCACCCGAACCTGGTGAGTGATGCCCGGCGTCGGGTTCTGCCACGGACGCTTCACGCACAGCGCTTCTCAGGAGCTAGCATTTTTCTCTGATGATTTTGTTTCTCTTGCTTGATAATCTGAGAACATTTGTAATGACTAAACTGGAAAATCACCTCCTTTTGCTTCAAACAATCCCATGTGAATTATGGAACATGCTGGAAACAGGGAGCTGAGCTCCAGTCATTACCCACAGAGAATGCTTCAGTTCTAAGCAAGGCAGGATCTGTGACGAATTCCAGCCACCCAGGGACTCAAAGCCTTCCTGAGCCTTCACTCAGGAAACCCCTCCGCCAGGATTAATGCCGTAACCACTCGGCAGGCCCTGAATTCACGGTACCACATCACCATCAAGCAATGGGGGAATTAGAGATGAAAGCAGAACCAATGAAGCATCTAGTTTGTTTTCAGTTGAGTTTTATTTCCCTTCAGCAGGTTAGAGTCATGACATGCTTATAAGTATTCCATTCTTCTACTCTCAGATCTGTTGATTCACAAGTCACGGGATCTGGGGAGCAGAGTGGGAAAAAAAGTTGAAAACTGTAAACTCTGGATATAAATGAAAAGGAAAATCTTTGTTTGTGCTTGTGTGGGCAGGGTCTGGGCAAACTGTGTAGGGAATTCACAAAAGGTCATGAGAAAATTCCTTGGCTGGAGCTTTGCACTGTCTCCACCAGCCTGACCCTTATCATTGCTCCTAGAAAGGGGACAGAGAGCCAGAAGTCCAGGGGTGTTCAGAGTAGGGAACTGGGACAACTGACCCATCTCTAGGTATCAAACATAAAATCATCTTGAAGTGCCTATGAATCACACAACCCGAGATTGTCCACCTCTTTGCTAGTGGCCTCATGATATAGCCGGATCCGCAATACCGGGAGAGTCTGTGTCCTGCATTTGGGAACTGAGCACCAACATCGCCTGCGGATCTCAGCCTTCTTTATGCAGCTCCCCAGTTAAGTGCCGCTTTACTTGTCTGATGGGGCTTACTACAGTGTAAGATGTCAGCGTGCGCATCTCCTACACGCTGGTGTGGGAGGCAATGGGAGGAGTCGCTCACACAAGGTTCTCCATGAGAAATGTTAGCACCCGTTGGAAAACGCAAGCCTTGTTCCCGGCCCAGCAGCAAGTCTGGGTATTCCATCCCATTTCAGAATAAATGGAGGAAATGAAAACCCTGCTCCAGGCCAGGAGGGAGAGAAAAGGCAAAGAAAATAAATAAAAGGCGAGTGTGATTGAAATCAAATAATTTCCCATCTCTGAGACAGACCGTTATTAGCAAAGCTAAGAGCGAGCTTCCAAGTCAGCATCCCTGGGGACAGAGCCGGGCAGCTGGGAACTTGGGCATGTACTGGGAACCGAACAATCACATCCTCCCCAAGTACACGACGCACTGAGAAGGAAAGGGAGAAGATTCTCTCTGCTCTCGGTCTCATCAGGGCTTTGGAGGATGGATCCAAGCCTGGCACATTTTTCTTTTTAAAACTTCCACAAAAGATTGTTTATTCATCTCTAAATATCTAGCCTCTAAACTCTCTGGAAGAGCATGAAGCCCAAAGAGGGAAAGGAACCACTTGGGGGGGAGGAAAGGAGCATAGCTGGGAGTTATGGGATTATATGAATTAAAGAAAAGTTGCACAGGGATATAAGGCAATAACTCCTAAGTGTGACTGTGGAATAGCCTCTTGTGGGAAAGCATTGCTACCATCAACACAACCAGGGCTCCATGGACAGAGCCAGAGGGGACTAGAACCCTTAATTAGGAGCTAGTTAGTCAGATGAACTATTTTAGCAGATTTGGGCTGAGAACTGCTTGGGATTTCCCCAGCGCTGCCGGTCCATTTAGGGGGAGCTAATCCAGCATCATGTCCACCAAGCCTCATATGTAAACTGTGTGTAACACAAACTGCAGGCAAAACACTGCATGGTAGCTGCAGACCTGCTGGATCCAAACTCCAGTCCCAGACATCTCATAACAAGCAAAATCTGACCCTTCCCACATCTATTTCCATCTTCTGCTTTTTCCATGTAATCTGCGTGCAATTAAAACCGCAAATAGCCTAAACAACTGCTTTGTGTGCCTGCCTCTTGGGGTTATTTCAGATCTAACTCACCGCATTACTGGGAAACTACAACCAGTGACAGCTGCTGATGGCTATCTTGTGGTGCAGCGAATGCATTTACTAGCCATCTCTTCTCATTCCTCATTCTGCCTGGCTTTCAAACAGACACACCTTTCCTTTCTGTCTTTACATTTCCTCTCTCCCATCACCTGCTCCTATTGCTCCTCCACTCCCTACGGCACTTCCCTGAACTCAGATCCACCCCAAACATCCTCACAGGGGAGCAGCGAGCTGAGATCGAGAAAAGGAAAGAGGAGAAACTTCCCGACAGTGAGATCAATTACACAATAGTAGTGATAGTAACAAGACCAGCTCTTCTATAGCGTTTTCATCAGTATCCCCACCAACAGTTCGGGGCTGGTTTGCTTATAAGGAATCAGAGTACCAGCGAGCTGCGTCCTGGGAACCTGGGCAAGCAGAGCTCGTCTACAAGGATAAATTCAAGAGCTTGTTTACGTTGGAACATTTGCAAGTGGTAGAAACTCATCCTGGAGTCCATGGACAGACCCTGGAGAATGTCCCATAGGGAACATTCCTGCACTGGCGAGGTGAAGAGGAGACAGCATCTCTTCCAGGTGTAAATGTTACTGAGCCTATGAAACCTGAAGCTCTGACACTCAGCATTACGCTCTCCGGAGTCCCACATTTGGATGCTCTCGCACACATCAAAATGCTTTTCACTTAAACACAGTGATCCTTCAAGATGTCATTTGCCTTCAACGCACGAACCAAGGCCCTATGCCCTGATGGACATTGCATGCTGCAATCAGTGCACAGCGCCGATCACAGGAGCAGGGCCGGCTCCAGGGTTTTGGCCGCCCCAAGCAGCCAAAAAAAAGCTGCGATCGCAATCTGCGGCGGCAATTCAGCGGAAGGTCCTTCGCTCCGAGCGGGAGTGAGGGACCGTCCGCCAAATTGCCGCCGAATAGCTGGACGTACCGCCCCTCTCCGGAGCGGCCGCCCCAAGCACCTGCTTGCCAGGCTGGTGCCTGGAGCCGGCCCTGCACAGGAGAATGTAACACAGGGAGGACACAAACTGGGATAAATTCACCCCTGCTACTACTCCAGTGACCTCATACACTGGGGACCAGTCTGGCCCACTGGTGTACCTAGGAAAGTCACTGCCCCATGAGAGGACCTGCCTTGTCTGTGGCCATGGGCAAGGGCCAGGGATGGGCCTGCTAATGTTGGATTTTTCCCTCCCGTACCTGAGCAGCCCCCTTAACTCAGCTCAGGGAGGCACAGCGCTGTCCTTTTGGGAGCCCGCCCAAGCGGGGATCTTGTTGCCTCCTCTCCATGTTGTGTGTAGGAGGTTGTCGCAGTAACTGGGTGCTGGTTCCACAGGGCTGGGATGGAGCTGTCTTTGCACAGGGGTTAGGGTGCAAGGCTGTTTGCAGCTTGCATTTGATGTGAGGTTATTCCGCAGGGACAGGGCAATGGTGCTGAGACCACACTAAAGAGCGGCAGCAGCGGAGGGTTGCTTTGGGGTGGGGGGCATTGTAAAACCAGCCCTGTTCATTGGCTGCCTCTCTTGCATACTCAGACGCCACTGAATGCCCAGCAGCAGCGGTTATTTTGGCTCCTGATTGACAAAACACCAAAAACAAAGGGGCTTTTGTTTCCCAGTTGGGTTATTGTGTCGGGCCCCCTGAGCTTCCAAGACCCCCCACCACTTCAGGGCTTTTCCCAACCTAAAGTCACCCTGATCCCCTTTCTTCACTATTGTATGTCAGGGAATGACACCCCACCAACTGGATCCAGGGAAATGCCTTTAAAAGGCAGCTCTGATGCGCCCCACCCACGGACCTTGATCCGACTTGCAGTCCCTGCGGTCTGGCTCTGAGCTGCCTCCTCATTCCCTTTTGTTTCGATTTCTCCAGAGATGTGGGGCTGGGAACTCTGGCCGCAATGCTACTCTTGCCGTGTGGTCACTCGCCGCATTCAGAGACACGGGTCTGTGTCTGCAGGACTGACAGACACCAGATGCCACAGTCCTGACGAATCTGTGCAGCGGGAACATAAAACCTGGAGGGAAACAGAACAGCTGCTGGAAGGGGGCTGAGCTCCCCAGCTTGCCTATGGACCCTGCTCCCCTGCTGGGCAGGGCTGGGCGGCCTGGCCTGATCACCGGGCGTTAAACAGCTATTTAGGAAGGGACACTGCGTGAGGGCAATTACGCGTCGCTCCTCTGGTGTCTGCGCCCTTCCCTCTCCCACCGGGGCTGCCGTGCCCAAAGGCTCTTTTCATGCCTCCTTCGGTGGCGTTCTCATGCATGTCTTCGCACACCCAGCCCGGGGCCACTGGGTGTGTCAGAGCAGCCCAGCCCCTGCCCTGCTGGTGTGTCCACGGGGCCATCGAGACGCCCCGCAGTGCCTTGAGAAGGGCGACTGCCTGCCCCCCACACTCACTCCTGGCCATGCCAGTTGGTACCATCTCCCCTTTCTTTCTCCCTCTCTTCCCTCCCTTCCCTCCCATTCCTCTTTTCCTTCTATTTGCCCTTCCTCTTCGTGTTTCCTGTGCTTGCTTTGCTCCCCTCAACCAGGGCCGGCTCCAGGCACCAGCCTGGCAAGCAGGTGCTTGGGGCGGCCGCTCCGGAG
>NW_020664589.1:16867086-16901658 GCF_002925995.2 Terrapene triunguis
AAGGGGCCACTACAGGGATGTGGGAGGCTTCAGGGAGCTGCCCTCGGCCCTGGCGTCAGCTCCGGGGGTGGGGACAGCTCCAGGGCTGTGACGCTTTCCCAGCTCCCACTGCTGTCTCCAGTGCCCCGGGCCCTCTGAGGGCTAGTCTGACCCCACTTCCCGCCCCACGCTGGCACTGACAGGCAAAGAGCACCAAGGTCTGTGAATCTGCAACAAACGGAGCCAGCCCCAAGCCCAGACTGCTGGGTGTCCACCAAGCCCTGCTAGCTCTGCAGCCCCCGCCGGAGCGTGCCCTGCCTCTTCCCCAGACGGGGAGAGAAGCCAGGTATCCCTCGCCCTCACTGGGGAGGAGGAGAGAACCCCCCTGGCTCGGACAGACGCCTCTCCCCTCATACTCTGAGCTGCCAGCTGCCATCAGCTGGGACACCTGAGCTGTCTCTAGATGGGAGCAGATGGGGAGTGGGGCAGGGCATCTCAGCAAGGGGCCCAGGGCTCAAATTTGCTCCCCGCACGGGCCAGGTTTGCTGGCTTCCGGGCACAATGGAAACCTCTCTAGTTCCCCAGCTGTGAGGAGACAGGTGGGGTGGGAGGGGAATGCAGGCAGCTGCTTCACACAGGCTGCCTGGCGAGCGTCCAGTGGCCAGTGCGGAGTGTTTGGTCTCAATCCAGTGGGAGAAGGGTCCCTTTCACAAAAGCACCCCCCAGTTAGCACTGCTGGCTGGGGATCGAGCCCCAGCTCAGGGCTGTGGCAGGGCTGCTGAGTCTGTCCTGTGGCCAATCAGAGGAAAGTGGCCATTTCCAGGGCTGTCAGCCCAGCACCTGACACACGTAGGAGCAGCGGCTCCTTCACAAAAGCCAGGCGTTCCCCAGCTCTGGGCAGCAAAGTCTGCTGGAGGATTGGGGGGCCATGGAGAGATGGGCTCTCTGCCAGGGGGGAGCACCTCCCACTGCTCTGCAGCAGCCCCTGGGGAGGAGGGGCACCTCTCTCGTGACCCCAAAACAACGCAGCCCTCCTTGCCCAGACAAGAGACGTCCACCCCAGGGGAGAGTAATGGGGCGATAACACTGGCTTTCTGCAGGAGCCGGGAGCCCTGCCATGGAGTCCCAGCCCAGCATTGGCCCAGCAGCCCCCTGCCCCGCTCTCAGCTGGCAGGCCCAATCAGCGAGCCTGCTTCTCCCCATCAAATGTCTCAGACATAAAGAGCAAGTCAGGGGCATGGAGAGAGAACTGGAGTACTCGGCCTGCCTGTGCTTGCTGTGACATCCTCAGAGATGTGCCGTGCCCGCAGCACCCTGGCAACTCCACCAGGAACCCCCAAGTCCAGAGCCGGGGAATCGACTTTTGTCACCTGAAGTTCGGTGTCTGTGAGAGGTGCCTGGAGCGTATCCTCTGCTCAGCCACAGATGGGGACAGCTCCGGCGGCAGCAGGGCAAGCGGCAGCCTAAGCCAAGCCTCACCCCAGGTTGAGCTCCATGGCCCATTCAATCTGTTGCCTCCTAGCTGAGGAGCAGCTGTGTGGTGGATTTGTGACGTGGACAGCCTGCCGCTGGGAACTGGACGGTGACCCGGAGAACTCATTGCACACAGACAAGAACGGCCTCCCCATTGGAGTGACACTGGGATGCAGAGAGAGCTCTAGATAGCGTCGGAACATGGCGGTGAAACCCAACCGCTGCTGCCGAGGGCCTGGGCAATTCAAGCTGGAGGTGAAACATGAATCCTTGGCTGCGGCCCTTTCTGACAGCAATCCGTGGTGGAATTGCCAGACACAGCTCCCAGGAAGCCGGTCCTTGGCCCTACGTGTGTTTGCAGCTGTTTTAGTCCATGCTCTGGAAAAGGCTCCTTGGGGAGACTGGCCTTCCTCCCCCTTGGGAGAAGCAGAAGGGCAGGTTAATTGTTTCCTTTTCTTATTACTGAGGAATCATATTTGACTCTTGATTCTCATTAGCACCAAGAGGAGACCCCAGGACTTGGGCCAAGCCTGACAGCAAAGAAACAAGGAGCAGGATACCCAGCCACCAGCTCCAAGCCTGTGCAATTCTAATGACACAGCCTCGTCCCGCTCCCAAATAACCCGTCCAAGGTCCCAGCGAGCCGTGCTTCCCAGCATCCCAGGGAGCTCATCCCTGGGTCTCCCCACCGCACCACCCGTGCAGGGAGCTGCTTGCACCCTGACGCACAGGAATTGAGTAGTGCCCTCTAGAAACGTACGAGGGCTCCAGGCTGGGTTAGTGGAGCTCTCGTTCTCTATTCACTCCTAAGGGAGTTTTTCACAGGGACCCATTGGTGCAGCCCCTCCCCAGCGCTCAGTGCAGCATGTGGAGGTGCCCGGGAGGCAGCAGGCGCTGCGTGGTGGAGCTGGGGTCTTAGTGGTTGCATTGCCTAGAGACCTGGGCTGCTGCTCTAGGGAAGCGATGGGGAAGGTGCCGGGCAGCCCGAACACAGCGAGTGGGACGTACGGGATCTTTGAACCCATCGGGCAGAGACTCTGGATCTAGTCAGTGTGCTGGGTGCCAGGGCGTGTGCCTGCGCAGGGGGGAGATGGGTGTGTTACCTGGGATGGGGCTCCTCGCGCGCCCGGGGTGAGACTGTGCAGCTGCTGAGTTACTGCTTAAACCTGCCAAAACGAAGGGCTACCCTGAGATCTGAGGTGGGCTCAAGCGTCTTGTCCAGTCCCATTACGTGAACAAAAGCAGGGCTCAAGGGCCCGCCGTGCTGAGCAGCGGAGCAGCCATCTGGATCCTGGGGGTACGTGCGCAGCGCCCATCCCCTTTGCCCAGCTCGGCAGGATGCTCCAGGGACGGCAGAGGCCTGGTGCGGTCTGGCTGCCGCGACGGAGCGGTGTGCCTGAAATCCAGTGTGCTGCCCCCAGCCCGTGGGCAGCTCCGCGCTAACGAGGGCAGAACGTTTGCAGTTCGCTGAGCTGACGGATTGAAACAGCAGCTCTGTGGGGACCCTCCAGGGAAGGGGCTGGACGCTGCTCCTCAACTTATTTGGATTTAAAAACTGGTTGCTTTAATCATTGATGGGCCATTAGTGTCAAACACTGCTCTGCCAGGGATGCTATCCCAATTCCCAGCCTCGGCAGTGCCAGCTGAAGGGGTGTCAGGATGAGGCGTGGCTAGTGCAGAGTTGCTCATCAGAAGCCTTTGATCACCCCCTACGTTTGCAGGGAGCTGCAGTTCAGAGAGGTGTGGCCTGAGCAGAGGGCTGGGAGTCAGGAACTCCTGGGTTTTAGCCCCAGCACTGACCTGCAGTATAAACTTGAGCAGGTGACTTTCCCCTCTGGGTGCCTCAGTTTCCCCATCTATAACATGGCGTTAGTAATAACTTCTGCCTATTTTATGAGGCTTGATTAGTGAACACTGTGTGCTTTGAAGATGAAAAAGCTCCTTACATGGGCTCAGTGCTAGAATGACTCTATTGTCTCTCCTGACACCGAATCCCATTGCTGCAGCCTGCTCTGTGCTTATCACCAGGGCAGACTCTGGAGGAAGGACCTCCATGTCATGAGCTACAGAGCAAAGCAATCTGATCCTCTGCCAGGAGCAGGGTGAAATGGGAGCCAGGGCCCTTCTGCGGCTTAGGGGTTTGGAGTCTGAGTTCTATGGTCTGTTACCGAGTGTGCAAGGGAAGAGCTGGGCCAGCTGGGAATTCCTGCTTTCCGCTCTGCAGCCGCGGGATTATAACACCTCCCTTCTCTTTTTGCTACTCCCACTCTTGGGCTCCAAAGGGAAAAGATCATGCAAATTGCTCCTGAGCCTCACATACCACACAAAGCACTTGGAGACTTGGAAACAGAAACAGACCACCTGGTGAGCAGAGGGCGTGAAAGCCACTGGCTACTCTCCCAGTGCTAAGAATCTCAGTACTGGTTCCAGAGCAGTAGGACAGCTCTGCTGATGCTAATGCATTAGCGGCACTGCAGGAGGCTACCATGGCTTTAAGCCATCATTGTGCCCAGCTGACCCTGGAGTAACACAGATGCCTATGGACCACATCATTGCCAGGAATCTCCGTAGGGTTGGGCTGTGCCCCCGCCCCAGCACACCCCTCCCACTCATAGCACAGCCCCTACACCAGGGCTTGCAAGGGGGTCCTTGTAATGCCATCCTACAGCTGCCTTCTTCTGCAGCCCCGATCCAGGGGAAAGCTCCCTGAACAGAGCTGATGTTCTAGGGCCCCTTTATGCCACTGCAGCTCTTTTACCCAGCGTGAAGGGGCCAATGCAGGGCTGAGGATCTCATCCCCGGGGTCTAAATATGGGCACCCCGTAAATGGAAGCACCCAAGATGAGAGGCTGCTTGTGAACATTTTGCCAAAGCCTCTCTCCAGGCCCAACACAGCTCAACTAGTGTGGCCAGGTCTGGGAGTGCTGGCTCGGGAGGGAAGGGCTTGTCAGTCCTGGGACACTGAGAAGTGTCTAGAGCTTCAAAGGCTGTACAGGAGATTAGCCACATCCTGCCTGATGAACACAGCCCTGGCTTTCCTCAACAGAGGGGGTGCCGCGGCCAAGACAAACTCTCACATCCTCTTGGTAGCAAGGGTGCAGCCGACAGGCACTTGCCAAGCCTGGCCCTGCAGTTAGGGATCAAATCTCTCGTCAAGGGGGTGTTTGGATCCAGATCGGAGTGAGGCCAGAGTTCGGGCTCCGTGCCTCCCCTTCACACAGCAGGCCCAGGGACGGCCCATGGCGCCTGCAGTCCCGGCGTGCCAGGCTCAGTTCTGATCCGAGCGGGCCTGGCCTGAGGAGAGCTGGTGAGAGGCAGGATCTGTGCCGAGGAGTGACCGGGCAGGGTGTGCAGTGCTGGTGAGCACCTCCCGGGTTACGGGGTGAAGTCAGACTAGGCAGTGACAGCAACAGGCTTTTCCTGCCCTCCCTCCTCTAGATAGAGCAGATCTCCCAGGAGAGCCGCAGGGAGGGTCTCACACCAGCAGAACGCCGGCTGCACTGACCGTGTTTGTACAAGTCTGGCAGCACAGCCAGGACTCAGATCAAAGGCAAGATCCCCATCGGGATTTCAGGGAGAGGTGGGAGGGGACACGGCAGGGAACACGGCATCCAGCGCTGGGTCTGCTCACTGCCAGCGTGTCTCTTTGCACAGCTGGAGCCTAAGGCCCAGCTTGTCATGGGAAATGCGGGTGTGGGGAGAGCGAGTCAGTCCTCTGAAACCAGCACACAACCATGTGGGCACCTGCAGCCTTGCCGTGACTGGCAGGCTCCCCGCTGACAGAGACCGGAAGGGGTCAGCAGCAAGGACAGAGCTAGCAGTCGCTTTGGCTTATACGAGGGGGTCTAACGAGGGATCCTGGGCTGGACAGAGAAAAGGGAAATGGGGACTGAATATCAGGGAGAACCCCTGGTTGTCAGGGATGGAACAGCCTCCCCAGGGCAGTGGGGGAGCCCCTCTGCCTGGTCCAGCTCCCCTGTGCCAGAACAGGCGCTCCCAGTTTTGCCAGTGAAGAGGGTGGGGCTGCACCTGGGGCAGTAACGGGACAAAGAGAGACCCAGTGAGGAGGTGTTTGGGTGAGTCAGGCTGACAGACGGTCTGGGAAAGGGCTGAGAACCTGGCTATGGGGCGTTCAGGACCTGGGAATAGGGAGCCCCCCTGGCGAGCTAGGACTGCCTGGGTCCCCTGCTGGGATGGGAGGCAAAAGGCACCTGAGAACTAAAGCGGGGAAGCCCTGGAAGCTGCCCCTGCCTGGGGGCGTTGTGGAACCGTTTGGAGAACACACATGCCTACAAGAGACTGGGTGAGGCAATGGGTCGTTTGGGAGCCAGGGAGAAGCCCTCCTTTGTTACTGTGTCACTAACTGGGGCCTCAGACACTCCCTTAGCTGGAACAGGCAGGACCCCAGGTATTTCGCCTGTGCTGGGAACATGTTTCCAAGTCAGAGCCAGCAGCATCAGCCACCACATTGATCTATTTCTCTCTCTCTTGTCCCTTATTTACTCTTCTCTCGGGGGCCTGTACTGATGCCTCCTGCACTATGCAGGACTCACGCCGTCTACTCTGCCAGCTCCCTTCTGGTTAAACTCGGCCTGCCAGCCGCTCACGCTGACAGCAGTTGTTACTACTCGGGCTCCTGGCTGGCCTGTCTCGCGTCCCAGAATTGAGGCCAGCATTTGGAGAATGGCTAGCGGGTCAGTCGGTGTCCTCAGGACAATAGCCTATCAGAGCCATGCCAAGCCCTAACAGAGGGCTCTTAGAAGGGGTATAGGCTAGTCATCATGGAGCATGTGCATGTCTGCCCTGGTCCATGTGCTTCACAAGCTATTCTGTACACGGGTTGCCTGGACCTTCATTTGTTGGCATCACCTGAATCTATGCCCCACACCCTCTGTGCCAAGCCTGGAGGTCAGCAGTAGACTTGCTGGGACTTCTTCCTCCCTGTCCCAATATCTAACATCTCCCACTGGGACTAGGTTTGGTAAATCCCTATGCAGGGCACAGGCTGCTAGAAGCAAAGTCCATCTGATGTTCCCTGTTCCCAGAAAGATGATTGGTCCCTTCTTCTAAGACCCCAGTGCACAGCAGGGAAATGCTGGGTCCGCCTCAGTCTGTCCCTTGGGGGCAGCTCCAGGGAGTATAACCAGCCAACCAGCCACTCCCTTGTCTTCGTGCAATTGGCAGTAGCTGGAGTCTGGACTGTCTAATGTCAACAGTGCAAGATACTGGCTGGGGCGAGGTGAGATTTACCTGCAGCTCCTAGGGATGTTCAGACAGCTGGCCGGGGAAACTTCCCTAGCCAGGAGATTTTGTGACAGCTTCTCTCTTTCCATTGTTGGTAAGAGAAAATGCTCCAGCCCACCCCCACCCCCACCCTGCCCAACTCTAACATGCCAAGGGAGCATCTCAGCTCTGGCCTGACGCAGACACTGCTGGCCTTGTGCCTACACTGCAATTGACCTGTGGCACAGCCTCCCCCTTGCAGAGCCCACCTATGCCCCAGGGCTGGATTTACACCTGGGCAGCTTTCCACCAGCTCCGCGGATCTCTGAGTTTCCTGCTCCATTTCTTTGCACTCTCCCAATCTCTACTGACTTTAATTAAGCTCCTGCCAGCTGGTGGGTTTGACAAACATGGCGAAGCTCTTTGAAAAGCAAGTAAATACCAGCAAACGAAGAGTCCCCAGCAGCACGGCCTTTGAGAGGAGCCCGAGCAGCAGAGCTGCTCAGGGAACGTTTACCGCAGCCGTGAGTTACCCTTGGAATTATAACCCTGAGAAACAACCGAGTCCCTTGACAGGACTGTTCTGGGTTCTTGTGTTGCTTTTGCTTGTTCCTGGTACGGCTGCCACCTGGCTGTGCCCCTGCCAATGGAAGCAGCCCTGATCAGAAATCGGCTCTCTGGGGCTGACTCTTCTGTTCACGGGGCAGGGAATGCCATGCGGCCCCGAGCAGAACTCCTCTGCTCTGACCTGGCTGTATCGTCCCCAGGGAGAGGCCCACATCCAGGACTCTTTCCACCCCTGGCCTCACTGTAGCGACTGCCAATGGCTTTTTTGATGTGAGCTCGTGCTCACTAAGAACTGACCTGCGCCCCACTGGACTCGCTTGGGTGGGGGGACAGGGGATGACTCCCAGACACTGCCTCCCTGAGCTGGGTTCAAAGAGGTGGCAAAGGCTGGTGCTCTCAGGTGCTGGGACAGCAAACCTGGGCCAAGGTTTTCCTTCGGCTGTGTCCGTCAGTGCAGACATTTCTTTGTAATGCTGATTAAGCAGCAACTGAAAACCCAGAGCGAGGCTCAGGATGTGAAAACTGACCAACAAAAACACTTGCTGGAAGAGGAGAGCAGCAGGCGCTTCCTGCTCAGCGTGTGTCCTGCTTGCCCTCCTGTCCGGGCTGGAGCCCAGCGAGACAGCCGAGGGGACCGTCACCCTCCGGAGCCATGGCGACAGAGACAAGCAGCCGGCGCATTGTCGGCCTCTGCTGCACTCTCCGCAGGCAGGGTCACGCTAGGCAGCGGCTAATGGCCAGAGGTGGGGGAGGCGGAGTGCGGGACGTGATTCCGTGGCTCCAGGGGCCCTGCAGCTGCTCAGAGCATCCTGCCTGGCGCAATCGAAATGCCAGCGTAGGAGAGAGCCTCCATTGCTCCCCGCAGAGGGGGACTGGGTGCTGCTGTGACAGCCTCACTCAGGCCAAGCTCTCCTGGAATTGGGGGAGGTTTTGCCCACGAGGCGATGGTGGGAGGTGTCCCTCTACCTGGGGAGGAAAGGTGTGGGGGAGGTTTGCTTGTGTGTGCCAGCCTGTTTCCACAGGGGGCCCAGTGCTGCAGGCCGTCTCGCAGGCCTCTTTCATCTGCTGACCTTGAACAGGTTCCTCTGCTCAGGCCCCAGATTTGCATGAGGCGGCCAACTCCCCACGAGCGGAATGAAACTGACTAACGGGCTCAGCCCTGGCAGCCCATGAAACGCTGCAGCAAGGGGAATGCGCAGGAAGTGCCTGGCTGCTCCCTCCTCTGTGCCCACCACAGCTCCAGGTGCCAACAGCCACTGGCCTCCCAAGAGGGGGGCCGGGGTCCCCTTAGCACAGATGGCTGGAGGGCCCGAGGCAGCCAGTTCAGGGGCCAAAGGCAGAGATATTCCAGCTATGTACCTATCAGTGTCCAGTTGGCACTTGGGGACCTTGGTATGAGCTGGCACCTGGCCTGCCAGTGTCACAAGCCTCATCCCCAAAGCTATCTGTGAAGATAGCAAAGGCCCATGCAAGAGGAGAGAGGAACAGTGGTCCGGACCCTGAGAACTGGAAACCTGGGTTCAACCCCCTACTCTGACCCAGCCTTCCCGCACGACCTTGTCACTTAGTCCCAGGGTAGTTCATGCCACAGCCTGGGTCCGGCCCCAGAGATTGCTCCGTTTCCTGCACAGACAAGCTTTACCCTTATGTAGAGTGTCCACGGGGCCTGAGCAGCTGAGCTGTCAACAGCCATCTTCAGCCGGGAGCTTTAGCTGATCTTGTAGGTGCCCTGGGTCCAGGCCAGCGACTGCCTTGGAGATAAGGACCAAGTCCTACCCTGCTGGAAATCTAAGCAGAGAGGCCAAAGGCTGTCTGTCCCCCGCCTCCCCTGGCAGAGGTCTTCCTTCCGGGACAGGACAGGGGCACACAGGAAGGGTGTAGTGTGGAGCAGCAATTCTCAACCCGGGGTCCAAGGCCCCCTGGGGGGCCACGAGCAGGTTTCAGGGGGTCCGCCCAGCAGGGCTGGCATTAGACTCACTGGGGCTCAGGACAGAGCCCCGCCCCCTGGGGCTGACGCCAAAGCGCGAGCAGCATAGCTTTGCGGTGTCCACTGTGGTGTGGGGCCCTGGGCAGTTGTCCTGCTTGCTTCCCCCTAATACCAGCCCTGGCTTCTATATGCAGAAAAACAGTTGTTGTGGCACAGCTGGGCCATGGCGTTTTTATAGCATTTTTTTGGGAGGGTGGGAGCTCAGAAAGAAAAAGGTTGAGAACCTGTCCCCTGGTGTGGAGGATGCTGGCCTTGTGCTTCCCGAGCTGTGCCCATTCTGGGGCTAAGCAGACGGTTTTCGTCTCCAGGGTTGGTATTGTGATGTCTTTCACCAGCTCTGTGTTCATCTCAAAGTTACAACATGCACCTCTAGTAAGTACCGTTCCTGGAAGGTGAGGAAACTTCTGAAGATGCTGCTGATGCTGCAGAAAGCAGAAGTCCAGCCCTCCCCACCGTAACAAACACTGGCAGTGTTTTCTTTCTTGGTGGCATCATTGAGTGAGCTGACAAGCAGATTATCCACAGCCTGCAGGAGATCTATGGCAAGCAGCACACAGCCCCTAGCACAGTGGGGTCCCAGCCCATAACTGGAGCTCTGAGATGCTATCGCAATACAAAGAATAAATAATAATCATAATATTGGTGCATTTGATAGCAGCATATCATGGGGCTGGGGGGGCAATGTCCCAATGAGGAGAAGTATTTACCAAGGTCCCAAAGAGCTTAGCGCTAACTCCGGCTATGCAAAGGGGTTGACAGACTCATATCTTTGCTAGCGTGACCAGATGTCCTGATTTTATAGGGACAGTCCCGATTTTTGGGTCTTTTCCTTATATAGGCTCCTATTGCCCCCCACCCCCGTCCTGATTTTTCACACTTGCTGTCTGGTCACCCTAATCGTTGCCCTCTTCTCTGTCGGGAGAACCCTCTCTGAACTGGACAGGCTGGGTGTGCTGAATTTGGACAAATATGAAAAAGATTTGGAGAAGGTTGGGGGTGGGGGGAGAGTGGCGAAAAGAGCGAACGGGATAATCCTGTCCCGGCCAGGGTGTGCTGCTCACCATCTGTCGGACTCGGTGGGAGTGGCGCTGCTCTGTGTTTTAATGGCTTACAGAGAGGCGAGGGTGTCAGCGGGAGGTTAAGATTAGCCTTGACTTGTGGTGTCAGCCTGCAAGGGGTAAATTCCAAAGCAAGCACTCTCTGCATCTGGAATGGTATCAAATATTCATGGCAGATAGAGCCCAAAGAGCAAGTTCAAGGAGGAAAGCCCGAGCCGCAGGGGCCGGGCACTCTCTTTCCCTGCTCTGCACACCAAATCCTCACTAATTAGAAATCTCCTGCCAAGAAGGCAATGGCTTCATTAGCGTCTGGGACATGAACTTCAAGTGCATTTAGCCTTTCTGCATTGCTAAGCTCCGCTCCTCTTCCCAGAACTTCTGAGTTAGGATTCACGGTGCTGAACACTAGGAGACTGGTGAGTTGTGGGCGGGGGGAAGCGCTGGCCACGGCCTAAGGCCAGGCTCTTCCTCCTGCCTACGAAGGCATTTCTTTAGCCCCTCAGCTTTGGGACTCTGAAGACGTCAGCACCCACTTCCCCGGGGGTGCCAAGCCCGCGGTCAATCGGCCGTTGGATGGCCATGGGAGAGTCTGCTTTTCAAGGGCCCTCTGAGGTTTGGGGGTAGGGTGACCAGACAGCAAGTGTGACAAATCGGGACAGGGGGTGGGGGTAATAGGAGCCTATATAAGAAAAAGCCCCAAATATCGGGACTGTCCCTATAAAATCGGGACATCTGATCACCCTATTTGGGGGCCTTAGGCAGAGTCCTAGAGTAAACCCCTCTGCAGGTGGGTGGCTCTATTGCATTGAGGATGTGTCACTGCGGGGCTGTCAGCAAGGGTGGACCTGGGACGGTCAGCACCAAGGCACAGAGCTAAAGGGGTAACATGGACACACTTTGTATTAAGGGGACATTTATTCATAGTTCATAAAGGTTACTAAATGATTACATGCTACAGACACAAAGGGTGTGCGCGCTAGGTGGCTGTAAGGCCCTCAGTCGGAGGGGCTATTGATGGGTTAGGAGCAATTTCTTCATCTGTTGGATTCTGAACATCGAATAATCATTTATTAACCCTGTTAAACTCTTTCTGAATGTACCCTTAGTAGAAAGGCGTGGCCAGTAACAGCAGCTGCCTCAGTAGTAGGCTATCATCTTCTATGTGCATTTTGCGCAGCGCGGGAGTGACCTGCTCTGGTGTGTGGGTGGAGCCACCAGACTCCTTGTTCTTTTGCTCCCCTGTGCCCTGCCCCCAGCTCTGAAGCTGTCTCCGCACAGGCCTCCTTGCCACTGGGCCCGGGGGGAGGAAACCGCTGGCGCTGTTCCTGGGTAATTGGCTGAGCGAGTGTAGGTAGTGACTGGGGCAGCTGGGAGCACCCCGAACCTCAGCACTTGCTAGCACCACAAACCCAGCAGGACACAGGCAGGCGTAGCTGCCCCAGAGCACAGGTACAGGCCATGGCAACTAGGAAGAGGTGTTATCCCCAGGGCTGGGCGCTCCCCCACCTCCCCCCGCCCAGGGAGGCTGTTCACGGAGAGGTTTGGGTAAGTCACCATGATAAAGGGACGGAAAGGATCATTGCAATGGAATCCGACAGCGGCGTACAGAGTGTCCCGTCTGGAACGGCTTACGGTTGTGCAGACAGCAGGGCAGCGAGAGCAATTCACTCATTCCCAGCCCTCCATTCGCAGAGTTTCCTTCGGTTCAGGGGCCGGCTGCGAAACGAGCAGCTAGTGACAAGGCTTGGGGAGGTTGGCGGCCATCTGGCTGAGGAGCAGACAGTGCCTTGCGCTTTCAAGGGATGCAGGGAAGATCTTGCCTTGCAGCGAGGCTCAGTGTCGTCAGCTGCCTTGCTAATACGCCCACCACTGGCCATCTGCCTGGAGAGGTTTGGCTCTGTCCACAAGGTCGTTTACAAGACGGGCACGATCAGACGGCGGCACCTCAAACCCTAGGGTGCCCCCCACGCTGGCTGGTGTCGTGCTGTGCCATTAGCCAGCCCTTCCTGCTCACTGCTGCTTTTTCTCCCCATCTGCTTCGGTCGCATAACCCTTTTTAGGAGCCTCTTATTCCGGGACCCACCGTGAAAAGTAGGGGAGGAAGAATTATATTTACTCCCATGATTAGAGGCTAACCACAAATGCCTGAGTGGAGCTAAAGCAACCCCAGCCAAGCAGAGCACAGGGTAATCGTCCTCCTGTATCCCAAACCACGGGGTCACAGGCCGGGGGAGCCTGCCAAGCTGCGGGGACAGGCAGGGAAGGAACAGATGTTGCCCAATGTCTGCACTATTCATGGACTCAGCTCAATGTCCTACAGAAACCTTCCCTCAGCCTGCAAGTCCCTCAGGGCAAGGACCATGGTGTGTGTGGCTATAACGTGCCGGGCTCGTCCATGGCGGTGAATAAACACTGATAATTAGTAACAAGGACAAGCGTCCTCCTGCCCCAGACCAGCCCTCTCACGGCTCTCTCCAGCAGGAGTCCTGGGCGGAATATCGCTCCCCACTCTCCTCCTGTGCCCCAGCACTGCTGGCCTTCCCCACAGTGCCTCTGCCCACAGTCTGTAACAGCCCTGTCCGGCCCTGGCCTGCCATCCCAGCCAGTCACACCGTCGGCCTAACCGCGTCCCTGCCGCAGCTTCCCCAGGCCCGACATGTGGCTGCTGTGGCACAACGTCCCTCGTGGCTCTCTGTTCTTCACACCCAAAATGCCTCGGACAATGGATTGAGGCGGGTGCTTTCGAAAGTTCCCCCTTCCCCCCCGGGTCTGCGTCCCTCACCGGGCTCAGGGTAAGCCCCTTGCTGCGGCTGCCATCCAGGCTCCCTGTCCCTTCTCCTCGAAGCCCAGCCTGTGGCCAGTTCTCAGGCACCATCTGCCTTTTCCCCATGCGGGAGGGGCACCGGCCCCTCCTCCCAGCCCGTGCGATCTGCCCCCAGCCCGGCAGAAGCAAGGCAGGCAAGGAAAGGGGCTTCTGCAAATCCAGCCAGCCAGCACCACTCCACACGGCACGCAGCACACACAAGGCAACGCAGCACCCCAGGGAAGGGCCAAAGGCCCTGCCTCGTCCCAGTCCTGTGGGGCAAAGGCTGAGCCTCGCCGGGGAGCCCTGGGACATTGCTGTGCTCTGCCATTTGCTGGAAGCCCTGCTCCCTCGCTGGGGTTTCTCTTGCCTGCCACAGCCACCACACCTCTCTGATGGGGTTTCTTGCTGTCTCCATCACACACAGGGCACCATTGTTCTCTGCACAAACTTTATACTTAAATGAGAGCTAATCGCCCCCCATGGGGTCCGGCAGGAACTGGGCGACCTTCGCTTGGGATCAGCGGCTGAGGCATCTTTCGGGAAATGAATGCTGGCTGGCTCCAGAAAAATACAACTTGGCAAACCACATGCGCCTCTGCCCAGGCCCGGTCCCGAGACGGCTGGCTGGTGGCACTGGGGTCGGTGGGGAGAGGAAATGACACGCTGCTGCCAGCTGGTCTGAGTTTCTCCTGAGGACCGTGGGAACGTTGCAAACATTTGATCAGTGCAGCCAACGCTGTGCCAGTGTCACAGACGCCACCCCTGGCCCGGCGCAGAGGGGTCAGCAGGGACCAAGACCTGTGGGCTGGACATACCGTTCCTCTGGGGGCCTCTCCAGGGTTGGCCCAGAGACGCCCTTTGGAAGCCTGCTCACTGCTAGTCAAGAGCTTCTGTGCAACGCGCCTGGGTCTCTGCCTGCTAGGCTGGGGAGGAGAGTTTGTTGGGGTTCCAGCTGAGAGGGTGAGAAGGCACCAAGTCACTGCCCAGCTTGCTAATTGCTGGAACGACTCAAGTGTCTGCACCTGGCTCTGCCCAGGTGACGTCCTTCAAGGCAGCCTAGCAAAAGTAAGCTGCCAGCGGTGGCCTGAAGGTGGGGCACCACCAGTCCTCAGACAAAGCCTCAAGGTCCTGAGTTGCAGAGAATGGGGCACTTGGACTTCCTCCGAATCTGCCTCGGGTCCTGGCGACTTTGTCAGCCTTGTTTGCTGGGATTTTTCTGGGGGGAGCAGGGGGGATGGGGCCTGTAGCCGT
Source organism: Terrapene triunguis (assembly GCF_002925995.2). Lineage (NCBI taxonomy): Eukaryota > Metazoa > Chordata > Testudines > Emydidae > Terrapene > Terrapene triunguis. The sequence continues at coordinate 16,881,431 of NW_020664589.1, forward strand.
CCCCAGAGAACTAAGGGAGGCACACATAAGAGGCACAACTGCAGATTTCCACAGAGAATCGCCATCCTCTCTCCCTGGAGCATGGACGCAGCTAGCAGGATGCTGTTACAGAGGACTCAGAACTCATCCCGATCCATGCACATGTCACTCCAGGAATATTGCTCTGGGACTTGGTACTATCAATCATTCCTGCTCTCCACCAAGGTGAAGGCTGGGCCCTAACTTCCCAGAGCCATTCAATCCCAGAGAGGCGGGCTAGGCAAAGGAAAAGGGTGTGAGCGGAGCCGGAAGTGGGATTTTGATTGGCTGAAGGAAAATGTCTGGAAGCAGCCAGGCCCTGGCTGTGCCTCAGATGATTCCCTTCAGAACTGGGGACAGGAATCTCTTCCTGGCTTGGTGCTATCAGGTCCCAAACTGCAGAGTGCCAAGTGCCCACATCTTCCACGGGTATCAACAGGAGCGGAGATGCTTGACAGGACTCAGGAGGGGCCCAGTAACAGGCAGGATTGGGCCCATACTTAACTCCTGAGTGGTGTGTTGATCTGGTTCTGTCCCAGGAATTCCACTCTGAGCAACGCCCCAAGGCAGGGACCTCTCAGGAGGCAGAATGGAGCTGCCTGTGGTGGACTTGCCTCTGGCCACTGGGGCTTGCGGGCCTCGTTCCTGTGCAAATGCCTTGGGATCTGCAATGAGCACAGGGGTCAGGAGCTCGGTTTTAATTCCGTTTTGAAAGACAAACGGAGCTCAGTGGCTTCCAGTAGCCCCATTCACCTGTTTCCAGATTAGCTGAGGCATATTCGGGGGCAGAGTCCATCACTGCCACTGATGGCCACAAAGCAGCAGTACTGCCTGGCCAACGATCTGCGTGTGGAGAATTCAGCCCTGCAAGAGCACTGTACTGGCTGCTCCAACCCCCTCCCTCCGCTGGCCGGCAGAGAGGCCCCTCTTGTTTCCAGACAGCAAGAGGAACCCACTACGATGAGCTCCATCCGCCCCCCCGCCCCCCGCTCTCAGTCTGAGGGACGTAGCTGCAGGCCCAGGACTCACACTGTCGGGTGAATCAAGGACGGTGCTGGCCTCAGCCATTGGGAAGCTGCAGCCGAACCATGCGCACAAGCCCCGAGTGATGCAGCCTGTTCCCCAGGGTTAATCCGAACGCCTCGGTGCTGTCGTGTCATCTGAGCTGACGTCCCTGAGAAAAGCAGGAGAGGTTCGACTGGGCTTGGTGTACCCTGTGTTTTATAGCTGTTGCAATCCAGGCCCATGGCCCAGAAAGCCACCACCGGGCCAGTCCCCCGCAGAATGAATCTCGTTTCCGGAAGCCCAACTGAGAGATGACAACCAGGATCAAGCCGAAGCTGTTATTAGCATTTGCTCCCTGAGTGAGTGACAGCTTGGCTCTGACTCTGGAGCCTGCTGGGCCAGGTTGGGCAGGGAGCCCAGGAAAGCACCTGCTTAAATGTTTTCTTTTCGGAGGGGCCTGCCATGCTGAGAGGCCATCCGCGCTGCCGGCGCTGCACTGCCGCTTTCCCACACTTAGAAACTGATCCTCTCCTTGGAAAAGCAAAGCCAGGCAGTGCTGGGGGTGGAGGGTGCTGCGGGCTGAGTCCCCAGGTCTGCTGGAGACAGCCGGCTGCTCCTCACTTTCCCAGACAATATTTTAGATCACAATGGCCATCTCAACAACATACAGGAAGGATGAGATAGCCACAAAAGGTGCCCCCCGCCATTGGTCTCTGCCCTGAGCTGCTTATGGCAAGACTCAGAGCAAAGGTAGATCTGCTCTGGCTCCAGCCATAGGACTTGAGTGCTAGGAAGGGTACAGCAGGGATCCTGCATTCCCTGACTGCAGGAAGAGACCAGGCTGCAAATGAAGAGGCTGCTGCTGAGGCTCCCGCATGCAACCATCTTCCCAGGAAGATTAGCGTAGTGCTCAGAGCAGAGCAAGGAACGCAAACTCTTGCCTGACTTTTTGCTTCTAAGCCAAGGCTGGCATCAGCAAAGCAGCCCGGGAACGCTGAGCTGTGAATATAGCAGCTGCCTTGGAGTGGGAGGCTCCTTTCCAGCCCTTGATCTCAGCACAGCCATCCTGGGGCTCCCTGTCCCACCAAGCCTCTCAGCTCCTGGGAGCTACAGACGGTCTTATCGTCCATAGACAGGGGGCGGAAGGGAGGCACAGAGGGGCTTGCCCTTGGTCACAGCGCATGGCATTGACCTGGCGGAGCGGCAGCTGGCACTCTGGCATTCCGCACAGCAGCCCCTGCTCCAGCCAGCACTACACAGGGGGACCGGGGGCTTTGCACACACAAAGCTAGATGGGGCCACTGCCCCAAGGAGCCCGTCTGAGATTGACGGGAGCATTGCAAACCATTAAGGAGAGAGGTACCTGGTGGTGGCCCAGTCCCATCTCCCCTGCAATGACCACTCTGCCCAGCTTCAGGGCAGCCCTGGCGGGTTCCAGGCAGAGGGAGCTGCAGCTGGCCTGGCATGGGGTGGGCAAAGGGGAGGGAATAGCAGGGCTCCAGGAAGGGAAGAAAGTTGCCCTCGGATTAACCATGGAGGCTGCAGCTGAGCTAACAAATGGCATTAACCCAGGCCAGTCAGAAACATGAAGTGCTCAGCATCTCTCCTGCCTCCAACTGTTAACAGCTGCTACCACCATTTCCCCAGCTCTCAGCTCCCACACACCGGTGGGAACAGCCGAGTACGTGCCAGGCAATGGCCAGCCACACCCCCAATCCATGCAGGGCTGCGTGACCCCACCTGTGGGAAGGGTCCCTTTTCTGCTCTCAACACAGAGGTGCCTTCTCTCTCTGGGCTCGCTGGGGAGGGCTGGGCCCAGCCAGACAGCGCCCGGCTGAGGAAGAGGCCATGCCAAGGGATCTGGGGTTGTCCTAAGCCCATCCACCACCCGTGGAAAGGAAGGATCTTTCTCAGGGACTGGCTCAGCTTCTGCCTCCTCCACACCAATTACCAGGCCCGTCGCTGGTTAACGGTGTCTGAGGAGAGTCTCTGGAGAGCGACTGAGGCTGTGTTATTTTCCTGGAGCGATGTAAACAGAGGGACTCCTGAAGGATGCTGCTCGCCCAGGATCTCTCTGTCCCTGGCTCGCTGCTGCTCCTTCGTAGGATCCTTTTGGTTAGGCCTGCTTTACTCTGCAGTGCTGCGGTGCCCGAGCACAGCTGTTAGCGATTGCCTTCGCTGAGACGATGCTGAGGACTGTTTGTCCTGGTCTGTGCTGCCCAGACCCCTTCACCCATTAACAGACCAGGTAATGCTCCCTGGTCTAGGCCAAGCCTTTCCCTGGCTCAGAGGCACAGAGAGGGTAGAAGCCATTACCTGAGGCTTCAGAGGAAGGCGAATCCACCTGGCCAACTGCCGGCCGCTGTGCATGGCAATGTGCATTGGGAGGAGCCATCCTGGCCCTGGCAGGAGCTCGCCTTGAAACATGAGCTGAGATTTGATTAGCAGCCTCAGCAAGAAGAGCCGGACGCTGGGTTCAGGGTTAGCGTGCTAGGCAGCCGCACAGTGGCCATACTCTGCCCTTTCAAAGGCTAGGTGACCCTCTCCGCTTTCAAAGCCTGGCCAGAGGGAGGCGCTCAGCCACTCCCTTTCCAGGGTGCTGCCCAGGCAGCAGGCTCCTCGCAGTGATGGTGACAACTCAACAAGCGTCTCTTTCCCCCTAACAGGGCAGCCAAGGGAATTCAAACGCAAATGGGCCAGAATTAAAAAAATACCATGAGACGCAAAACTTTTCCAGCTGTTGGGACTTGCTGCTGTGCTCGGGAGGGAGCATGGTGCACCAAACACACCGAATCCAGCCTCACCCACTGCCCGGGAGGATAACGAGGTGGAGACAGGTACCCGAGGCTTGTTCGTGTTACACTGCACGGGTTGGTGGCAGCAGGGATCGGGCCTGGCACGGCTGATTTCAGAAACATAACTTCCTCCTGCTTGAGCTGCTGGCCAAGGCTTCAGATGGCTCAACAACCTCTCTATGTGCCCTACCCATCGCTGGCATGGGGACAGAGCACCGCACGCAGTGGGCCACGTTCTCCTGTTCTGTGAACGGAGTACTTGGGAAAGTGACCCACTGACGGAATCCAGGCCTGGAGCGTCAAAGCCGAAGTGAAACCCGTCACCACAAATGACTGGGGGAGACCGGCAAACTCATGTCGCTTGGAATGTCGGGTGCACCTGCAGGGCTGGGGAGCTTTGTCTGCTCTGCTTGTTGAAACGTGACTGTATGAAATGGGATGGGCTGGGATTGCCACAGGCAGGGCAGGGGCCAGCAAAGAAGCCGTGGGGACTCTTCAATTCAGGACACCAAACAGAAACCGAAGATGTTTGGTTTCTATATTGTGAAAGGACATGAATCAGAGCCTGGCTAAGCCTGAACGGACTGGGTCACAGCACAGCGAGGAGGGGGCTACAGGGGAAAGCATCATCCTCTGGCCCAGAGAAGACCGGGTAGGGTTTGGTAGTATACATGGAGGAGCTGCAAGCTTATCCACCAGGGCCCCCTGTGTCTAAAGCCCCTTCTGGGTGTGAGCTCATTAGCTCTTCTTGGCTGAACAAACTTAGGGCTGGTTAGCAGTTGGATGGGGGATGCCCAGGTGGAACGCTGATGGACGAGCTGTCTTTCAGATGACTCATAAAACAGAGACTGTGGCCATTTAATGAGGTACTTTCTGTGGTGTCCAGGCCAAATTCTAGCCTAACCCACTGCTTCCTGGCTAGCCAAAGTACCATGTCATTGCCGCTGGAGAACGCAGCTGTCCCTTCCCCTCCCAAGCAGAGCCATTGCGCAGTGCTCCTGGTGCAGACAAATGCCAGGCTTCAGCAAGTCTTTCCTTCCAAGGTGAGTGGCTCCAGCTGGAGCAGCAGCTCTTGTTCATGCTTGTCAAGGACAGTCAATCCATTCCCCGGAGCAGCACCACAGCTTGGTGGCATGAAAGTTTTGCATTATGAAAATTACTAAGGAGGCAGCATGAAAGTAGATGGAGGCTGAGGGGATGGGTGTGGCTGCTCAGGTAGGTTCCCCAGGTTGTCTCTGTGCTTCCAGTTTCGTCTCCCTGGACGTGGTATGTATGCTGGTACGGGATCTGCCTAGACTGCCTGCAGTATGCAGAGCTGCCGTCACTCTGCAGTTTGGTTCTTTCCCTGCTGGGAACTGGTTGCCTTTTCCAAGCTCGGTGTTTTCCAGAAATCCATTAGCAAGGAAATTCCTTGGAAGAGAAGGGCTGAGAGAAGCCTGGGTTTTGAGATTAGTTGGTAAACAATAACCCACCCAAACCTGGAATCTTCCCGCTCGATGGGACCCCTGGGCTCGGCCACAGCTGCTAACACGTGGTGTTGACGGATGCTGTCCTAGCGTCACTGAGTCCATTCCAGGGGCCTCCGGGAGCCAGTGGGTGAGGGATCATCACCACTGCCAGGAGCTGCTACGCCGGCCGCCAGGAACTCCAGGCTTGTTCTCCTTCTAATGCATCGAACAGGCACCCGGTCTGTTGAGCCCCTGGCTCCATGCAGGGAGGCTGTGATGTTACTGTTATCCGGGCGATTCCTTGGGCTAGCTTCCCCAGGACGCTGGAGCGCTGACAGCGTGTGCAGCCAAGCAGCATCCTGCAAACCGGCTCACCCTTCCTGAGGGCTGAGCACCAAGCCCTGAGCTAGCTAGAAACTGCTCATTCAAATCAATGTGGCGGGGAGCAGGCACAAGCCAACCAGGGGCAGCTGCATTAGGTAAGCTGCTGGGGGCAGCTCACAACCTTCCTTCCTACAGAGCGCCTGTTGCATTGTCCGGCACGGGATGGACACGGCAGGACTTGCTGCCATTTCAGGGCACTGCGGACTCTGACTAGTCCTTCCTTGATCCAAGTCACCGCCTAGAGGACTGGTACTTTCTCGAAGGCTGGCAGAGCTATGCGGAGTGGCAGCCCACACACGTGGTCCTGTCCTGTCACTCCTTGCCCCTCAATCCAGCTGCCCCCTTTGTGTCCTCTCTCACTCTCGCCATTCCGCCCCACCGCCTAGAACTCCCACGGCGGAGCACCGAATCCTTCCGTACCAGGCACTGCTACCTCCATGGAGCCAGTAACGTCCAGCCACCAGCCTGAGCAGTGACTCCGTACCCTGGGTTAGAAAGAAATAAGCCTGCGTTGCCCTCGGCTAACTCCATCTTCTGTCTCCAGTGCATTTAGTGTCTGGTTTGCCTCTCTGGGTCAGAGGCTGAGTCTGCACAGAGCGCACACTGCTAGCCCTTAACAGCGCAGCCGCGCGGGGGAGCCGCAGACTGGAGAAGCTGGTTTCACCAGTGAAACTCACTTGCTAGCAGGAGATGGTGGGTCTGTATGAAGCTCTGGGGCAGCTGTTCATATAATCAGAGAGTGTGTGTGTGTGTGTGTGTGTGTGTGTGTGCGCACGCACACAAAGGCATGCCAGGAGTGGTAACCGCACTGCTTTCCAACATCAGTGGGGCGGTTCAAACAGAGGTCTCTGTAGAATGGAAGAGTAAAGGCAAAAATCAGGCCCTCAGATAACTTCATCCTTGTCTTTACCCAAGGATCTCAAAGTATCTGGCAGACATTCATCCAGCCCCACTGAACACCTATATTGTTGTCCCTACTGCAGCTGAGCCAGAGGAAAGTTAAGTGACTTGCCGAGGGGTTCATAACAAGTCAATGGCAGGGAGGGAATGCTTCCAGCCCCTCCCCCATTCTAACCATTAGACCCCACACCCAACTCTGGCCCTAAAAGAGAGGATTTTTCATAGCGTCTTGGATGTGCAGCTTTTCATTAAGCACTTCCTAGTCTGACAGGGAATCAACTAAATCACGCAGCAGCCTTTGTGTAACGTGAGCCAAATCCTGTGCGCTGCATAGATGGCGGGAGCACGGCCCAGGCTGAATAGTAAGTAAGTGACCGAACACTGACTTTATTCATGGCACCAGCAGGACTCAAATGATGCACGGGACAAATCCTCCCCCAACAATCTGCTTTACAAGCCCTTCGAACAAAATGAGCCATTCAGGAAAGTGACCGGACTGCTGCCCTTGGCAGACCTGTGACTCGCTGCCTGCATGGCAAGCAACACTTGACATTTCCCCTTCGCAGCACCATGTACATTAACAACACAGCGGTTTGGTGCAGCTAGACTGCTCTGGGAGGCAAATTAGATGCTAGTTATAGACGCCCAGATAATGACGCTTCTCCCTTGCCCACATTAGTGCAGTCAGCAATACGGGCTGAGAGTAACTCACCCGTAGCAGTGAGCTGATTTCTCACTTGGGTTCCTGCATTATCAGGCCGGCTAGAAGAGCACTGAGGCGGGGAACTGAGTACCGTGAATCCTGCATTGCATGCAGGATGGGCAGGAGGGTAACAGACCAGATGAAAGGGCCTCTCTCCTGGGAGACGCTGGAGGACCATTGCTCCATAACTTCCTGCTCTCGTGTGGGGTGGCAGGTGATTTTAGGGTGTGAGTTTCCAGACTCCATTGTTACTTGTTAGGGCATTCAGCCCAAGGGGCAGCAGACATCAGAAAGCACAGGGAGGCAGCAGAGGGCCTCAGGCTCTTCCTTCACCAAGCTGTTGGATATCTGTCAGCAATCAGCACTGCAGGGCAGGGTCAGGCAGCCTGGCCACGGGGAAACCCACAGGGTGGAGGGGAGAGCGAGGCTGTCGGCAGAGCAATGGGGGCCTCTCAGGGTGACCTGTAAATGTGTGGGAGGAAAGAGCTTCCATCTGGCCTCTCGCAGAGGATTTGGCTTCTCTTTAGAGATGCAGCTGGAGGTCAGGAGGCCAGGCTGGGCGCCTCCAGCCTCTCCCATGCAGAGCACCACCTTTAGACTTTGTTTTTTGACAGAAAATGGGATATATTAGCGCACACCTCATGTTGCAATGTTCTGAACACGACCGTCTGCAGGCACAGTGTGGTCGGAGCTGACCATGGAGAACACAGCTCACAGTTTGCTGCTTCAGCTCATGTCCACTTGTTGCTAGGAATAAAGCTTTTGGTATTTCTATTGCACCTGCGCACAGGAAGGAGTTAATCCTCACAGCCCCAGTGCTGGGTGGCACCCACCTTCCCAACACGCACTGCACTTCTCGCGATGGCCAGCACACTGGGCCTGACACCCCTCGACACCCAGACTAGCTGCAGGTGTGGGCCAGAGCAGGAAAAGAGCTGAACCGTGGAACTGAGGATGGGGACTCCTGCGCTGAGTGCAGTCAGGGCAGGAGAGTCCGGACCAGATTAAAGGGCCTCTCTCCTAGGAGACAGTGGAGGACCATTGTTCTGTAACTTCCTGCCCCAGCTTCAGTGTTAATGCTGAGACGCAGAGGGGCCCTGGGTGAGGCTTATGGGACAAATCTACACCATACCTGCTTCTGGAAAGTGTGGACCCACTGGGTCCTGCACAGGGTCAGGAAGGGCAATTTCACATGGTGGGACTTCAGCTGAGCTATTCTTGATCTGAGGAAGTCAAATTCTGAGCAGACACCCAGCCTGGCCTGAGGCAAACACCCAGAACAAGGGATTCCCGAAGGAGAACAGTGTGGGAAACGTTCAAAGAGCTGCCGTTCGTTTCTTTAACAAGTGCAAACTCCGCTGCGTGGGGCAGAAGTAAAGCAGAAGCTGCAATGAAGACAGGTTCATTCCTGCACAGCCTGGGTGCGTGCGGGTGCAGAGGAGAACCTGCATTTGCTGAGAGTCATTTGCAAGGCCTACGATCATGGTAGGGTGACCAGATGTCCCGATTTTTGGGTCTTTTTCTTATATAGGTGCCTATTACCCCCCTGCCTCCGTCCCGATTTTTTACATTTGCTGTCTGGTCACCCTAGATCACAGCCCTATTGTGGTGACAGTCACAAAATAGCTTGTAGTTGGGGCAGTCAGCCAGCCTCTCTTTGGATTCCTAATTTGATCACCCTGGAAATAGCTTATTTATTGAAGTTGACATTCCCCAGGAAATCTGCTTCAATGCTATGAAACGTCTTCAGTGACAGCGAGAACATAACCAGCTTCATGCTTGGAAAACCTTCGCGCAAATCCTGGGTCCCATCAGCAATTTCTTCATGTGAACAACATCAGGGAGATCTCTGAGTATCTGCCCATCTGGAACAGAGAGACTCATCCCCTGTGGGAAAGGGCTTCTGTTAGCTCCCTATTTATTTACCTTTAGTAAGACGGTTATTGGGGTATGCCCGTCAAATGCAAGTGTCTGAAGCATGTAGGCGCCAAGGGGAAGGGGGAACATTCAGGGTGCTATAGTAAGAGGTCCCTAGGAGCAATGGGATGAAAATGAGGAAAGGACAAACATAGGATGAGTTTCTGGCAGTTTCCCAGCAGTGAAATCTGCTAGGTGACTCCCGGGGGAAGTGGGATCCAGGATATGGCACGACTCTGTTTCATGCTTAGAGCGCTGCTTGTAAAACACTCTGGGTTGCCCGAGTCAAGGGCTCACTCCTTGATCACTTTTGTGAGAATGCCCCAGGCTACAAAGATACTCAGTGTGTCCTCAATCACTCCATGGCTTCAGAGCTTACAGGCTAGTATGAACAGTTAGGAGGGGGAAAGATGCTCTCAACACCTAACTAGGAGTCCGGACTCCTGGATTCTATCCCCTGCTTTGCCTGACAAGTCACACTCCCTGTCTGTGTCTCTGCTGCCCCATCAGTGTGGTAGAAATAGTACTGGGGGATTGGGAATTCAATGCTACTTGTAAAGCTCTTTGAGATCCTCCTGTTGAAGGGGTAACATGCTCAGCACAGCTTGGCATATTGCTAAAATACCAGCTCAAACACTGTGTGCACAAGTTTTGACCTTGATTCTCAGCAAAGTTCCTGTGGTTAGTGACTGAAATTCGGAGAAAAGAAGATCCACTTCCTAGGGTCTAAATTCCTTTCCCGGACAGTGCTTTCAGCAGAAAAAACAGGCTTTTGGAATGACCTGTTGTACACCTCACCTGAAGCCAGGCAGAGACCCATCCCTTAACACCTCCAGGTTCAGAGTTGGATCTAGCCAGAAGGGCAAAACTCAAGCTAGCTTCAGCTGCAGGTTACAGAATATTTGAGGCTGTGATGCTCTCTAGTGCCTTCTCCTTAAACTGCAGTTCACTGGGCTCCAGATGCAATTCTCTACAGAGCTATTTGGAGGACCAGGGGATTTACTACATGGTCACTCACAGCCCATCACACCTGTGAAGCGAGTGATTTGGGTTTGCAGTAAGAAGTTGGTGCTTCGTCACAGGACTGCACCACTGGGATACAGGGTACCTAGGGAATCTAGGAGCCTCCCTGGGGCAAGGGAGACAGGAGGTGGGGGGAAAATAGAACCTGCAGAAGAAAGAATCTGAGGATGGATGGAGAGCCCAGGAGGCTATCAGAGGAAGAAAACCCCAACATAGCTAGAATGAGCTGCCCATGTCTCTGTCAACTGTACCATCTCAAACCCCTTTACCTTCCATGCGCACTACCTAACCAGGTACTATCGTCCTGTCACCCTCCCTAGCTGACAGCTCTGCTGCATGCTTACTTGTCCAAAAAGCAACAGAATAACAGCCCTCTATTATAGTCCCATACAGTACGGTCTTGTTAAAGCACTACACACCTCTCCTCTAACAAACCCAGCCTTCTACTGACTGGCCTTTTAAGAGAGAATGGCTCCAGCCCCACCTGTGACTCGTTCAGGCTTCCGCCCAGGTGAGGAAAATTGGCATAGCCACATGACAGGGGAGTCATGTGGTTAAATCAATCCAAACGTGGAGATAAATGAGAAGGAGGCCTCTGGAAAGGCAAAAGGTGGGGGAAGGAAGAGTAGAAAGGGTTGGCTGTGGTGTAGTTCTGTCCTAGCCATGTTGGTCCCAGCTGCATAGAGAGGCGAGGAGGAGGAGGAGGTCATCTCTTTTATTTGACCAGCTTTGGTGGGTAAGAGAGACACTTTTGAGCTTACAGAGAGCAGTTCTTTGGGTTGAAAGGGGATAACCTGGAGAAGCTGAGTGAGGGTTGCAGCTGACCTGAATTTTCAGCAGAGACCCCACAAAGAGGGCTGTGGGACTCTTAGCCTAAGGGGTAGAAGCCACTGGGAATTCTTTTCCATAGACTCTAGAAAGAGGCCTATAAGATCCCTGAACCCATGTGAACGGGGGGCTGGACTTGAGGGGTAAAGGAGAAAATTGATTTGTTGTAACATGAATAAATTATATCCCACAAAAGTACAGGGGAGGGGGAATCTTGGTTTAAAGTGCACTGGCCTGGGGGTGAGTTTTTCTCAGGCCCTCAGAGAACTGGGGGCAGTGTGGGGTGTGCCCAGAGATGGCTCCCTGCTACAGACAGCATTAGCCTCATCCTACACATGGGGAAGTTGAGGAGCAGTGAGGCAAAATTACCTTTCCACAGCCATACACCAAGTCCCTGGTGAAGCCAGTCTCCTAGTGCTGTACTTAATCCACCAAGCCATGCACCTTCAAACCAAGGATCTGAGTGCTTTACAAGCAGTAGGTGTAATGGGAATTCTGCCATTGACTTCAGCAGGGCCAGGCTTTCATCCATTCACTACTGCAAAAGTGCAAAGGATTAATGTGATCAAACTGATTCACTCTCAGATGTATGGAGGTTCTGAATACGTACGTTCACCTGATCCTGGACACAGCTGTCAGTCAGAACTACTCCAAGAATGAAAACCTATTTATGTTTTGGGCAGACTAATGTGCAGCCAGGAGTTGTCTGTATAATGACATTCTCCAACTGGCAGCTTTCTGTGGGAATCAAAACTCTGAAGGTGCTTTTCTAAAATGAGAGGGGAAGGCAACCTAGAGTTGCTAATCTACCAGCCGGGTTGTAGAGGAATGCAAACTCGCTCCCCTGTAACTACGGAGACAGCCAGGCTGCCTCTGTACACAGCAACAAGAACCATTTCCAAACATGAGCTGCCCCAGATAAGCTCTGGGCCTCCTGAAAGAGGCTACTGCGTATGCTGAGAAACAGCAGCGAGCCCCACCCCAACACAGGGAGCAGGATGGGGGGACAGCACAGACTGACAGCTGAGCAAAACTGGCTTTCCCACCAAGCCAGCCAGCCCTGCCAGTCCAGGCTAAGATGTGGGGGAATCTCTCAGAACGTTTTGCAGTGATGGATGTAACCTAATTTGTGAGGCACAAAGGCGAGGCAAGTCCTGAGTTACGTGGGCTGTATATGGCCTGGCTTGGCTGTCCATGGACTGCAATCAGCCTGGCTTGCTTGTTTACGCTAATCAGAATGAATGTGACACAGAGGTAGGGGCCCTTTGAGGTCAAGTTCTTCTGTGGCTGCGAGGAACTGATGGAAGGGCAAGGCTGTGGCCAGAGACACCTGTAGGAAGGTCTGTGATACTCAATGTGGCCAGTCAGCTCTCAGTGGTTCCTTGGGGCTAGGATTGTTCTTATCCAGCTGGTACGAGGGTCACTCTGACAACTAGAGGCAAAAGCAGCTGAGGGAACCAGTCGGCTTTGCTCTGGTGACAAATCTCACTGTGTCCATAACAAACCTTAGTGAAGTAGAAGAGTCCAGTCCTGGTCCCATGGGATGGACTGAGGGGGATTAACTGGCCTTCTACTCTGGCCTCTGTGAGCCCATGAAGGGGAAGAGTCCAGGGCCCCAGATGAAATTGTTCACAGTGTCAATGTTCCCGGTTTTCCAAGATTGCCCTGCAGCAGACATCCCTCTCAGATGGCTGCAGCCAAGTTGTCTACGGGCCAGAAACACTGACTGGCCTGCTCCTGCCCTCACTCCACTTCCTCTTACTGCAGCCCCCCCAGGGAGAACCCCTCTACTTCTGGGGCAGACCCAGATGGTGCCCCGGCTCCCTCTCTCCACCTGCAAGCTGTCCTTCCCGGGCCTGTGTCTCCTCTGTGTGAGTGGCTAAAGGAAATCCAGTGACTGTTGTTTCTCCAGGTCAATGCCTGTGCTTTCTCCGCCGACCGGCTCCAGTGACAGCACTCTTCCTGTGGAACTCCAGAACTGGAGAGCTGCTCTGTGAAGTCAAATGCCAGCACGTCCCTGTAATATGGAGGCAGTGGGCTAGTGTCTGAAAGTCAGGCTGCTGCCTCTGGCACTGACTCTCTATCCCTCAGGGCCTAGCCACACTAGGACCATTAGTGGTGTTAAAAGGGGTATTATTGGTGGACAGTACTGTAGCCCCGATACCTACCTACTGCCCATGAAGATAGTGAGGATTACTATTAAGGTGTGGCCAAATGGTTGACATGCCATGGAACAAATGTCTCCTTTAGAGCCAGGCTATCCCAAAAGAAAATGCTAACATGTTAGAGTACCCAGCGCTGAAGTGGGGTCAATTCACCCTGGCGTCAGCTGTCACTGGTCTAGCCAGGCCATACATTGTCCTGGGGGTATGCATTCCACACCACCCAGCTTACAGCTTTAGAGGGAAGATATAAGGGGCTCTCCATCCAGGGGTATTTTCCTTTGCTTTCTCCTCTTCCTTGGCTTTAATTTTCATTGTTAAACATACGATGGCTTGGCTGTGTTGACTGCAGTCTGACCTGCCAGGCACCTGCGAAATTTAACAACTCAGGAGCAAGAATGCACTAACCCAGGAGTGTCTCTGCTGGGGCCTGCAGCAAGAATTTACAAGGGGCTGGAGAGCTGCACCTTGCTTTGGATGGAACCGAGAAGTCTGCAGCCAGAGTCCCCTTGAATACCAGGTGCAGCATGTAGAGATTTCAGGTGTGAGAGGTCACTGCCTGTCCTGAGATGTAGCATTGCATGCTGGGACTTGTAGTCTCCAAGTCCACTCTTCATTTTAAAGATGAGCTTGCCCAATCTGTGAGCAGCACTGTCGGCCCTCGGGACTGAGACATGCACCCCTTCAGCTATACTCCTCTTTCTACGCTCTCCCTAGGGTCAGTGAAAGACTGTAGGTTGTCGCCTGACTCCACCCTCTTTGCCAGCGCCTCACGTAACTGCATGGTTCAGCGTGGGAAACAGCAACTGCTGATCGCCTCCATGTGCAGAAAGGTGTGTGCGCAACAGAGCCAGGGCTGCCAGCGTCAGACAGGGACATCTGTGACCAAAGGCTACAGCAAAAGGGCAGGGAGCTGATCTGATAAGAGAATAAACCCTGTGGGCCCAGGCTCTCAGAACCCTGCTGATTTCAGTAAGAATTGCCACTGTGTAACTAAGGGCAGAATCAGGCCCAGCCTTCCCGGCTGCTGAGGGTTACAAAAGGATGGTAGGTAGGTCAGGGGAGTGTGGGAAGTGAATCATTCAAAGAAGGGGGAAAGCTCTTCTAGGTAGATGGGAAAAGGGCTTCTCCCTGCAATCATGTTTTGGAAACACTTTCAAAGCCAAAGACAAAACCCAAGGACGTTCTCCAGCATTCTCTCTGAGCCAGGAATGAACGCCAGCCCTGGCAGGGATGGCTTAGTAGAGCCAAGAGAGGGAGGAGTGTTGCAGCAGATAGATGGAAGGATTCCCCCGCCTATGTGAACACATGTGTTTGACAGGACAGAGATCTGGAAAGCAAAGCCCTAGGGCAGCTGGAGTGGCTCTACTCAGATGCACTCATCACCAGACAGCGAGGGGGCACACAGCTGCCTCACACACTGTAGGGCTTTAGATTTCACGTGGCACTAGCATGGTTAATTAATGCAACACTGTCGAGCTAATACAAAGCTGTCAGTTAGCAGCCTCAACTGTATCCCTGTGCTAGGGCCATTCACAGCCCCTTCTCTTCATTAATGTGACACTGTCTGGTTTGTTACATTTCACACACAGTTACCCACTTGGTATTTTCCAGGTCACTGCAAGTGTGGAGACTGTATGCTTCAGCCTTGATTCCAAGCAGCTTCTGTCAGGGGCCTGGGACCACATGGCTATCCTGGGGGACACTCAGGTGAAGCAGGCACTCCTGCTGACTCTTGGAGATTCCTGCGTTCCATGCCTGTTTAACACCCAAAAGCCAGGGAAGAGGCTTCATTTTTGCAGATGGTGTTAAAGTAGTAGTGAGTCCTCTTTTTCCTGTGTCCAAGGAAGGAAACAGCGTTTTCCTGCCCCTTCAATTCAGAGCAGTAACATTGTTTCTTCTGCTAATTTAAATGGCTGCATAATGCACTGAAAGCTAATGTAAGTCCTCTGCACAGCACCAGAATCCCCTCTCACAGTAGAGGGTTGGACTAGAAGACCTGCTAGAGGTCCTGCTGAGCATCCTCTGACCTGTTCTGATGTCAGTTTCAGAGAGGCATAAGGAACATCTTTGGAAGTGTAGCATGAGGTGCTATTTAACTGCCTGTAAAACTGCAGGAATTTGTGAGGACCAGCAAACCCCTGGGGGAGGGGAAGCTAGCCTTGTGACTTATAGCTTAGAAGGGTTAGAGAGAGAGATTTCCAACTGCTGTTCACTTTTTGTCCCTCCAGTTAGGCCAGATGTTGAGGCTCTTCATGGGGCATGATGATGTTATGCAAAGTTGTGACTTTTCGCTGAATGCTCAGTATCTGGTAACTAGACCTCACTGTCCTGTCCTCATCTTCTAGCTACTGCCATGTGAATGATATGCTAGTGACTTATAACATGATGAGACCTTTCAAATAGAAGATTCTATCCAGGTAGGCATTTATGCTGTGCTCATCGCTAGGGGATCTGACAACCTTAATGTCCAAGCCATTTAGCCAAAAGTGCACCCTTCTGAGGCTTGAATTGCATTCAGAAATGTTTAGATTTTCATTTGCATTACCAGCATGAACTTGTGTTTTCTTTTCTTTTCTTGATAGTCTGGAATTTGCCTACAAAAATCAAGACAAACCCCAAGTAGGACATCAGGGCAATATTAGCTGTGTTTGCTTCGCTGTAGCAGGAATGCTGGTAAGAACTACTAGACTCCTCTCTAAATTACTTAGCTGTTATGATTTATCATTATTATTTTATTGTGCACATATAGGATGTTTTATAAAACAAGTACCCAGGCACGGTACAATAAGACAAAATCAAATCCCAGTCTCCCTGCTCAGATATGAGATTAGCAGCTATTACGGCAGGGCTCCTTCCCATGTTAAAGAATAGAGTAGCTGTAGCCACCTAACAGGGTGATACCATAATGCAGTGGTGGGGGACAGTACAGTAACCTTGGCATGGATTTTAGCACACCCTACACAAGCCCTTACCCTAGTTAGAATTTATTCCAGCCTATGAATCCTTCAGAACTAGTGTGAGCAGCATGTATTAAGGAGAATCTTTCCCTTGAATTCACTAGGAGGTGAATCAGCCCTTGTGACGGAGTGGGAGTAGCATAAGGCTGACCCACCACGCTGTAAGATTCCCCCTATGGGTTAAACTGGGAGATAATTAATTAAGGACTGGGTGCTTAGCCAGTTAACAAGGGAATTCAGCTCACGAGCTGGAGAGGGTTAAGGATACAGAAAGGGAGAGGAAAAGGATGGCTAAAGAAGCCCAGATCTCTTCTTCCATCTCCAGCCCCACTGTCCTGGGCCTAGGGTGGAGGTTGGGTAAATCCTTTCGCTAGGAGGACAACTATACAAGCCACTCTAAGTAAAGCACACTGGTGAACTTATGCAAGAGAGTGTGTGAGGATGGCTTGCAACATGAAACATGGTGTGGGGAAATGCATCCTGTGACACCTCCCTCAAGGGATAAAGAAACTAATGAGATCCAACACAGACTGCACACGAGTGGTGCTGCATTATTGAAATAGCAGCTTGAAACGCTCCACTGGGTTACAGCTGAAGGGAACCCATCCAATAGCAGCTACAGCTCAGGGCTCTGCAGAACTCTTGTCAGGAGAAAAATAAGCATTGTAGGAAAGCAAGCTTGGTTGGGTCTCTTGAACTGGCTGTTTTACAGGTGGAAGTGTGGGAATTTGCATGGCTCTTTAGCCCACCTATAAATGAAGACTGGGTACTGAGTGGAAGGGAGCCTGATCATATCCAAAGTACTGGTGATAATGTAGAACAGCATGGGTTATTCAAACAAGAAACATCATCAGTAAGGAAGTATGCTATACCTCTTTATGGGTGCAGGCTATCATGACAATGGCCTTTGAGGTGATGCCTGCTATCTGCTGGAGAAGGGAACTGTCACACATCTTGAAAGCTGCATTGCACCATAAAAAACACCATCTTCATATTACTGTGATTTTGTACATACCATTGTACAAAAGGCCATCTTGCTGTCTTCCAACATGCAGCTGAAAGCTCTGTACAAAAGTCCTGTGGCTGTAGTGTCACTGACTAGCAGTGGAGGCCACACATCTTAGCTCCACAGGCACTATGAACTAACAATGGGACTGAAAGGAGCCTGCAAACAGGTCTCATAAGTAGGGCTCTGTGTTTGTCATGGAGGTCGTGGAAGTCACAGAATCTGTGACTTCCTGCGACCTCTGTGACTTCTGTAGCACCAGCGTGGCTGACCCCAGGGCTGCCTCCCCCCAAGATTCAATCAGGGGTATTTATGATTTAAGTCATGGACAGATCGTGAGCTGTTTTTTTTTTTTGTTTCTTTTGTTTTTGTTTGTTGTCCATGGCTTTTACTAAAAATACCAGTGATGAGTAAGGCTACGATTTAATAAGTAAGGGAATCTAGTTTTCAGAACCACCTACATGCCCACGATTTTTTGGTCTCACTGGAGACAAGCATACCTGCTAAATGATAAGGTCTTTATATAAAAGTATTACACGGAGAAAGTAACTGTAGTGAATATTCTGGAATATCAGGCATAGATAACTCAAGTTTCTGCTGATACATCAGTGCAGAAAGCTCAACCCAGACTATCCCACCTTCACACAACAGAAGCACAAAGTAGGGATAAGTTCTGCACAGCCAAGAGCAGCGTTGACAATTTGCCAGGAGCAAAAGGAGCCCTCCATGCTTGTAATAAAAGAACCACCTCTTGGGAGCTATAAATCCTCAGCAGCATGCTGTGCTCTCTCAATTTCATTTCAGAGGGTTGCCAATCCTCTGAAATCAAGATTAAGATTGCAATAAGCTTTCAAGCCACACTTGAGCACCTGTTGAAAGTGAGGTGAATCTCCACATAATAGCCTAAGCATTACTAATAATGCTAGTAATTTTTAAGCATGAATTGTATGCCAAATGGTTTAGAGTGACAGATATCATCAAAAATGGCTGTAGAGATATTTTTACTGGATATACTGGGGTTCATCTGAGCAATAACAGTAAGGAGTTCCAGCTGTACAGTCACTGCTCAAAATAAGCTCTGGCAAAAGAGGCAGAGAGAAGGGACCTCACTATGCTAATTTACCGGTACAGCGATAAGATCCTGCAGTGACTGACACTAGAAAAAATCTTAAAATAGAAAATCCTCTCAACTACTGGACACACACTAATTCACTCTGAGATGCCAGAAGTTAAATACTTCTGCCCCAAAACTTAAAAGCTTAGTGGATTCAGATATTTGTGAAGACTCATGTTTGCCTAAAACATTAGCATGTTCTTTATAAAGGGCACCAAAGAAATCTAAACAATTTTATAATGCAAATGGTGATAGAAATTAACTTTAGCATCTTCCAAGCTACACTAGCATAAAGCTCTCATGATCTCTAACTGAATCGTTTCCCTCCATACAGTGTTATGAGTTCTGAACCAAATCCACGCTATAAAACAAGTATCTATGCCTGTCAGTTTCCAAACAACTTGATGTTTAATGAGAAAAAGCTGGCCAATATAGACAGATCCATAGTATGCAAAAGGTTTATGCCTTAACAGCAAACTTCCGGACAGGGTACAGGCGCTCTTTTCGCTGCTGTTTTTTGGTCTTCAAACTTTCTTCGTACTTATTTAATCTGCGGCGCATGGCACGAGTCTTCTTCGGCCGTAGGTCAAGAGGCTTGTACTTTTTGCCCTGTTTTCAAAAAAATAACAAATGAGCCTCAAAAGTGGTTGTGTGTTGTTTTTTAAAGCAGACTTTACCCTTGCCACTGCATCCACGCTGTTCAGTAATCTGCAAAGGATCTGGGTGTGTACAAGTACAGAAAGCTGTCCTGCCTGTTGGTACTGCATGGAGAGCAGGGGCTAAAACTTCCCTATGCCGTTCGTGCGTATGACACACTTTCTCCACTAGGAAATGGCTTTACACTACTCAACAGCTGGGAGGGTACCAACCATCAGTCACTACCAGCTGTTTTACCAGACAGGACTGCAGCCTAAAGTTGGGTGATTCCTGATTTTATTAATCCCAGGAGTCTGCCAGTACCTCTGGAAGTATTCACGTGGTGACCTGCTCTAGATAATCCTGGTGTACAGCAAAGAACGTGGCCCATGAGAAATAACACACTGCTATGGGGAAAAAACCTGTTCCAGTGTTCTTAGTGACTTCATCCCTCAAGACTGCCAATCTTTACGAACGTATTTTCCAACAGAGCACTTAGATCTGTGCCTACTGGAAAGCACACAAAGCCAGATAACAGAGTTACATGCTGTCCAGTAGAAGAATCCTTTAGCAAGAACAGATTCACACTGCATCTACTCAATTCAGAGCAGTGCTGGGTGTTAGTCTTGCAATAAACAGTATTTTGAAAAAGGACCATTATAATATGAGATTAATGTTATACTTTTCCCAGGATTAGAACATTTGAAACAATCTCATTTGCAGAATTATTCTTGCAACTAGCTGGGTCTCTTGCCTCACAACTCTATCCACATATCTCAAAAATGTCCAGAAAGGAATGTAAGGTAGGGCCTAACAAAGTACAAAGTTTGGACTTACTTTGTAAAATTTCCTCAGGTTCTCTTTCTGGGTCTGGTTGATGACAGTCAGCACTCTGGCAATGGATTTGCGGACAACCCGGCTGCAGAGAGTAAAGAAACAGGCCTCAAAACACAGACAATAAAAGGCTTAAAACTAGCAAGTACTTTAGAAAATATGTAAGAGGAACTATAGAATTGGGATAACAGAGGCACTACTTGAGAATTATTTCTTACTATATTCAAGACATAATAGTCATTTTACTCTTCTTTAAACTAACTCCTTTTCTCCCGTCTAGTCCACATTTGTTTCCTCCTCTGCCCCCCTTGCTTCTCTTCAGTGCTACCTACTCTCAGGACAAGGATGTCAAGTATCAGGGGGTAGCCGTGTTAGTCTGTATCTACAAAAACAACAAGGAGTCTGGTGGCACCTTAAAGACTAACAGATTTATTTGGGCATAAGCTTTCGTGGGTAAAAACCTCACTTCTTCGGATGCATCCGAAGAAGTGAGGT
>NW_020664589.1:16901758-16905976 GCF_002925995.2 Terrapene triunguis
TATTTGGGCATAAGCTTTCGTGGGTAAAAACCTCACTTCTTCAGAGTGCATCCGAAGAAGTGAGGTTTTTACCCACGAAAGCTTATGCCCAAATAAATCTGTTAGTCTTTAAGGTGCCACCAGACTCCTTGTTGTTTCAGGACAAGGATGGTATTGCTACATCATATATCTCAAATGTGCCATATCAACAAGAAGCAGCCTGTCTATATTAGGTGAAGAAACTGTTACAGCGATATCAGTTGTAAGCAGTACATAAGAATGGCTGTACTAGGTCAGACCAAAGGTAAGGTCCATCCAGCCCAATATCCTGTCTGCCGACAGTGGCCAATGCCAGGTGCCCCAGAGAGAGTGAACCTAACAGGCAATGATCAAGTGATCTCTCTCCGACCATCCACCCCCACCCTCTAACAAAGAGAGGCTAGGGACACCATTCCTTACCCATCCTGGCTAATAGCCATTAATGGACTTAACCTCCATGAATGTATCCAGTTCTCTTTTAAACTCTGTTATAGTCCTAGCCTTCACAACCTCCTCAGACAAAGAGGCAAGTAATGCTCCCTTCCCCTTGCAACAGGCTCAGTGTGTGTGCCCACAGCGTAGCCTATGGCTGGGGTTAGATGAGGGCTGAAGCACCTGTAGGCTAAAGGAACCCTGGAGCCAGGGGCCCTGGAGATTCCCCACCTTGAGGCACAGCACTGCGAGACAGAGGCGGGAGTTCAGATAGGCCCCCACTCCCCCCCGCAGGCTCACGGCCAGGCCCCTAAGTGGGAGCGCAGAGCGAGCGTCCCCCGGGGCTTGGACTTACATCTTGGACAGCTTGGAGGCGGCTCCGCCAGTCACCTTGGCCACCCGCAGCTGGGACAGCTCCACCTTCAGGTCATCCAGCTGCTTCAGCAGCTCCTCCTTCTTCTTCCCTCGCAGGTCCCGGGCCTTGATCTTAGCCTGCCCAGGAGAGCGAGAGCCCGCTCAGAACCCGGCCGGCCGGGGGCCTCCCCCGAGCCCAGCCCTCAGACCCCAGCCGGCTGCTGCCTCAAAGCCAGGCCCGGGCCCGCCGCCCCCCAGCCTGCCCCCGGTCCCCTCCCCAGCCTGCCCCCGGGCCCGGTCCGGCCCGCCCCTCGGAGCCCAGGGGCCATCCAGCGCGGCCTAGCCCCAGCGTCAGCTCCGCGGCCCCGGCTCCCCCGCTCCCGGCCTGTGCCGGCAGCTCCCGCGCGAGGGACTAGCCGAGCCTCGGGGGTCCCGGCCGGGCCTACGGACCCTCCCGCACTCCCGGGGGCCGCCTCTCCCCGCGGATGGCTCCGGATTAGAGCTCGAGGGGTCCCGGCCGCAGAATCGACTCACCATGTCGGCAGCGGCTCGGAGCGAAAGGACGGAAGCCGAGCGAGGCCAGAAGTTAGAACGCGAAAGAGCCTGACTGGGCGAGATCAACCAATCCGGTCTCACAGTGCAGGGGTGATGGGAGGAGCCGGCGCACTGCAACTCGCCCCCTGCAGACTCGCAGCGCAATGGTACAGCCAGAGGGGAGGGGTGGGAGTCCTGGGGCTGCTGGCCCTAGAAGTCATTCATCTATGCCGGGGGTAGGCAACCTATGGCAGGCGTACCAAAGGCGGCACGTGAGCTGATTTTCAGTGGCACTCTCACTGCCCGGGTCCTGGCCACCGGTCCGGGGGGCTCTGCATTTTAATTTAATTTTAAATGAAGCTTCTTAAACCTTTCTAAAACCTTATTTACTTTACGTACAACAATAGTTTAGTTCTATATTCTAGACTTCTAGAAAGAGACCTTCTAAAAACATTCAAATGTCTGACTGGCACGCAAAACCTTAAATCAGAGTGAATAAATGAAGACTCGTCGGCACACCACTTCTGAAAGGTTGCTGAACCCTGATCTATGCACTGATGTTACTGTATAGCAATCCTAGCAATTGCTGCCATTATCATAAAATCAACCAATATAATAAGTATAGTAACGACCAAGTAATTATATTGCATGAGGCTGGGATTCTGCAGTGGCTCTGCATATGGGCAGGCCCAGGGCTTCAATGGGGCTCTGCATGGATCCCTTGCATGATCAGGTCCTGTGTCTCTTAGGGCATGTCTACACTAGCCACGGGCAGCGATCGATCCAGCGAGGGTCACTTTATCGTGTCTAGTATAGACACGATAAATCAACCGCCGATCGCTCTAGCACCGACTCCGGTACTCCACCTCAAGGAGAAGCACAAGGGGAATTGATGGGAGAGCGTCTCCCGGCAACACAGCACAGTGAAGACAACGCAGTAAGTAGATCTAAGTACGTCGACTTCAGCTACGTTATTCACGTACCTGAAGTTGCGTAACTTAGATCGATCTCTCCCCATAGTGTAGACCAGCCCTTATACTCGGATTGATCTGTGAGTATCTAAGGTAACAGGTAACAGTAGCTCTCAAGATACATGTACCATAACTACCGCTCTGTAACATTCCATGTTATAATGCCTGGCTGATAATCAGACCTGATCACTAGGGTCTTAGAGAGTAAGAGGTTAATGCTGTCTGAGGATACTGTGCAAGACACTGATGTGACCCGCTGTAAAGACAATTAAAATGCTCAAATCCATGAATGTCATCACTGTGGTAATGCTGCCCCATCTTAACTGGGTAGTGTCAACTTGAAAATCATGCTTCTTTCTGAAAATGGTGTTCCTCCTATTATTAATGGGACATCTGAGGCCCTGAACCTGTAGATATTTCCAGATGGGTAGACCAAGGGTCTCCTCATGGGTACAGGATCTACCTGCATGGATCCAATTGTGAGATTGAAGCTTTAGGTTGATGTAACAGAGATCAGAGAAAAATCTATTTTCTCAGTTTGTATTTGTGCATTTGACAAGCGTCATAAAAACAGTATCCAGTTTGTGCCATCTTCATCATGCCAGAGCAACCCGAGAACTGAATGTTTAAAATTATCTGAATGGTCAAAAGGTGAAGCATGAAGTAGAACCAGTCTATCTCGGTGTGACCTTAGACCACACACTGAGTTACCATGCCCACCTGAAGAAGACAGCAGCTAAAGTTAAGAAGCACAATAATCTTCTTAGCAAATTGGCAGGTTCGTCATGGGGTGCTTGTGCTCCAACTTCGTGGACGTCAGCTCTTGCCACCTCGTACTACGCACCAGTTTGGAATCGATCGTCACACACCAAACTGGTGGATATGCAGTTACATGCTGCCATGCGTATTATCTCCGGCACCCTGCGTCTGACTCCATTCCCATGGCTTCCAGGTCTGAGCAATATTGCTCCTCCTCATATCAGATGAGAGGTTGCCATTGGCAAGTTACTGGAGAAAGTACACACCAACCCAAGCCTGCTGTTGCACAATGACCTTTTAAAACCACCAGCTGAACATTTGCTGTCACGTTGCCCATTATGGTCTCATCCGCCATGCCAGGCTGTTAGGGCGGAAACACTCTGGCGAGAGGAATGTATGTATATCTGTTATAATCCCCAACCAGTCCCTTATCACCGACCCCACAATTTGCCCTCCTGGTTTTGACCTGCCCCATCGCCAATGGTCCCTGTTGAAGAGGTTCTGGACTGGGCAAGATCTCTGTGCAGCCAACCAGCATCGCTGGGGCCGTTGTGACAGCCCTTTGTGCAGCTGTGTGCAACACAGACAATGCACATTGCCGATGAATGCCTGCTGACTAGGTTCAGCGGTGGCCTAAAAGAACTGCATCATGCCACGGAAGATGCCATCGCTTGGCTAGACGACTATGCACACGATAAATAAAATTCTCCAGCTGTTTGTGTGTCTGTCTTGAGCAGTAGGGATCAGGCAGCACCCCGGTGTGGGCAGACTGCAGGTGCAGTTCTTCCCCTCCCCACACGGTGGCGCCCCTGCCTCCCGCACAGCCGCTCCTGTCCGTATCTAAGCAGCAAGAGCCATACTCGCGGTTTCAACCTATCCTGCTAGGGAGATGGCATGAGAGTGACGGGGGCTGCAGCCAGTCAGAGAGCGGAGTCGCCGAGCGACGAGCCAATTAGAACCTGGAAAGGGCGGGGCAAATCCGCCTCCCAGACTAGTGTGAGGCGGCATCCGCGCTCCCCCGGCACCGAGCGGCAGCGCTAGCGGTAGGAGCAGCTTCGCCGCGGAGCTGGCGGAGGCGGCGCGGATGGTGAGAGGAGCCGCCCGGCAGCGCCTGCCCCGCACTGGCCCGGCCTCCAGGTGAGGGGCGCCG
>NW_020664589.1:16906376-16982614 GCF_002925995.2 Terrapene triunguis
CCCTGTGCAGTGCCCCCTGCTGTGCCCTATTCCCTGTGCCTTGCCCGGTCCCTCCCCCCTGGACCCCTTCATCCGTGAGCTCCTGGGGACCCGGCCCGTGCTCAGAGCCTGCCCAGTGCTGAACGATGCTAGGGAGGGCAGGGCGGACCCTGGAGTGTGTTGCCTGGAGCCTGTTCCCCCTCTGCCCTTCCTGGTGCTCGTTCCCCTGGCCCCCCAGGTCACTGCCTTCTTTCTCTTTCCTACCTCCAGAACAACAGGCCTGGTGGAGAAGCCTTCTCGCAAACGGAAATCCAGGTAAGATGGTGATTTCCCACCCCCCTCCTTTACTTTGGTGATGGCTGACTCTGTGGATAGGCAAAATAGACCTTCTTCCACACCATGCCTCATTGCTCTCACAGACGCTTCTACAGAGCCTCTAGCTACAAGATCAGGCTCAGCCTTGGTGTAAGCAGGAGCGAAGCACATTGAAATCAAGGGGAGTTGTGTCCCAGTGTGTGCAGTCAAAAAATGAACTGCTCTGTTAGCTCAAGAGACCCTGGCTTCTCCTAGCCAAGTGACATGTCTGTGAATTTCCTAGGAGAGGGTGGGGAGATTGTAAAATGGTGTCAAAGCTGCAGACCAAGGCAGATAGTGCATTGTAGCGTATGTACCTAATGCAGGTGATAGGAGAAAATCAATTCTTTGCTTGAGAAGATCTTGAGTATCTAAGAACCATAGAAGTGATTCTAAAGGCAACAGGGGTTTTCTTTCCCACTCCATATGTATATATCTCTGGAGGTGCTAATAGGGAGATGCCTTTGCTTGCATTTAGCATGCAAGTTTCTGTGCCTGTTTATTCAGCCAGAAGAGAAATGTCTGCAAATCTCTGCTGCTGCCTTGTTCTGTGCACCTAGCCACCTTTTTGAAGGCTAGTTTTCCCTTGCTCTCAACATTTAATTTCTGAGGAGAGGGAAGGGGAGTCTGTTGTTAGTCTGGAATATTCTCCAGATTCTGTCTGGTTCAGTGTGGGTTTCATGGCTCTTTTCACTTGATGGTTTCTGCTTTGTTACAGCCTCTGACAGCAGGAGTCTAAAAGTGTTAGTGTTTTGTAGGGGGGAAGGTTTGACAATGGGAAACATACACAACAATCCGAATACTGACATGCATGAGATCTTTGTGTGTAAATATTTTATTCCTGCAGTCTCCAGACTGATTAGTATAGAGTGAGTGGTGCTGGCCCATTTCCTTTTCCATCTGCTAAATTGCATTAAAAGAGGCCACAAATAATTTCCTAATTTTTTATATGCAAGTAGCTGCTGTGGATCTCCCAGGAATGTCATGTGAAGGCAAGTAGCAGAGAAGATAGTTTGTGCCACAGTGAATTGGAAGGGAGGTTGTCTTAGAGACAGTGGCTCTACTAAGGTGTGAGTCACCCTATGGAAAAAGTTTAGGTGCCCCTTACTTGCTTTCTTCCTCCTGTGTCTGCTGTTCATGCTTTGAACTCCTGCAGTACTGCTGTGCCTTAAGGGCTATTAAAACGAATTCCATTTTCATCAGTTGATAGGATGCCCAATGGGTTTTGGGGCTAGGCTGTACAGACTGACAAAGTCAGTTCAGCAAGGTTCACTTCCTTAGTGTGTGGAGAGAGATTTGGGTAGGGAAGGGAGATGGAAAAGCTGCACATGTTTGTGAATAAAATGCTCAACACACAGAAATATTTATAAATAAGCTTGTTAATAGTTTTGTGTTGTGCAATGTTATTGCTTCTCTCTCTCTCTCCCTTACTTACTGTAAGAATAGTGGTGACAAAGGGCTTGATCCTGAACGCTTGACTCAGTCCAAACTCCATTGATCCAAGTGTTTGACTCTGATCTCCTGCCATTGAGAATAGGAAGTTACTCCACCAAAGTCTGTTGAGTTGCAGTGGTAAAAAGCTTTGGGGGCTAGTTCTTACTTGAGTCTTATACTTAGGACTTGTCTCCACTAAGGAAATGTAGTAAAAATTTCCTAATGTAGTTAACATAATTTCAGTTCCACTGGTGGGAGCCCTCCTATAGATTGGGGGCAGACAGCTGCTGGCATTCTAAATGCCTTGCCATGTAGGCCTGCTCTGTGCTGGGTTAAACAATATAGCAATTAAAACCTCTGCGTACCCAGGAACCCCCTGTCTGCACTGTCTCTCTCACCAGTGCTACCAGCAACAAAGCTGAAATGGTAATGGCAGTTGTGGGGAATTTTAGCAAACATATCCTAGTGTAGAGACAGCCACAGTGGTTTACAGAAGCAGCTACTCTTGAGTGCATTTACTGACCTTACATGAACACAGTTGCATAAGAGTTGTAACTTTCGTTGCTCAGGCTACGTCTTCACTACAGGGGGGGTCGGTTTAAGATACGCAAATTCAGCTACGCGAATAGCGTAGCTGAATTCGACGTATCGCAGCCGACTTACCCTGCTGTGAGGACGGTGGCAAAATCGCCCCCCCCGCCTCCTGTCGACGGCTCTTACTCCCACCTTCGCTGGTGGAGTAAGAGCGTCGATTCGGGGATCGATTGTCGCGTCCTGATGGGACGCGATAAATCGATCCCCGAGAGGTCGATTTCTACCCGCCGATTCAGGCGGGTAGTGTAGACCTGCCCTCAGTCCATTGAATGCGTAAGTGATTAGGAACCTTAGCATCACACCTGACTGTAGATTAGATTTGTGGAAAAAGACATTTAATTTTTATCTGAGATTAATCGGCCCGCTCCTTCCTGGCCTGCCCCCACTCTTTGAATGGTTTGGGGAGTCTTTGTAAGCCAAGCAGTATTTTATTTTAATTGGAACAAACATTGAGTCACTTAATGACAAGCAAGAGCATCATTCTCTATCAGTCAGGGCTGCCAAAATAATGCAGATAGGATACACAATTACAGCAGCCAGCTACTACACTACAGAAAACGAGGATCTCTTTACAGAAACCATTTGTGAGGAAAGGAGAATCTGAAAGTTTTTTGTCTCTCAAATTGTGTTACAGAGAAAACCAGCTATTGTAATATTGGTCTTTGCTGGAAACTGCTGGAATTCTACTGAAAATTAATTTCCCAACTAAATGTGGGAAGCCTTCCTCCCTTCCCTCACCGAGACAACTAACTTGGTTAAGCTGTAACTGTAGAGACATGTGAAGATAATGACACCCTGTTAATGTTCCCGACACCTCACGTGAAAGGTCAGATCTATATTGATATAATGATATATAACAATGATATAAGCCTATAGCAGTTGGATGGAGAAATGGGTACCTTATTTGAATTATGTTGTCTGTTTCTATATTGCTATTATTTATAAAGCATCCAAAGTTTGCCAAGTGCTTTACAGACAAATAGGGAGACAGAGTCCCTGTGCTAAGGAGTTTGCAACATGTTTCAGTTCTAAAAACACTTTGTCTGAAAAACAGCATTGGAAAAATAACTCTTTGCCAGAGGGCTGTGCTATATAAATGTACCATTAAAATGTTAGACACTTAAGAATGATAATCTCCATGCATACCAAACTGCAAATTTTTGTCTTGCTAGTGGGGCTCTGGTCTATGATTGGGGGTCCCTGCCGCACGACTTCTGCTCGCAGTGTACACCATTTTTACACTGGTTTAGCTCCACTGACTTTAATGGAATTGTGACTTTCACTAGAGTGAAAGAGGAAACTCGTACTCTGTGTGTAGTATGAATTTGATAATCTGGATTCATCATTTTGCTGGCTCATCTGTTATGCGTGGGGACATGAGGCAGTGGGAGAGGAATTCCAATATGAAAGAGTCTGAAATCTCCTGAGAGGAGGCTAGTTCGCAAATGTTTAAAATTAACCACTGTCTAATGTTGTACTTTAAAATGAACAGTGAAGTAAAATCAAAAAGCTGTATTGTGGATGTGGTGTGGCACTCTTCGCAGTGCCCTAGAGAACACTGTGATGGAAGGAAATCAGGGCTATGCAGGCAAAACTCCCCCTATTCATTTCTCTGGAAATCATGATTGTTGCAGAAATCAGGTCTTGGGTCTGTAACGTAGGTTACTTGTATAAGAGGGGTAGCCGTGTTAGTCTGTATCCACAAAAACAACAAGGAGTCCGGTGGAACCTTAAAGGCTAACAGATTTATTTGGGCATAAGCTTTCGTGGGTAAAAAAACCCACTGCATTGCATCTGAAGAAGTGGGTTTTTTACCCAGGAAAGCTTATGCCCAAATAAATCTGTTAGCCTTTAAGGTGCCCCCGGACTCCTCATAGGTTACTTGCCATGAGTATGCAAGCTCCACTCTGGGGGTGTGATTTCAAGCAACCCGCTGTACTTCTCTGTTCTTAGCCTACTTGTTCTGGCACAAGGGGGCAGCATAAAAGGATGGTCTGAGTGTGTGTGGGAGAAGCACAGAGGGTCAAGCAGAGGTCTGCTTCCATAAAGTGTGCTAATTAGCTGCCTACATAAACATTACCTAGCTATTTACATATGCCAAGGGAGCCCAGTAGGGTCCTGTAATTGGATTCAGTCTGGTTCCCGCAGGATGTTGGGCAGAAAGGGAAGAATGTGATCCCAAAAAGTCTCAGTGGGGAGACTGCCTCTTTTGAAGTCTTGTTAATTATTACTGTTATTGTAATAGAACAAAGACCAGACACTGAATTTCGTGATGTAATTAAACCTTCCCTGTGCTCCAGCTTCTGCAATCATAAGGATTTCCCTGCATGGTGGTAAAGAATTGGTCTAGAAATGATTTCTGATCTGGAGAGTGAATCTCCAGGACACTGATATACTCTGCACATTATTCTCATGCATTACTTTCTCTCCTCTCTGTCCTGGAGGGAGGGCAGCAAACCAATCTGATGGCTCTCTTTGAGCTTGTACTGTTTTCTCCTGTCTTAATGGAGTACAGTTCCAGTTGGAAGGCAGCCACCAACACCCTTGCTGAGAATGCTAACAAGATGTAGGATGAAGTGATTACTGCCCTCTAGTTCAGGAGCTGGCCTGACGTGCCACTTGGGCTATCTAGGCAATAATCCAACTTGCTGTGAGTACATTTCCTAATGATCTAAGCAGCATTAGCACCATGTTATGTGGTATTCTAGCAGCGTCTCTGGATTGAACTAGTGTCTGTATATCAAAGGGTTAAACCGTCAGTAGCTTTCTGAGGAAGCAAAAAAACCTATCCTGTAACTCAGATGCTTTCCAGGAACTTGGCTCATGTGAGAGGCATGTGCTTTTCCACACTGCTTTAGGTGATGGCTTAGTTCAAGGGGCCCAGAATTGGCTCACCCAACAGTTGTTGGCAACTTGCCACCTAATGTGCATAAAATAGAACTGACTGTGACCCCCCCATCCCCCAATCTCTAATGTGGAGGGAGAGATCTGAGATCCGATTTGCCTTGCTCTAGCCCTGCTTGGCTGTGTGGGTTGAACTGGGCATGCTGTTTAGGCTGTAGAGACTGTGATAAAGCCCCATGGACTGTATTGAGCTCTAAGGCTGCAGTTTGGTGGTTTGTCATTTTAACGTACTCAACCCTTGCTGTACTTCAGCCTCCTGTCTGCCTTCTAGCCTGTTCCCCCTTCACCCCCTGGTTTCATGGAGTGCTCCAGATCTGAGCAGAGTAGTGGTTTGTTTAAGACTGCTGCTGTGATCTTGTGGCTTGTGTGTTTTCTTGAGTATGTGGCAAAATTCACTACTGACACTTCGCTGCAAAAAAACCCACAGAATAGTTCAGTTTGTGAAATGTAAATACCTTGGCACATCAGTCTTCAACAGAGGATGGTGTTGGTTTTTCGCAGACTAGATTGCTCAGACATTCTTTTCTTTCTTTCACTTACCAGCATCCTAAGTTAGCATTTATGATTATTGGTATTACAGTAGAGCCTAAGAGCGCCAGTCATGGGTTGGTACCTTGTGGCATTAGATGCTGCATGAACACATGAGATGGTTCCTGTCCTAAAGATATTAGGATGTAACTTAAATTACTAACATAGTGCAGCATTGGATGTGGTATGACACCTACAATGCTTGTGATCAAATTGCTGGTGACAGGGCAGCACACTCCTTTCCAACCATTTTCAGTAAGAACATCCTAAATCAATGTGTTTTAAAACCCCAGATCTCCTTTGAACCATCCACTGGGGCTTCCGAGGCCTCTGATCCAGAAATTGGCTGCTTCAGTGACTGATTTATTTTTATTAACATGCTGGTAATTAATTTGGTATGAGGGAAGAGCAGGGGACCTGCTGTGGGGACATCTTTGGACTTTGCCTCTTGTATTCAAGATAGAAAAGGGGTCATGAGCTGCAGTGAATGGGAGAGCATGGAGTGCACAGACTGGACTAATGTGGAACAAATTGCCACAGGCAGCAATGTAAGGAAGAGAAAGTGTATGGGAGGGAGCTGGCTAAATCCTTGCATGGGAAGCGAGAGGATGTAGTGTTGTAGGCAATTTAATTTCATTCTAGAGGAAAACCAGTCCAGAAAGGACCTGACTTCCAACAGGCCAGGGTGTGGAGACTTAGTTGAGGCTGAAATTCTAGAGCTGACTCTCCATTCTTGAAATTAGATTAATTAAAATATGAAAACACATAAGAGGCAAGTTAGGCCCAGCCACATCTTGTCTTGGGACAAATAAGATCAGGTGAGTGAGCTGTGGGGATGCTGGATGTTGGCTAGAATCAGCTCTGGGGTGGGAATGTGATGCAAAGTGTCGTGTTGGAGGGGGTGCTGCAGGTCCTCTTGACAGCCCTCTTCAGTGGGTGAGAAAGGGAAGAAATTTAGAAAGGAGCCATTCTCATGCGGTTTCTGGCAGGTCTTGAGTTATAGCAAAATAAACAAACCAGCGTGTGCTGCACAGGTGAGAGCCTCCACCTGCTAAGGGTGAGTCTTGCATTCTGCAAGACACTGTCTCTTGGGTGTTTGTCTGGAAACTTGAGCTCATGTTTACTTGTGAAGCAGGAGAGCTCTGATGCTTGTGCGCTGATTTAAATGGAACACTTGTGATGAAATAGCCCTGGGAGGCAGTTGCTGTTCAGAATGACCTGGCCAGTAAGATTTTTTTCTTTTTTCTCTTTTTAAATAGAAAAGCTGAATTCTCATTTGGATCTTCTTGCAGAATGCTTTTTTTAGAAATAGGTAAATGTGAATGTACTATTAATAACCTAAAATACAGCATAATGGGCTCAGAATGATTAAAGCTGCTTGGACAGATTCACGCTTGTACTAGCTTCTCAGTGACTGTGTTTGTTTTATCCATGTGTGCTGTTCTCCACATTCTAGGTACAGTTGTATAACTAGCACTCTGATGTATTAAACAGTTAACTTGGCATTTCTGATTATAGTAACGAAGAGAATCAACATATCAAGCATCTTGTGTTACCCATGGCTGATGGTTATAAGTTGTTCGATGATGTTGTGTTCCTTGGATGCAACATTACAGAAGTGCAGCGAGCCTTACTTGCACTGATGTATTATCCTTGCTACCTTTTTGTGAGGTAGGTGATTACTATCACCATCTTATAGACAGGGAAAATGAGACCGAGAAATGACCCCAGGTCACACAGTTAGTTGGGGCAGAGCTGGGGATATTGAACTGTTCTAAAATCTAGAAGGACATGGTGACCAGGAAGAATCAGTTCAATTCACTACAGATAAACAAAAGGAAGTATTACTATATCAGGTAATTTTAAATACAAAGCTTGTTTTGATAAACCTTTTCTATATGTGCAGCATATTTAAGGTAGTTTATTTAAATAATTAAAAGTTTTTGTGTATTTTCATTGATTCTAATTACCATCCAAAGAGAGCTCGACATGCATCACAAGAAAAAATTAATTTAGAAAATAAGACATCCATCATTTTCTAACATCATAAAAATGTGAAAACTAAGAATCTGAATAAATGTAAGTTAAGCTACATAATTGCTTAAATATATACCGGTAGATACTATCTGTAGTACAAACTTAGTGTAAAGGCTGTATTTAGTTGTAAATCAACATGGTTTTTAATGAAAATGCCCTTTTGTTTGGGAAAATAACAGTACAAATGTAAAACATTAAATCAGCATTTAAATCTGTGACTTACATTGCTTTGATTTAAATCAGTCCTCACTGTACTGAACCGTGTTAGCTTTATCTTCTAATCATTAGACATACACTCCCTTTTTGCCAGTGTCTCTAGTCTAACACAAAATATATTTCCTGGGCTTGAAAGGGAGGCAAAGTCTTTACCAAGTCTCTCAAGGAGGATTCCATGTTCAATAGAGGAGTGTTCCTCTCACTGGAGGGTGTAAGGGGAGGGATGACTCTGGTGGAGTGAGCGGTTCCTGGAAGCAACAATAATTGAGACACCTTTCCTCTAATGCATTGGCAGGTGTCTGCATCTCATCCTCGTCTCTTCAAACCAGAGGAGGAATGAGCAGGCCTGCAGAGAGAAATTTGAGGCTCCAGTACATCATATTCACTGGGGCCTCACCCCTCCCATTTCACTTTACTTACACAGTTATAGATATTTGAGGGGACCCCCAGAGCTTGGGGTCCTGGTTCTCTCCGCGCCCCCCCTCCCCGCCCCCATCAGCCCTGGAAAGTGACTTTAAAACCAACCAGGTCTAAAGGCAGAGTTCCTCTTTCTGCTCCCTTCATGGCAGATCTTATTGTTTTGCATTGCACAAGGAAATTGTAGCTAATTTGAAATGTATCCTCTTGTAAGATCACACATACAATTTTCCGTGTGGGTGAGTAAGGCAAAATAATGATTACAATACTAGATAGCAGTAATTATAACAACAACCTCTCCAGTAACCATTTCGGTGGCAGTCTTGTCCCCAAAAAAGGTAAGTGTATGATTTTCTTGCCTATGTCTGCATTGGGTAAAACCAGCCCCAGGAGGTTCGGAGCATTTCTCAGTTATGTCATGTAGGAGAGATGTATTGCCGGGGAAATGGATTCCTCTGGGTCTAGCAGCTTAAAATATATGAGAAACTAAGACTTTGGTAGCCCAGGTTTAAGTTGCAGGGAGTAGGGACTGGAATCTGACTTGAATATAGCATTCTTGGGGCTCCAAGAAATTTCAGTGCCACTTAAACTTCCAGCTTAAAAATAGTGTTCTTCCTGCCAAGATGGAGTATGAACTGAAAGCTTTGGGAGTGACTTCACAAAGATTCAGCTGCCCTCAAATAGTTTTATTCACAATGAACTTTGATCACAAAGTATGCAAAAGATTTCTCAAATGCAAAGGACCCGACACCATTGGGAATCGACTGTCTCCTACTCTGGTTAGGATTCTCTTGTTTGCCTTCCACAAATCCTGTTGCTAAA
Organism: Terrapene triunguis; assembly: GCF_002925995.2. NCBI lineage: Eukaryota > Metazoa > Chordata > Testudines > Emydidae > Terrapene > Terrapene triunguis. The sequence continues at coordinate 16,915,662 of NW_020664589.1, forward strand.
CAGTACAAATTAAAATAGCCCATGAGGTTGCTAGTGCTCCAGAGAGTCTGCAAAGGCCTTATTTTCTGATTTCGTAGCAATGGCTTCCCTGCAAGCTTTCTTTCCACTAGTGTCACCCACACACTCGTCACAGAGGAACCTCTGTCATACCAGGATCTCCGCATTTAGCATGGCTCTTTGAATGAAGCATCTTGTAGAACAGGGGTAGGCAACCTATGGCACGCGTGCCAAAGGTGGCACGTGAGCTGATTTTTTTCAGTGGCACTCACACTGCCCGGGTCCTGGCCACCGGTCCGGGGGGCTCTGCATTTTAATTTAATTTTAAATGAAGCTTCTTAAACATTTTAAAAACCTTATTTACTTTACATACAACAATAGTTTAGTTATATATTAGACTTGTAGAAAGAGACGTTCTAAAAATGTTAAAATGTATTACTGGCACGCGAAACCTTAAATTAGAGTGAATAAATGAAGACTCGGCACACCACTTCTGAAAGGTTGCCGACCCCTATTGTAGAATGAGGGCTATTACAACCAGGTTATTCATGCCTTACTTTCCTCCAGGAGGCTCTCCACTTCCCAGTCCCATGGCAGGGCCTGTTTACAATTTAAGCATTGGTGTTTTGACAAGGAGTGTGATCCCTGGAAAGGAGGAACTAGACACATCCTTGCATTTGTGCACAGTGGTTGCTCGATAGGCCTTGCCATAAGTCCACTACAGCAGTGGTTCCCACCAGCGGTATGTAGAGGTCTTCCAGGGAGTACATCAACTCATCTAGATATTTGCCTAGTTTTCAACAGGCTACATAAAAAGCACTAGCAAAGTCAGTACAAACTAAAATTTCATACGGACAATGATTTGTTTATACCACTCTATATACAATACCTATTGTCTTTCCTGTGGACTACATGACCCACCTAAAGGAACTTCTCGTGAATGATTTTTTTTTTTTAATTCATTTGCCATTTCGTTGTGTTTCCTGATGTTTTTTTTTTTTTTTCCCCTTTTGCAGACTTTATGCATATCCTTCTCTGCTGTATTCTTCCCAATCAGATTTGATCGGCTTACATTTACTTGTTGTTTACTTTGGGTCAAATACTGTAAGTGATCCACTCCACAGATTCCTGCTCAGTGCCTTCGTCCATTAGTTTTAAACAGGACAGGGTAACAGAGCAATCTACAAGTATATTCTAACCCATTCGGTTCAGATGCAGTCCTATCTGAGCTCTCAAAATACTCCATGCTCTACTAACCTAGAACCTACACTGAAATTCTTCTTAAATAACAAAGCACTCGAGTTAAATGAGTGTTGTGAAATTCAATTTCTTTATTGAAAAGACTAGGAGAAATTCCCTGTCTAATCATGTAAAGATTAAAAAAACAACAAAAAGAAGGTGATCCAGTGCCCCTGCAACTATCATTTTAAATGGTAGAGAACAATACATAGGAAGTAAGAACATCTGTATCCAGAAGAAATAAAGACCAAGTGCATCCCATGAAACTGATTTCCTGATACTGTTTTGTTTTAAAGTCAAATCATAAACTTAGAAACTGTAAATCTCACTTGCTTGATCTTTTCCCCCATGTTGTGTAAATATCATTGGTCTTACAAACTGTGTTAAGAAACCTTAGGGGATTAGTAGAAACACAGATTTATAATCTATTATGTTTTAGAGACTATGTGGCTCCAACTGTTGTTAACATCCACTAAAGTAATTCATGAGTTTAAAATTATTTGAAAGGAGATTATATATGAATGGTGTCTGTAATTTTATCTTTTTGGCCAATTCTGATTCCAGTGTACTAGGAGTGAAAAGATGATGCTGTCAAAATAAATAAATTATTCTTGTCTTCCTATTGGTCACTTACATTGAATAAATGTAGTGAAACTGAGGCTCACAAATCTCCAATTTTTTGTTACAATTTCATTCAGGTGACAAGAAATAAAATATATTTGAAAGAGCATGGATGTAGGTTTCTGTTCTGGGGGAGGGAAGGGGACAGGATGTAGTCAAATGTTTAAGAACCAAAGGCAGAATTTTTATTTATGTACTCTTGTAAAGAATGGCCTGAATATCTGTTAGGTAGTGAGAGGCCATTACTGTATTGTTAGTGTATGAATAGGGATTAGATGGCCAACGTCTCATTTGTTTTCCCCAAAACTATAAATCAGTGTGATGTGCCACTATTTGTGATGGAGTCAAGCTGCGGCTAAGGAGAGATGAATGCCTGTTGCATAGCAGTGCTTCTTTTTTTTTTTTTAAATCTCTTTTGGAATGGCTTAAAGCTACATATCAAAACCTTGGCATAATCAGACCACCAATCATGCATGTTTTTAATGACTGTTAAATGAGGGTTGATAGGGATGTAGTCAAGAGAGAGAACTGGAAGAGGTGGAGTTTTCATGGCTATTTTTAAACATGTACTTAACTCCCTTGCCTCTTAAAATTCCAGTGTGCTGAGCTTCTAAACAACCTCACCGTTAGCATAGAGTTCTGAAAGAATATTGTAATATTTTGAAGCATCTGAATATGCGGGGAATCAAATTAGCTACTGTAAAAAGGAAAATGAGTGTCTGATTATGCTTCCTTCGCTCGTACTTGCTCAAATTCTGTGGGGCAATGCTGAATTACAGAGGTGTCTGACTCATAGTTAAGACTGTACCCTGAGGTGTGTTAGCTTGTTCTAGACCTTCCTTACCTTATTTTTTTACTTGGAATTAGGTCATTCCTGTAAACTAATTTGTGATCCCTGTAGGATGGGCTATTCCCCCTCCCTAATCTTTCTAGAGTCTAGAATGGTGTGAAATGAGGAACTACAAAGTGTCTCTTCTTTAAAAATGACCAGTGAGCATATAATACAGTATTCCAGTAACCTTAGAGCTCTCATACATTCAGTTAACAGCAAGATTTGTGTGTAAAAGTGTCCTTTATGTATTTAACAACCATACCTTGGACCTACAACACACACATTTAAGTAGCATAGAACTAATTTGTGTGTGTAATGGGGAGGCTGCCATTATATTGTTCCTGCTCAGAGATCAAAGGGAGTGCAGAGATGGCAATTGGTATGAATTTTTGTGGTCTTAAAAAAATACAAATTTACTGTTAAGTCTTCAAGGTATTCTGGTATATGACAGAAGGAAATAAGCAATTGTATCTAGCTATTTAAACTTTGTTTTGTCTGTAGTAATTGCTTTTGGTTTAATTGCTCTTTCACATGCTGGAACTGCATAGATCTGGAAGGTTTTAACTTCATGTCCTCAAGGTAAGATTATTCTTTATCTTGTAGCCCTTTACTGTCTCCCACCCCTTCCCCCTTTAAACACCTACTAGATCTTTTTACTTTGGCCAAAGAAATCCATTACTGCCCCTGTTACTCTTTAGAGTAAGTCATTTGGCTATAAATTATCTCTTTAATAGATAAATGAATTTTTGTGTGACAGATTGCTTCCTCGGTGAGCTGGCAGTATTTTTAAGCCAAAATGGAATGTATCCACAGATAACTCTGGTACAACCACAATCCTGTTCTCTTCCCACTCTACCCCGAACACTCCTTTTAATGCCTGTTTGAAAGCTCAAAAAGCAAGTCATAGAGGAAATGACAAGCAGAAAGAATGTGCTTTGAACATTATAAAGCAAATAGAATTAACAGCTCGTCCACTTTTTCTTCTAAAAATCATACTCGGGGTTATTACTTGTACACTGCATAAACAAGAAATACCTCTGAAGCCTGGGCTCTGGCTAGGTTATTTCATTTTTATGTTCAAAGGCGAGCAGTGGTTTTGGGATAAGACGTGCCTATTAATGCTTGGTGCTGACTGCTATTAAACACCCTGAAATAATAAATAAAAAAGAGAATTCATGGATCTCTTTGTAACTGTACCATACTTGACGTGCTTTATTTGTTGGCTTGCCTCTTAATGTCGGGAATAAAATTACTCCCTGCTGGATGGATATATATATATTTTTAGCATTGGCACAAACCATCTGCAAAGTGTGTTTTTTTGGGGGGAGGGATGTAGCCTCCCAATTCAATGGGTGCATGCTGATGCTGCCTCCTTGCCCCAACGTAGGGGCATAGACAACCCACAGCAGCACACTTCGCCTTGTCGCTGCAGGTTTAATACTGGCTTGGGGCAGGGTGGGGGCTGGAGAATGAGCCCGCCCCACATTCATCCTGTAGCAGTGGCTCTGGTCACATGGGGCTGGCTCCCCAGTGTGGGTATTGCAACCTGGTGCACTTGATTGGAGGGGTGGCTGGGCAAAACTTGAGTAGTGCTGTGAGCCCATGCACCAGGTCACAGCGCCCATTGTGGGGAGCTGGGTCCAGCCCTGTGAGATAGAAGCCACCACTGAGAGTTCAGTGTGGGGGAGGACTTGATCTCCAGCTGCCTCCCCTCCACACTGGGCCAGAATTAGTGGCAGTGTGTGGGTGAAGGGTGCTGCTGTGAGTGGTGGTGCTTCCAAGTTGAAGCACTGAGAATGGGGAGCTGGGTGCGGCCCCCTGGGAGACGGGAGCTGCCGCTGTGGAGTTTCTGTAGGTGCACTTGTACCTGTGAATCCCCGCTAAAGCTGCCCTTGTACAAAACATCACCAAGTTGCATCATCACTGGATTACATGGTCTGTTACCATCCAGCTTTTAAGTTCTTTGCCATTTTGAGTTTTTGAATTACGCCTGTGTAATTAAACAGTAAAGCATGTATCTGTGCAGGAGTTTTAGCATGCTGTGATATCCGAGGTAACTCTGCCAATCACCACCCTTACTCTACAGCTAATTAGAATGCAACACTTAATTGGTTGTATGAGACTGCATATATGGTGAATTACTTTGCCCAAATGCCATCCACACAAATCTCTCCATGTGTCCCTCCAGACACAAAAACCACAACTAGTGCACACAATAAACCCAACACATACAGCTCCTCAGTGCAGCACATACCCATAGTTTGCCACTCAAATTAACACAAGTCTCCCAGCATAACACACACACTTTCCCACCCTTGTTCATGCTTACCATAAAACTATTGCCATGGATCATCACCAGGTTCAGTCATCACTGGGATTCATGGTCTGTTAGCATCAAGTTTTTAAGTTCTCAGCCATGTTCAGTTCTTCTACACAGATGACTTTATGAATTACACCCATGTGGTAGCATGGGCTTTCAGCTACTAGTTTGCAATATAATTTGTCACACTAACTTGTATCATTCTAAAAACTGTAGAAGGAGAGTGGGAGTTCAAGGGTATTGTTACACATGTAGCAGATGCACAGTTTCATGGAGCCAAACAATCAGAACTTAATAAACAAACAACTATCTCTGATGCTTCAAGCAGCGCTTCCGGGTTAAGTGATTTATTGTAGGTGACATGATGGAAGTGGGTCTAGAGAGGGAGAGGATAGTGGCTCTAGGGACTGGTACAGAGAGGGCATTCCCTACTTAATGAGCACAGTGAAAGAAAGCACTGATGTTTGTGGGAGAAGCAAATGGATGTCCACGCCATGTGTCAATATGGTGGAGTGACTTGGGGTAGTGCCATGACACAACTGAAAAAGTAAGGAGGGGGCAGAATGGTGGAGGATCTTGAGGGAGCAGAGGGTAATCTTGAGTTTGATTGAAGAGAGAGGCAGTGGAGGGATTTATAGGGAGGAAAACAGAACAATGGGGAAGGAAGATTGTTTTAGCAACTGTATTTGTAATTGGCTCTGGGAGAGTTGATGTGGGTTGAAAGTCAGAAAGTGGGAGGTTGCAGTAATTGAGATGGGAGTTGTTGAGAACCTGTTTTAGTTGTGGATTTTATAAATGTTCTGGAGGCAGAAGTGGCAGCACTTGGACCTGGCCTAGATGCAAAGGGCAGTGAGTAAAGATGATCCTCAGGTTACGAGGGGCCTGAGGGATGAGGAGGATGGATTTTGGTGTGTTCAGCTGGGACAGGGATGGGTGATCAGGAGCTGACCTTTTTTTCCCCTGTAAGTTTTTAAGTTGCTAATGAGATTTCAAAGGTGGGGTCAGGCTCTCCGATGGTATCTGAGATCTCTGTCTTTCCTGCCAATGCTGGCTTGGAAAGACAAATGTGTCAGAATGAAAGGAGTGAGAAAAAGAAAGCTGCAGTGGTACTATAAGGAGTTTCTGGTTCATGTGTGACTCAAGGTTATTAGGACTCTGAGAGAGGTTCCCCAAAAACCTAGCGATTATGATTATACCCTTCCTGTTAATCTACACGGAGAGCAATTTAATTTTGTGTTTTCCCCCTTCTTGTGAGAGTCCAAGCAAGGAGACTTATACCAGCAGGATGGTCTCGAATATTTTGGTTATTGGGAAGCAGAGCAGTTTTTTCTCCTCCCTTCTCTCCCCCTGATCTCCCTGTTTCTTAAAAATAAATAAATAAAGGTGTCATCTTTCTGATCTGAGCTTGTGCATGTATATAGGGATAAGAACTGAATGAGATGTTAGAATAACTGTTAAACTTCTGTGCAATGGTCTGCTGTGGCACAGATGGGCATGACTCATGCAAGGTGGTCCAGCAAATTTATGGTAGCGCTGTTCTTAGAACTGGGAGTCAAGACTCCAGTCTTGCACTCTGATCACATTTCTTCCTACAGGGTTATTTTTCCAGCTCAATATGCAGAATTTTAATCTGAGCTCTTTCTGAAAAGCTTGAGCAACTCAAGATAAGAGTTTCTCTTAGGTTTGTTGCAACAGTGAACTTTAAAATTCCTGAGAGCCAGGACATCTGATAAATAAGGTGATTACTGCTGTATGTTGTATGCAATCCTGTGTGTCAGCAATGCAAACATTGCTCTCCTTATGGCAAAGACTAATCAATACAGCCAAACTAGTCTGGTTTCACTGCTTGATTTTGCTTATTTTATGCCAGTGTGCTATCCTTTTGGGGTGAAGTGCAGACAGGAAAAGCCCTCTTTCCATGTGGAGAGTATCCTTCATGCACAGGAGACTAGATTTGCATCCACGATTTGCTCTAAAGGTTGCCTGCTGGTTATCAAGGGACAACACCAAAAGTTCAGTAATTGAAACTGCTGGAGCCTGAAATAAAATACAGACACTTTTTTTCTAATTTTAGCCAAAGAAGCTTCAAGGAGTCACATTGATCGGTTCCCTTTTGTCATAGTAAGTTTCATGTTCATGACGAGGCTGATATTCAGTATTTCATCTTCTAATTAAAGTGGCCTTTAAAAAGTGCGAAGTTCAATAAGTGGCATACGAAATACCACCCCAAGCCAGGCAGCTGCAAAAGATGAACCATTCTGACATAATAAACCCCAGGTTAGGGAAAAAGCACTGGGGCTGCACTACCCACAAAATATCAAGTACTGCAGAAGAGTGTGCTACCTTGTGACTTTCCCTTTAGCTTTTTGAGGCTTGCAAAGTGTTTTCTCTGGTTAATTTGAACTGTCTCATGCATATTTCTGGTCTAGAAAAATAAAATATTTTGAGAGGATTAATAAGTTAGAAAAAGCAGTCTTTCAGGTAATGCCCCCCTGAATCTATAAATTCCTGTCTTCTGTGTGTCTCTTCTCTCAAGCATTTCTTCTTTGGGTTCATCTCTGTGGGCTTCTAGGCCCAGCTCGATTTCTGAAGTTCCTTCTTAACTTTGGTCTTGATCCTGTGCTTCTTTTGCTCAGCCTTGGCAGTCTGTCTCCTTGTGCTAGTAACGGTTCATGCGCAATCTCTCCATTGGCTACTCCAATGTGATGCATGAAACATGTTTTGAAATGCCTCTGCCTGTTTTTATGGGAGGCCAGTTCCATGCTGAGGGTAACAGGCTCCTCTGCGTTTCCTTGGGGCGTTGGCTGTGACACTGACTCTCATTACTGAATAAATTTTCTCTGGCAGCATTCTTCTTACCTAGTTGATAGTATGTATCGATGGTTCTCAACCTCTTTGGGCTCAGGACCCACCTGTAAACCTTGATGGCCTGTTGTGACCTAGTAAATAGCTTTAGAGTAGAAAGGAAAAAAAAATCTGGCTTACTAAATGTTTCTTATCCACAGTATATAATAGATACATTAACATAATGAGTACTAAAGTACACGGAGCGTACCATAGAGGTGGCTCCCACTGGGCTGGCTAGGATTGGCTCCCCGCTCCAGGTGTTGCGACCTCGGAGGTCCTAGCACCTCTCAGGTTTGACCTGGCTTCCCTGACTGCGGGTCAGCCGGCCCATATTTGTGGGGTGGCATTGCAACCTGGGTTGCAGCACCAGGCACTCATTTGGCTTCCTTCCTCATGAAGGAGGGACAGTTGTGCTAAACCTGAGTGATGCTGCTACCCCATGCACCAGGTCACAATGCCCAGAGCAGGAAGCTGAGCCCAGCCAGCCCTGTAGGCTTGGAGCTGCTGCTGTGAGGTGAGTGCCGGGCAGGCTCTGCAGGACCTGACCACCTCCAACTACCACTCTGGGCCTTCCAGACAAGACTCTGACACATTCTGGAGAACCAAATTTGGGTTGCAACCCATATGCTGAGAAATCCTGGTTGTAATGACACACATCCTAAACTAATGAAGGATGTTTTGATGCCTCAAACTGAGCTTCTTTGTGCTCTGTGACTCCTAAAGATTACATAGCACTTGCTGTGAGAGTGGGGGGTTTGCTCCAATGTAGTTGGCCAAAAATAGTTTCTTTTCCCACTGTTGTGACTGCTGGCCTCCACCCTAAAGATGGCTGAATTTCTGTGATCCTGTGTGCACAAAGTTTGGGATCCTTCAGGGTGAAAGAGGCTATACAAATCTAATGGATGACTAACTTAATGTAGTTCATGCAAATGACTCTGGACACACTTAGTTGGAACACCTGCTCAAGTGGAATGTCCTAAGGATCTGATTTTTATCTGAATGTTAGTGAATGTCAATTCTGCTCAAGACAGTATTCTCAAATACTGCTTGATGAAACTAACCTGCTAAATAGCAAGGTTCAAAGGACAAGGTGTGGGAGGTAATACCTTTTGTTGGGCCAGCTTCTGTTGGTGAGAGACAAGCTTTTGAGTTCACACAGATCTGACCTGAAAAAGAGCTCTGTGTATGCTTGAAAGCTGGTCTCTCACCAACAGTAGTTGGTCCAATAAAAGATATTACCTCCCCCACTTTGTGTGTCTGATATCCTGGAACCGACATGGCTATAGCAACACTGCATACAAAGTTCAAGGAGTTATTCAGGTCAAACAGAGATCCTTCAAAATTTAGATATTTAATTCAAGTGAACCCAATAGAGTGTATATTGCATACTGTCTGCTGTAAGGGGGAAATTAGGTGAACTAAGATGGTTTTCAAGGCGTGAATTGCTAAAGGTATAAAAACAAACAAATTACTTAAGTATATCAGAAGCTAGAAGCCTGAGAAATAAATAGTGGGTCTTTTGTATCACTGGGGTTAAAAGTAGCAACTAAGGAAGATAGACTTTGCTGAGAAGCCAAATGACTTCTTTCCGTCAGTATTCATCATAGAGGAGGATGAAGTGATGGCTGCTCTCTTCTGGTAAAAAGGACGAGGTGCTGCCTGAGATTGAGGGGTCTGAAAAAGAGCGGGAACAAACTGATGAATTAAAAAGCAATAAGCTACCAGGCTTGGCTGGTGTATATGCAAGAGTTGGAGTTTAGGATTGAAGTGGCTGAGCTGGTAGCTGTTCGCAGTGACAGATTGCATATTTTTGCTACTGTGCTGTAGGATAGCAAACGTTGTTGTACCTATATCTTAAAAAGGCTCTAGGGGTGATTCAGCTAACTACAGAGCGGTAAGCTTTACATATGTACCCTGGTCAATTGGTCATCATTATAGTTGCAGATAGAATAATGGAATACCTGGAACATCATGATTAAGGGTACAGTTTTCGGATGGAAGTTCAGTAAATTTCATGGCAGAGATATGAGACAAAACAATAAGTCACAGAGAGGTCACAAGATGTAGTTTTGCCACATCAGCATACACAAGAGTATGGTAGGGGTGCTGAAAGGTAAGGCCTGGGAGAGGGGGTAGTTGGAGAGCGACCCCACATTGCACTCACCCCACAGTGGAGGCTCCTCTCCCATGGCGTGGGGGCTGGGCCCAGCTCCTTGCTCTTAACATTGTGGCCTGGAAATCGTGAATTTGAATAAGTCAGTGACAATTTGGAAATGTCTATAAAACACATTTGATTAGGCCTCCAAACTAAGTACAGGTGCAACTTGGTGCACAGGGTCACGGTGCCACTCAGGTTCGTCTCTCCCAACCCTCCGTCCCCATCTCCAGGGGGGCAGATGGGACAAACCTGAGTGTTGCTGTGACCATGTGCACCAGGTTGCACTGCCACTTAGTTTGAAGGCCTAATCAAATGTGTTTTATAGACATTTCCAAATTTTCACTGACTTACTCAAATTCACAATTTCCATGACCTCCATGGCAAAATTTTAGCCCTAATCATGATGTGATTAGTTTTAACCAGGTTGGCTTCCCCAAAGGAAAATCATGCCTCACAAATCTATTAGTTTTTTGAATGGTCAAAGTAGTGACTAAAGGACAACCGGTTGATATAACTTGTATAGACTTTCAAAAGGCCTCTGAGGTTCCTTGCAAAAAGTGACTAAAGCAACTAAGGAGGCATGAGGTAAGAGGGAAAATTGTGTCATGGATCTAAAACTAAGTCAGGAAACTAAGAGTAGAAATAAATTGTCAGTTTTCATTATGGCAAGAAGTTAACAGTGGGGTGCCTCGAGGTCCTGTGCTGTTAAATATTTACTCTGGAAAAGGAGGATGAGCAGTTAAGGGGCAAAATCTGCAGGTGGCACAAAATTATTTAGGTTAGTCAAGTCCAGAAAAGATTATGAGAAACTTCAAGCAAGATGAATGGGCCGTGCTGTGGCAGAGGAAATTTAGTGTTTGATAAATGAAAACTAATGCACACTGGGGAGAAAAACTTGAACAATTCATACACTGTAGCGGACTCTAATAACCAGTCTGAGGAAAAGATCCTGGGCATCATTGTGGATGGCTTAATGAAAACTAAAGTTCAGTGTGCAGCTGTGGTCAAAAAAAAGCAAATGATGTCCAGTTCCATATGGAATGGGATGGAGAACAATATGGAGAATATCAAATGCCATTCCAGTACTGGTCACCCTCTCTCAAAAAGGATACTGCAGAGTTGGAGGAGGTTCAGAGAAGGGCTATGAGTGGTCTAGGAGCTGAAAAAACACTTATGAAGATTTTTACTTTATAAAGAAGATGATTAAAATGGGACCTAATAAGTATACAAAAATGAGTGGTCTAGAGAAGGGAGATCAGAAACTTCTTGTGTTATAAGACAGGGCACAGAACAAGGGAAAACTCAATGAAATTGAGTGGCAGCAAATTCAGAACTGATAAAATGAAATGCATTTTTACACAATGCACAATTAAGCATTAATTGCTATGGTGTACTGAGGGCAAGAATGTAGTAGAATTCAAAGAAAGATTAGACATTTGTATGGATAACAATATCCTGAGCTAGAGTAACTATATAAAGCGTTATGTTAGTGTGGTAAAACCTCCTGCTTCAGGTTTTAAACCAATCTCTACCTAGTAGGGATTTGGACAAGGTTTCTGGAGATGGATTATCTTACATCTGCCTACTACAGGGTATCATCTTCCTATAAAGCGTCTAGTACAGGCCACTGCTGGAGACAGGATACTGGACTAGATGGACCTTGGGACTGAACTGGGCTGGCAATGCCTATGTTACTATGAGGTCGTCTTTAGTTGGTTCTGAGTGGTGTTTATCCAGGTGTTAAATGTTTGTGAATTATTGAACACTGCTTTATTAATGCAGAAGTTGCTAAGCCAAAGATTAAAAGAAGAAATGCTGATGAAATGCAGAGTGCCATTTTTATTCAGTATCGTATTTTTTCAACTTTTTAGACTGCTTCTTACAGAAATGGACTTTACTCTTCTTTGGGAAGATAAGCTAGCCTAGAGGATGACCCAGTTAAGAGGGATCTGCTGTAATATTTTATACCTGTCATCTGAGGATCTCAAAGCACTTGATATGATACAAATCTTCCTAAATAGGTTGTTCTATAGTTAGAAAAGGGAAATTTTCTGAATTTAACTGAAAATGCACAGGAATATTCCTTATAAAGGTCTCTAAGGGATTTATTTCTGAGTTTTTCCATTTTGCAGCACTTCGGGTCTTTCACTGGTGTTGCAGTAATCTACTGTTATACTTCTGCTTCTCCATAAACTTCCCATTTTTCTTAGTCTTTTGGCTCTACCCACCATGCTATAGTTTTTTTTTCACCAATTGCCTGTTGTAAATAAGAAAGTTATTGAAATTAATCTCAGTGGTTTGAAACTCAGTGATCTCTTCCCTTCAAAGCATCCTTTGACAAGCCCTGTTATTGGTGGAACATCATTGGCCAGGAACTTGCTTGACTTTCAAGGTTAAATTGCATTTTCAAAGCATGCTGCAAGTACACATGAAAGAGGAGAAAATAGCAACATGACTTAGCAACATTCATTCACCAGAAGAATTGCATTTGACATGGACAATATTCTAGCAGATCTAGTAATCTGCTCTTAACCATTAGTAGAGCCAGGCCTACTGCCCATTATCCCCTGCAAACACTGCGTTCACCAACCTATGTCTCATGACAACTGGACTTCATCCTAGTCTGCCAGGTATGTATGTGCATGCCTAAGTGTGGTACATGAACTACATAGACAGTCTTATCTCCCAAACACTTCAGAGGGAAATGAATGCCTCTGATTTCTCTGCTTCATGAGCGGAAGTAAAATACTGAATGAGTAAGAGTGGGGGGGAGAGCTCTCCCTGTACCTATTTATTGTGAAGACTCTGAGAATTGCTGCTCTTTATTTCTTCTCTTCCCTTCTGCCCCTCCCCACTCTGATACCTGCCAGAGCGCTGTCCTCCCTTGAATACCTTCTGCTCCTCCTTGTCTCCCTGGTGATCCTGCCATATGCCATGAAGTGGAGAATTGTGTTTCTGCTTGTGAAGGTTTACAGCTTTACTAGCAGCCTGTAGATGGTAGTGTGAGATGGGCTTGGTTTTCAGAGACTATGACCCTACCCCAATTAGCAAACTAGATCCTTTTGACAGCACTCTGCATTACATGCTGACAGCACTCTGCCGCTGACAGTGCTCTGCATTACATGCTGACAGTCTAGCATATTCTGTTCAAATACTGAGTAGAGGAGGAATTCATTGTGGAATACTTGTGACTGTAGTGAGACATGATTGTTTTTCCTTCTGTTAGTCCACAAAGTTTGACTGGGTCTTGAATAGCACTAATACCACTTGATCTTTCCCCTTTTTCAACCTGACAGCTGTGTTGAGGATTAATTTAGCTAAAGATTGTAAAGTACATAGCCTTATAATTGGTTGTTAATAATATATACCCTACCAGGTAGTTGGCTAGACAGTCGCTAATCCACAGTTATAGTGAGATCCACTGGGAAATCTGCAGATATTGTGGTTGTCACTCGAGACCCAGTATCTTTGTGCTAATCCCTGTTACCCCCAACCTTTGTGGAGACATAGCTCCCCTGGGAGCCGTGGTCCTGTAAATTTCCTGTCCCTCTGATATAAAATAATTATAATAGAACCTGCATTAGTGTAGTTGGAATGTTTGTGGGTTTTACACTATATGTTTTCAAGATATACTCTTAGGAGGATGTTGAAGATAAGTGGTTACTTGAGGCTGCATTTCATGAAAAGTGCATTTTAAAAAAAAAATCTGAGTTTAAGGCTGTTGAGCACTGTGTATCTTATTTTGGTGGAAGTTTGAAATTTATGGAATAAATACATTAAATGAAAGGCACGTGCCTTGAATGACAGGGCATGAGCAATAATTTCTGAAAGACTTTCTAGTTTTTTTTTTTATGAATGTAAACATTAAGGTTTTCTTAAGAGAATGTTTTCAAACCTGAAAGCTTCGAAGTTTAGTGTATGTATTGTGTACTTTGTAAAAGGAAGAAAGTGTGTATATACCAGGTATATGATGTGGCCATACTTTATGCTGCTCAAAACCTGCATTTACACATCTAATGAAAAGACCCAAGGCAAGAGTGACTTAGAACATAAGCTGGAACAAATGTGCGATTAAATTGTTAGTAACTGGAATTCTCTGCCTCGGACAATAAAGGGCCAAAGTATCAAACCCAACGATGGTATGCTAAGAACAGCGCATTCTCAGTTGGCCATTTGGAGACCCAGATAAAGCACTGCTAATGGACAGAGAAAATTCTTACATTCATATTTAGAGAGTATTGAAACTGCCCAAGCAATGAGGGTCTGGAAGGCAGGAGACTACTGACTTTCTGTGCACCACACTTCAGAAAAACCAACTCTGTTGTTCTGTGTTAAGCCATCACTTCTCTACAGCTTCAGAATCTGCATGTCACTGTGTCATCCTTGCAATTATTTCCAGTTCCTCCCTTTATATAGCCCTGGGAAAGTGCCCTTTCTTCTCTCTGCCCTTCTCAGTCACTAGAGATGTTTCCACTCCCAGCTTCCCTCTGACAGGTTCTCAAAGTGGGGGTTGGGACCCCTCAGGGGTCGCGACGTTATTACATGGGGGGGAAGGGGGATCGCAAGCTGTCAACCTCCACCACAAACGCCGCTTTGCCGCCAGCATTTATAATGGTGTTAAATAGATAATGTTTTTAACTTATAAGGGGGGTCGCGCTCAGAGGCTGGCTGTGTGAAAGGGGTCACCAGTAAAAAAAAGTTTGAGAACCACTGCTCTATGAAATACACCGTTCAGCTCTAGAACAGCATTAACTCCTTATGGAGTGAGGCTTTATTCCTCACATAAGTATTAGATGTGAGATAATGACCACTTGCTTCCAGCAGGCTACTGGGTAACTGGGTGCCCTATTTTTGGCTGGATAACACATCTGTGGCTAAAAAAAATGTATTTAGCCCGTTTGTGCATGTGTGTTCTGTCTTTCTCCTAGCCAGCCTGATTCCCTACGACCATGTGCAAGGCAGGCTTTGCATTGCAAGCTGGAGTATCTGCTCCCAGGCCAACAGGGAGCACGCAGTGTTTGTCCAATCTCTCCCCCTTTCAACTTAACCTGCAAAACATCAGCCAAATACAGCAAACCACTAGGAAGTGGAATTGTGTGTGTGATATAAATGCCATAGAGCCTTTGAAAATATCAGCTGGCATCATGAAGCTATCCCTCATCAAGCGGAACTGCTTTGCTGAAATTGATCACCTGCAGGATGCTTGTAAAATCCTTCTGCCCTGGGAATTGCAATGAGAATTAATCCTACAACCCATTAAGCAAATGGAGTGAACTAGAGAAATCTAAAGTACTGTGTGTTTGAGACTATCATGGAAAGGACCTGGCATGTCCTTGACAAGTCTGATTCTTCTGTCTCATGTAGCCTGAGGAGTTAGTGAAGTCTTTAAGAGAGAATAATAAAGCTGTGTTGAAAGTCTCCATTTGCTGGCTTTTTTTGGTCAGTGTTTTAAGCTAATGTTTCAATAAGTGTCTCGGGGGGGGACTGCAGGGAGACCAGAGCCAGCAGTGTAGAAACTATTCCTCTAAGGAACGACACATGCTATGTTTTAGAAAATAATCTTTGCTGGCTCCTGACTCCTATCTTTCTTTCTTGTACTTCATGGGTTTGTTTTTTTTCCTTCGCATAAAAGAACCTCTGGCTAATTTGTATCACAAATCGTTCTAAAGTGGCTGGTCTCTTAAAACCAGCACGCTGGGCTACAGGCACCTGTGTGGCACAGATCTCTGTGGTAACTGATGGATTCAAGAAATGGGAGTTTTATACTGTGGCTATATTTTATTTTTCATTTTGTTTTTGCAGTTCTAAATATTTCTGAGGGAATTGTAGTGTCCTAGCAAAGGGAGGAGCCAGAAGCTGGGAATGGGCGACGGGGTGGATCACTTGTTCTGTTCATTCCCTCTGAAGCACCTGGCATTGGCCACTGTTGGAAGACAGGATACTGGGCTAGATGGATGTTTGGTCTGACCCAGTCTGGCCGTTCTTATGAGAAGTGTAGCTATACTCACTTCCTATTTCTCATGAGAATTCTTCCTCCTGTCTGGCAATGGCAGTACAACACACTGTGCCTTTAGTAGGGAAAATAATTCCTCCCTCTCCTCTGAGCAGCTTATGATAGTAGCTCTGTCTCTGCACAGTATCAAAATGCTGCCTTCTGCTGTGAATGAGAAGCCAATGCAGAATGAGGTAGGTGGAGCTGGTTTTTTCTATTCTGATTAACTCTATCGTTCTTTTCCTCCCTCTTATTTAACTGCTTTCATTCTTTTCCTGCCCTTTTTTTTTTTTTTTTTTTTTTTGTTTTTTCCCCCCTTTTCCCCCCCCCCCCCCTTCTTTGCTTTGTATTCAGGTTTATGTCATGGCTGAGTGAAACCAGGGCTAACAGCAGCAGCACCCATTTTATGTCTGTATTAACTCAACCATAGTCTTGAATTTGGAATCCATGAAATAATTCTCTTCTGGCAGCTCTGTTCCGAAATATTTTGCAGATGGAACTCGTCATGCTTGTTACAACCCAGCTTTGCCTTCTTTGTCTCCTCATTTGTTGCTTTTTGTTTTAAATCCTCATTTGTTTTCCTGGTTGTATCTTTTTGCTCAGTTTTGGAAGCAAGATTCTGCTTCCCTGTGTATCTTCTGTTCCACCTGATCATTATACAGACACCACAGTATTAAATTATTTTATATTTTTATCATGAAAATAGGCTTGGCTCTCAGCTGGAAAGAAACCAGGCCAAACCATGCAGAATTCATGCTAACATTTTAAAACACCTTTGCCCATTTTCAGTAGGGTTTTATACTGCTCCCTGTAGGCCAATACATATATTGCTCAATTCAGAGGTAAGTAATGTGATAAATGGGGCCCTACCAAATTCACAGTCCACTTTGGTCAATTTCAGTGTCATAAGGTTCTAAAAATAATAAATTTCATGATTTCAGCTATTTAAATCTGAAACTTCATGGGGTTGTAATTGTAGGGGTCCTGACCCAAAAAGAAGTTGTGGGGAAGTCGCAAGGTTATTGTAGGGGGGTTGCAGTACTGCTACCCTTACTTCTGCGCTGCTGCGGTCGGCAGAGCCACTGCCAGTAGCAGCACAGAAGTAAGGATGGCATGGTACAGTATTGCCACCCTTCTGCACTGCTGCCTGCAGAGCTGGGCCCTCAGTCAGCAGCTGCCACTCTCCGGCCGCCCAGCTCTGAAAGCAGCTCAGAAGTATGGGTGGCAATACTACAACCTCCCTAAAATAATCTTGTGACTTCCCCCCCCCCCCAACTCCCTTTTGGGTTTGGACGCCCTATTTGAGAAACGCTGGTCTCCCCTGTGAAATCTGTATAGTATAAGGTAAAAGCGCACACAACACCAGATTTCATGGGTGTGGGGAGGGAGACCAGATTTCAGAGTCTGTGACGTGTTTTTCATGGCTGTGAATTTGGTAGGGCCCTAGCGATAAATGATGAGGCAAAAACTTGCTACTAATCATCATAGGTACTAGCATCTAAGTAGACATTTTCCAGTGCCACCAATCCTTGGTGCTGGAGGAACTGGTTTTGGTGACTTGGTGTGTGCTGTTCAATCTTCTCTTTCTGTCCCAAGCTGTTGTATGGTTAGAAAGCTGCCCTGTTCCACTCCTGAGTGGCTGTGGTTCAGCATTGAGTGAAGTGATCCACATAGTACATAAATTGTGCTTTAGGGTTCTTGGGTGATGGAAGGCACCATGTTCAATAAATGTAAGATTTTAAATTTGGATCATTCTGGCAAAGAGAAAATTAAGCTCCTTTTAAAGTTACTGAGAAGTCAGTGATTTGATTGCTCTAAGTTCGTAATGTGCTTTAAATATACAAAGCATTAAGAGTTATATGCTTGTTTCAGTGAAATTACCACCATTTGGCAAATTGGTTAATGCAATGTTAAGATTGCTTGATTGAACAAAACATTGAGTTGAACAAAACATGAACTTCGGAAAATCAGGAAATGCACAATTGAGGATATACATGCAACCTTCACGTTGTCCTCTTTCAGTAGTGCCACAATACATCCTGTTAACACACATACCTTTACTCTACCAACCTCGCAGTTGCTGAAATGTACAAGCTCTTCGCCTCCTTTTTCAGCCTATTCTCACCTACATGATTCCATCTGTGACAGTGTACCCCATAAGGCTTTATGGGGAGGGGGTGCGTATAAATGTATGTATGACATAACTGGAATATGTTTTGTGCTGCCTGTGCCAGGTAACATATCTCCGTAAAGGTTATGGTCTACTATATCTATTCATCCTATTTGTACATATATATATATCATTTTCTACTTGAGGTTAAGAATATGGGCTGTATGCTTGCTTGGTTTCTAAGTAAGCTTTGGGAGGCATTTGGTCAGCTTCTTTAGGAAGGAATTCGCCAGGTTAAGTACCTGATCAGGGAACAATGCATCTTGGAATGCTCCAATCCACATAAGAAGTCTTCCTGGAGACATGCAAGATTCCAGGTGGGCAATGGCTTCAGCCTGTAAAGACTGAGTCATGCAGGGACATGTGACTTGCCCAGGTGACTCCAGAACTCCATCTTGGAGCTGGACTTTGCATAGGAGGGAGGAGGGGGGTCTCCTCCCACAAGAGAGAGTCTATTTAACCCTGGGGGAGACCCCTCCATTTTGTCTTCAGCTGGCTAAAGAAAGAGCTTCTCCACCCCCCCAGGATGCTTGAAGGAAACTGAAACGAAAGACAGTAACTACAGGGGTTGTGAGAGATTGCTGGACCCAGGCTAAAGGGAGATTAGCCTGTAAAAGGGAGCATGCTGGAACTGGTGAGGAACTTATCTGTATTTAGTTTGATTAGGCATAGATTTGCGCATTTTATTTTATTTTGCTTGTGACTTACTTTGTTCTGTCTGTTACTACTTTGAACCACTTAAATCCTACTGTCTGTATTTAATAAAATCACTTTTTATTTAGTAATTTACTCAGAGTATGTATTAATACCTGGGGGAGCAAACAGCTGTGCATATCTCTCTATCAGTGTTATAGAGGGCGAACAATTCATGAGTTTGCCCTGCATAAGCTTTATGCAGGGTAAAACGGATTTATCTGGGTTTAGACCCCATTGGGAGTTGGGCATCTGAGTGCTAAAGACAAGCACACTCCTGTGAGCTGTTTTTGGGTAAACTTGTAGCTTTGGGACAAGTGATTCAGACCCTGGGTCTGTGTTGAAGTGGACTGGAGTGTCTAATTCAGCAAGACGGGGTGCTGGAGTCCTGAGCTGACAGGGGAAACAGAAGCAGGGGTAATCTTGGCACATCGGGTGGCAGCTCCCAAGGGGGTTTCTGTGATCCAACCCGTCACACCATCTAACACTAATAAAGGATAAAAAAGGAAGGGGAAAAAAAGTAGCCCACGTCATCTTTCCTCTGATCTCCTGGAGCTGGCAGTAGCGAACAGGGATTATTTGCATGCGCTCCAGGTGCAGACAGTGTGTTAGGTGCTAGGTGTACCTGTGCTAAATGGTGGAGGCAGTCATTGGGCCTGCTTGGCAGAGGTGTGTTTGATGTGAGGACGTGTAGATTACTTTGAGGGGTCTGACAGAGCTGTGATTATCCTATGAGGGGGTCTGTTTTGCGCTCTTAGATGTGTGTGAGCAAAGGGAAGAGCTGCAGATGTACCTTCAGGATCCAGTAGGCATAATTTCAATCCAGAATTGTGTAGTTTATGTCAGTATGGGGGAGGGACAGCTCAGTGGGGGGAGCATTGGCCTGCTAAACCCAGGGTTGTGAGTTCAATCCTTGAGGGGGCCATTTAGGGATCTGGGGCAAAAATCTGTCTGGGGATTGGTCCTGCTTTGAGCTGGGGGTTGGACTAGATGATGACCTGCGGTCCCTTCCAACCCTGATATTCTATAGGGCTTTTATTACAAAAAATATTAGTCAGCATTGAGGTGGAATCTGAGAGGATTATAATGCTTTAATTATAGTTAAAAGAAAGTGTAGGTGGAGGTGTCCTGTGAGTAAGTGTAAGGCAGTTGTAAAAGGCTGTGAAGTGGTTCTTAAATTGTACATGTGGTATTCTTTCTGGGGACTTGGATAAGTATGTGAGTGTATGCTACAATATGAAACCTCTTGAATCTTACTCTCACTGGCCCTTGATGCTGTATGTGTCTATTGAGGAATTGCTTGAAGAGGGAAGGTGGCATGGATAACCCCTGCCTCAATTTTATCCTTACATAGTCTTTAGATGGAATCCCATGGATGAGAGTAAATGGATTGTAAAAGGAGGTGAAGAGCATATACATTTTAGAAACTGTGGGACTGGCAGAGTAAAGGTAGATGTGTTAATGGGACATATTGTGGCATTCCAGAAAGAGGGCAGTGTTAAGGTAGCATGGGCAATACAAGGCTTGCCTATCCGCAGAAAATAAGAACACGTTATATTATAACGGGGACATCTTGTAGCAAGCAATGTGAGTTATTAAATCTTTTATTGCTCAGGTGTACTAAGGTTCAGACTAGAAACATTAGTGGCAGGGTATTCACTGGGGGTAATGGCAGCAGCAGATTCCCTCGAATTATCTAGGCAAGCATAAAGTGGCAGCATAGAAACCCTCTTGCATCTTTTCTTTATTGGTGCAATTGAATCCCCCAAAGACTTAGTGGGTAAGTAAAGACTAACTTGGGTAAAAACGGACTGACTGAGACCAATTTGACCTGCATAACAGCAGTAATTTGATCTCTATCGCTGCACCAAAAAAACCCGCAAAAACCATACCTAGAATCTTTTTGGAAAACAGTTATTTTTGAGGGCTTATCTACTGGAACCCCTAGCTCATGTGACCCCAAATTTGGATCACTAACCTTATCCTGCACCCTCCTGAGGCACACCAGATTTCAAAGAAATCTGACCGAGCATGTCAATGTTAGAGGACTTTAAAGGGTTGACCTTTAAACAGAAATCTGATGCAACCTTAACTATACTGGCAATAATGTTCATAGATTCATAGATTCTAGGACTGGAAGGGACCTCGAGAGGTCATCGAGTCCAGTCCCCTGCCCGCATGGCAGGACCAAATACTGTCTAGACCATCCCTGATAGACATTTATCTAACCTACTCTTTGTGGAATCTCCATCTCTGGAGATATTTATCTCCCTAGGCAATTTATTCCAGTGTTTAACCACCCTGACAGTTAGGAACTTTTTCCTAATGTCCAACCTAGACCTCCCTTGCTGCAGTTTAAGCCCATTGCTTCTTGTTCTATCCTCAGAGGCTAAGGTGAACAAGTTTTCTCCCTCCTCCTTATGACACCCTTTTAGATACCTGAAAACTGCTATCATGTCCCCTCTCAGTCTTCTCTTTTCCAAACTAAACAAACCCAATTCTTTCAGCCTTCCTTCATAGGTCATGTTCTCAAGACCTTTAATCATTCTTGTTGCTCTTCTCTGGACCCTTTCCAATTTCTCCACATCTTTTTTGAAATGCGGTGCCCAGAACTGGACACAATACTCCAGCTGAGGCCTAACCAGAGCAGAGTAGAGCGGAAGAATGACTTCTCGTGTCTTGCTCACAACACACCTGTTAATACATCCCAGAATCACGTTTGCTTTTTTTGCAACAGCATCACACTGTTGACTCATATTTAGCTTGTGGTCCACTATAACCCCTAGATCCCTTTCTGCCGTACTCCTTCCTAGACAGTCTCTTCCCATTCTGTATGTGTGAAACTGATTTTTTCTTCCTAAGTGGAGCACTTTGCATTTGTCTTTGTTAAACTTCATCCTGTTTAACTCAGACCATTTCTCCAATTTGTCCAGATCATTTTGAATTATGACCCTGTCCTCCAAAGCAGTTGCAATCCCTCCCAGTTTGGTATCATCCGCAAACTTAATAAGCGTACTTTCTATGCCAATATCTAAGTCGTTAATGAAGATATTGAACAGAGCCGGTCCCAAAACAGACCCCTGCGGAACCCCACTTGTTATGCCTTTCCAGCAGGATTGGGAACCATTAATAACAACTCTCTGAGTACGGTTATCCAGCCAGTTATGCACCCACCTTATAGTAGCCCCATCTAAATTGTATTTGCCTAGTTTGTCGATAAGAATATCATGCGAGACCGTATCAAATGCCTTACTAAAGTCTAGGTATACCACATCCACAGCTTCTCCCTTATCCACAAGACTCGTTATCCTATCGAAGAAAGCTATCAGATTGGTTTGACATGATTTGTTCTTTACAATTCCATGCTGGCTGTTCCCTATCACCTTACCACCTTCCAAGTGTTTGCAGATGATTTCCTTAATTACTTGCTCCATTATCTTCCCTGGCACAGAAGTTAAACTAACTGGTCTGTAGTTTCCTGGGTTGTTTTTATTTCCCTTTTTATAGATGGGCACTATATTTGCCCTTTTCCAGTCTTCTGGAATCTCTCCCGTCTCCCATGATTTTCCAAAGATAATAGCTAGAGGCTCAGATACCTCCTCTATTAGCTCCTTGAGTATTCTAGGATGCATTTCATCAGGCCCTGGTGACTTGCAGGCATCTAACTTTTCTAAGTGATTTTTAACTTGTTCTTTTTTTATTTAAAAATAAAAATAACATAGCTAAACTGACCTGACCCTCAGTATAGATACCACTAGATCAATAGAAGAATTCTTCCATCAACCTAGAGGCCGCTTCAAGGGGGTAGATTTGCTACAGCAAAGGAAAAATGTGCTACAGTTTTCTGTCACTGAAGCAAGCATCTAAATTATGGTGCTACAGCAGCACTGCAGCTGTATAGCTTGTGGTGTAGACATAGCCTGCGATGTCCACTGACAATTCAGAGCACTAACTATAGACCGAGGTGGGCAAACTACGGCCCGCAGGCCACGTCCAGCCCGCAGGACCGTCCTGCCCGGCCCCCGAGCTCCTGATGTGGTATATACTATACAAGCAAAAGATGCATATAGTGAACAACACTTTGCAAATTTGTGGGCAAGAGACTTGTTGAGAGAGCTTGGTTTTAACCATGCCTAGAAAGGCAGTGCTTGTTTGGAAGGTGCACTGGCAGTCGGATTAGATTTTAAAAAACAAAACAAAAAAAACCCTGGTTTACACAAATGTGGGACTTCTCTCCCATTATGGGCCATACAACAGGATAACATGACAATGATTTGGCATTTATTACAGCTCTGGCTCTCATTTTGGGTCTTATGCCTCTCTCCATAAAACAATCACACTGCTGTGGGTGAAAATCCACTTTGTGTGCGTGGCTTAATTGGGAGGTAGGTATACAAGAGCCTCATTTTGAAGAAGCTGAGCACCTCCTGTGTGGTGCTTATGGGATATCGGTGTGTTCAGAAATCCGGCCCAACCAGAGAACATAGTGTGGAACAAGGATTACTACAGGAAACAGAGTAGGGTGAATGCAGAGCTCGAACTTAGATTACTTGTCTGTGCTGTAGTCTGTTGCATCAACTCTCCACAGGAAAGGGAATGAGTTACCAGCAGCAATACTTAAGTCATACTCCTTACAAAGAGAATTTAGTGGTATTGCAGTGTCACAGTCCTTAATGGGACAGTGTCCATTTTCATGAACACATGTTGACCAACTTTTATTTTATTTTATTTTCTATTAGTTTGCACAATTTGTAATTGGTATACTAGAGGTGGTATCCGGCCAAGGAACAGGTATATTGAGAACACTTGGACTATCATGACATCATACACGTCAGTAAAATCCAAGATCTTCCTGAAGATGGAAGGAAAATCACCCCTAGAATGGCATAGCACATCTCATTTCTAAAATTCTTAGAACTTTTAATTTGACAGATTTATTCCATGTAGGCAACAGGAGAATTCTAGGAGAGGAATGACTTTTGTTCATTATGGTCCGTATCTATGACCTTGAAATGAGAGGCTCTGATTCCAATTCCTTAACATCTAGGACTGGTCTGTGATCTCTGAGACATACTGAGGAAGAAGGAGGGCAGCTAGGGACTTGAGGAGGAATTATTTTTAATCATGGTACTATATACCCTTCGATTTTTCAGAACCTTAATAGAAATTGAGTGGTTTCATAGCACACAACAATGATCCAATAATAATCAGTTGAATGCAAGACTGACCGGTAGGGTCAGTAAATGCAAGGTAAAATGAGTTCAGCTGTGGGTCCTACAGTTGTTCAGAAGGGTGCAGGTGATCTGTACACAGTTATAGTAATAGATAACAGCCTGCCCTTATTGTTAAGTAAGTAGAAAATCTGTCTTGTATCTGATAGCCTTTCTCATTTCCTAATTCCTGACAGAAGCTGTCAAGTTATTTCTGTTTGTACTTTCCTTGTAAATCTGTGCATCCTTTTCCATCAAACCCATGCTTCATCTTCACCTATAATGTCAATAGGACACTTCCAGTAGCTCGCTAATATATGAATATTATACTGGAAATGGGGTCCTTTACATACTTAGCTGATGGTTCATTAAAATCTTTAAAAACAGCTGTGTTTAAACTAGGGCTGTCAAGCGATTAATCACAGGATTAAAAATATTTATCACGATTAATAAATCGCACTGTTAAACAATAATAGAATACCACTTATTTAAATATTTTGGATATTTTCTATATTTTCAAATATATTGATTTCAATTACAACACTGAATACAAAGTGTACAGTGCTCACTTTATTTATTTTTGATTACAAGTATATGCCCTATAAAAAATAAAAAATAGTATTTTTTAATTCACCTAATACAAGTACTGTAGTGCAATCTCTTTATCATGAAAGTTGAACTTACAAATGTAGAATTATGCCAAAAAAAACCTGCATTCAAAAATAAAACAATGTAAAATTTTAGTGCTTGCAAGTCCACTCAGTCCTACTTTTTGTTCAGCCAATCACTCAGACAAACAAGTTTGATTACATTTGCAGGAGATAATGCTGCCCGCTTCTTGTTTACAATGTCACCTGAACGTGAGAACAGGCGTTCTCATGGCACTGTTGTAGCCGGTGGCGCAAGATATTTGTGCCAGATGCGCTAAAGATTTATATGTCCCTCCATGCTTCAGCCACCATTCTAGGGGACATGCGTCCATGCTGATGACGGGTTCTGCTCAATAACAATCCAAAGAAGTGCGGACCGAAGCATGTTAATTTTCATCATCTGAGTCAGATGCCACCAGCAGAAGGTTGATTTTCTTTTTTGGTGGTTCGGGTTCTGTAGTTGCCGAATCGGAATGTTGCTCTTTTAAGACTTCTGAAAGCATGCTCCACATCTCGTCCCTCTCAGATTTTGGAAGGCACTTCGGATTCTTAAACCTTGGGTCAAGTGCTGTATCTATCTTTAGAAATCTCACTTTGGTACTTTTGCGTTTTGTCAAATCTGCAGTGAAAGTGTTCTTAAAATGAACAACGTGTTGGGTCATCATCCGAGACTGCTATAACATGAAATATATGGCAGAATGCGGGTAAAAAAGAGCAAGGGATGTACAATTCTCTCCCCCCCCCTCCCCCGCAAGGAGTTCAGTCACAAATTTAATTAAGGCATTTATTTTTTTTAAAGAGCATCATCAGCATGGAAGCATGTCCTCTGGAATGGTGGCCGAAGCATGAAGGGGCATACGAATGTTTAGCATATCTGGCACGTAAATACCTTGCAATGCCAGCTACAGAAGTGCCATGAGAACGCCTGTTCTCACTTTCTGGTGACACTGTAAATAAGAAGAGGGCAGCATTATCTCCTGTAAATGTAAACAAACTTGTTTACGTTGGCGATTGGCTGAACAAGAAGTAGGACTGAGTGGACTTGTAGGCTCTGAAGTTTTATATTGTTTTGGTTTTGAGTGCAGTTATGTAACAAAAAAAATCTACATTTGTAAGTTGAGCTTTCATGGTAAAGAGATTGCACTATGGTACTTGTGTTAGGTGAATTGAAAAATACTATTTTTGTTTATCATTTTTACAGTGCAAATATTTGTAATAAAAAATATACACTTTGATTTCAATTACAACACAGAATACAATAGTGTGTGTGTGTGTGTGTGTGTGTGTGTGTGTGTGTGTGTGTGGAAAAACATCCAAAATGTTTAATAAATTTTAATTGCTATTGTTTAACAGTGTGATTAAAACTGCGATTCATCATGATAAATATTTTTTATCACGATTAATTTTTTGAGTTAACTGCGATTAATCGACAGCTCTAGTTTAAACACTAGCATGCCACTAGATCTTGTTCCCTTACATATTTACTTATTGCTAGGGAAACTTTTTTTCTTTTTTTGTTTTTGCATGAAACCGGGTCTTTTCTTTAGCTCCCTGCTCTGATACTTTCCCTCATCCTGATATCTGAATAGTTCAACGGCAGCTAAATGTGGTGTGTCTGAGATAGCGTTAAACACAATGCCGAGCATCCCAAGGTGTCTATGTACAGGGTGTGTGCTACTTTGCTCTTGCTTCTGTGTTGATTGACAACTGAACTGGAGGAATTGTCCTGGCAGATGAGTTAAAGGGGAGCAGGCTGCACCATCCCATTAGGGAGACTGTGTTGACGGGATGCTCTATAATAGGGGTTCTCAAACTGGGGGTTGGGACCCCTCAGGGGGTCACAAGGTTATTATGCGGGGAGTCACAAGCTGTCAACCTCCACCCCAAATCCCACTTTGCCTCCAGCATTTATAATGGTGTTAAATATACAAAAAAATGCTTTTAATTTATAAGGGGGGTCGCACTCAGAGGCTTGCTATGTGAAAGGGGTCACCAGTAAAAAAAAAAGTTTGAGAGCCACTGCTCTATAAGGTATCTTCTCAGGTAAAAATATCAACTGAACTACAAATGTCATTGACAAGTAAGAAGTATCAAAAATGGGGCTGTGGCTGTACTTAAATGAATGCATAGCAAATTGCCTCAAACTGACCTAGAAAAATTAGTCTTGCTTTACTTACCCAGACCTTCAATTGCATTATTGTTAAATGAGGAGGGGAATAAATAGATGAAATCATCCAAACAAAAGATCCTGTTTTCATGAAAGTATTCCTAGTAATTAAAATAGGTGCTGAGAATTGCATAGTCTTTTTCAACAGAATATTTGTTTCCCATAAAGCATTGGAGGCTCTTTCAAGCTTTTTGGAAAGGTCCTTTGATGTCCTGAAACTGGGGAGACTGTTGGAGATGTTTTTGTTTCTGCTTGTTTGGGATCCTGATACTTTTCTCCCAGTGGACTCGTTATGAATGATTTGGTTTTATTTTTGGATGTATTCCCAGGTCGGGGTGGTGGTGAAAATAATGAACCTGGGCCCTCACAATTCTTCATTTTGTTGACCTGTTGTGTTTTTAATTGCTTCTGATTTTGACAGATTTGTGACTCCTAGTGGGAAAATGTCATCTTTATGGAGACTAAAAAATAACAAGGAATATTTCTTACAGGATTCTTTAAGCATTTGCTTCCTCATTTGAAGAATGAGGTTTACAGATTGTTCAGACTAGAGATGGTGTGAGAAATTAACCCGAACAAAGGGATGTAATTATGCATATTTTTATGGTTTCATCTGTATAGACTTAGGTTATAAATAGTTAAACTGAATAAATTAGCCTGAGGTGGGGATCTTAGGAAATTCACTTTTTGTATATTAATAGAATACTGTGTCACAAAGTGCTTTACAAACATTAACAAAGTTGGCAAGTTGTACCTTTACAGAGCAGGAAACCTAGGCTGAAAGCACACATGAAGTCTGTGGTGTAGCCAGGTGTTGAACCTGGATCTTCTGATGCCTGTGTCTTTTGTAGAGGATTTCCTCTGAAAACTTTGTGTAGCTTTACCATTAAGTATCTAATTCAATATACACTGAATTGAAAAGATATTCGCTAGGGTTTTGTAAAATATGTTCAAAGAGAGTAGTTTTTTTTTTGTTTTTGTTTTTTTTACTGTGTGCGCGCATGTGATAAAACAGTATGAGATAAATAGGAGCCAAGTGGAAGATATTTTGAATGCTTGGGGGATATTTTCTTGGCAGGAAATGTAGTAATGAGACCCTTTTGTGTGTTCACTGTTTTTAACAGTTTTTACTTTTCTGTTAAAATCATGCACAACCTACAAGTTAATATACAGCTGAAAGGCTGTGCTATGAGAGGTTTTAAACACAGCATGGCAACCATTTGTGTGTTGGTTTTCTGGTCTGAGGGAGGGGTGTGTATGTGTAAATAGAAAATAACTCCACCCACCCCCAACCACTGGATGCAGAGGAGCTTTATGGTCACGCTATTTAAACGATCTAAGCACTTGAATGTCTGCCTTTGTCTCCTTTTATTTCTTATATTCCTCTCTATTGTTTTGATACTTTTTCTTGTTTGTCCTGTTCAGTAGTAATTTCAAGTGCTGTACCTGTTAAGTTTTTTTCCCTTCCTTTCTGTCCTAATTTGTCTTCACCCTTACGTCCTCCTTGCTAGTCAGGTTACATAGTTACAGCCTTCAATGAGCTACTGAGAATGGAGTCCTAAGTTCCCACTGTTTGCTATCCTGGTCATTTAACGTCTCTTGGGGGAGGGGAGGCATGAAAATAAGAGAGAAGATTGTAGCTATGGAAACATTCACTTCTGCTCTGAAATTTGAAACACAATAGTAACTGGCTTTTATTTTTATATATATATATATTTTACTAATTTCATGCAATTTATAATAGCTGACTCTCTTGGGCATTCCACTGTTGGTAGAGGGCATGGCCTCTGTGCTGCTAGTCATAACGGTTTGAATGTTTAGAAGCTAATTTTCTGTAAAATAGTTCCTTTATCCATCTGTGCATTTTTTTTCTCCTTTTTTCTGAGCTCCTTGTTTTCCTACTCCGTAGTGATGGATCACTGTAGCACTCTTCATCTGCCCCCATTTTACTACACTTGTCTTTCTCTGTGTGCTCATTCACGCTGACCTTTTTTCTCACATTTCTGCAAGTCCCTTATTCTGACTCTGCTTCTCTCTATCCATATGTGTTTTTTCTACCAGTGGCTGGGTTTTTGTTGGGTTGTTAACACATTAATTCTTGCAATTGGTTGTCTTCTCTTCTAAACCCTCCTCCTTACATCCCAGTCTTTCCACCAACATCACTTATGGCAGTGTTTCCCTCTTCTTTACATTCTAATGTACTCCCTCATCTCCCCGCTACTGGGCTGGGGATAGGTTTCCTGCTAGTGGATCTCCACTGAAGTTCCGAAGAAACACTTACAAACAATATAATTCAGTAAACCATTCCCACTGTGCTCAAACTTGCTGTAGCTAAACCCATTAGAGATGATTGAAACCAACAGTCCATCATAATATTAAAAAAACCTCTTGATTTGGCATTACCAAAACCCAGGCTGTCTTTGATTGCCCTCTGGGTGAGCAGTGGGAACTGCTAGCTGGTGTTCTCACTCAAATTTTGTAGGTTCAGACGTTTACAAATCGTTTGGAAGTGGTACATGTTAATTAATGTAACAGTAGTAATAAAGTGTGAATTTGGGAATACCAACTTCAAGGTTACAACAGGGAAGTTCATCTACTGCTAAAACTTAAAGGTTTTAACATTGTCTCTGCACTTTTTCTAAACAAACAAACATTCTGTTTCCATTTATTCAATTGCTGGATACTTTAGGTCAGGGTAGTCAAACCTTCTGAGCCACATACAATAATTTTTCAGATGTTCAAGAGCTTCAAGACATGCACAACCTGCCCTGCGGGACAGTGCCTACCAGGGCGTGGGGTTTCTGCCCTGCAGGGCAGCATCTGCTGGGATACAGGGCTTCTGCCCTGACATCCCCCGCCCCCCATCGCTAAAGCCCTTAGTTCCACTACCCTGCTGCAGGGCAGATGCCCTGAACTCCCTCCCCCTCCCCGCATAGTCTGGTAGGTGGAGAAGGGCGGGGAGCATGGGGGGCTCTGTGAGCTGCACTTTAACTGTAAAAGAGCCCTGTGTGGCTCATGAGCCGGGCTTTGGCCATGCCTGCTTTAGCTGTTTTCTAATATTCTTTCTCATCTAAATTACCACTTAATGAAAATTGCAAATTGCATCTTGGATCTGCCAGATAACTTGGTGTTAATGGGAAGTGAAGACCCATCATCAAAATAAAGTCATTAAAAGGTGGAAGAATTAAGTTCTAGAAAATGGAAAATAGGTGCCCCCTTTCTGAAGGCTGTGGGGTCATGGGCATTTTAGCACTTTGATTTATTTACCTGTACCTGATGAGATCCTGGTTACTTGTCATTTATCACTATACTCTATAAATCTAAGTATAAATCATGTAGCCTGAAGGAATCCATCAAGATATATTAGTATGTATCTGGTGTGACAGAATACTTTGTATGTTAAGAGTGACCACAGTCCCATATGTAAGTATAAAAAGCATTTGATAGATTCTGGGCAATGTAATATACCGATATGTTTAAGATCAGAAGAGAGAGGATTTAATGGTGTGTGGATTTTCAGCATTGAGTTAACTTGGAGTGATACAGTTTTACAGAGCGTATTGAAAATTCCATTCATTTTGTGAGGACTATTAAGGTGAGCCAATAGAGAACCTAGAAAATTAAAGGGCATCACAGAATGTCATTTAATTCTCTCCCCCCCCCCCCATGTGAAATTTAAGACCCTTTGGTTTTAATCACACATTTAAATGTTGTTTTCCAGTATTGACCCTGCTGCTTGTTGCTGTTGGTGGTTATATTTTTCAACTTCTTTTTCTTAATTGAGCCTTACCTCTGCAACTGATTTACATGGGTGCTACAATCTCAGTCCTCTATTCGCTGCAGCCTTCGTCCTCCTTTACAGGCGTTGTAACATTACACAACAGTTTCACCTCCATTGTGCAGTTATCCTCCGTCTGCTCTGCTGTTAGGGACTTCTTGGATCACACTTTGTCTGGAACCTGGCCCTTGACCGTTCTGCCATGGGTGACCGTAAGGGAGTACATGAGCCCAGGCAGCACCTCCGGGTCATTGAGACACGCAAGCCTCTCCACCATTACAAGGTGGTGATCCGTGGGTGGGGATCCAAAGAGAGCAAACTAGCCAGTGAAACTTCATTGAGGTTGAGGGGGTGGCTGTGGAGGAGAGAGATTTTTAGGAAAGTTGTACTCCTTCTCCTGCCTGAGCTGAGACCTTGTGTCTGGTGCAGTCTTGACATGGTGGCTCAAGCTCAAATGATCTCATATCAGTGTCTGTTTTTATGCAGTTATCGGGTTTTGTAAATGTCGGGGAGCTGGGACTAACGGGTGAAATGTGGATTTGTTTGAGGTGAGGGTAGGGTACCAAGCTCCAAAGTCAACGAAGAATCAAACAACAGGCTGCAGAGTGGGTGGGTGTAGGTTAAATTATATTCATGGACTTCACTTCTCAGGAAGCAAGATTACAAATGGAAATCTTCCTCTGGCTATTCCGATGAAGTGTTGCGCAACACTTCACGGCTTTAAAAAGAGAGTGGCTCAGAAGGGAACAGTAACATTTATTTGGCCACAGAATAATATGTCGTCTCTTTTCGCCTGTCCCCATACCTTCCCCCCCACCCTTTTAAATGTTTTGAATAGTGTTGCAAGTATGGTTCCTGCTGCATGAGTGATTGTTTACTGGAAATAATTATTATTGCCCAAATCAGGTCATTATCCAAATATTGGTTCTGGTTTAATAGAACAAACCTGCCCAAAGGCAGACCTTTCTGAGTTTGATCCTGCACTCAGTGTCTGTTCAATGGACTGTGGGGTGGCATGGGCTAAGCCTTTTTCAATCCCTTTAGCTCTATGTAAACTGTGTTCTCTTACACTGTAGTTTAGCCCATATATTAATTTTGCACATTTGGATTGCTGACAGAGCTACAGAATGCTTTGCAGAGCTACCCAGTGTGTTCCTTCTTTGATCTCAGACTTGGGAAGAGTTGTTGCCTAAAATGCAGTATCCGTTCACACACTCATTTGTTTTAAGTTTGTTTTTTAAAGTATGTTTTGTCCTGAGTTAACAGCATTGGAGGCTGAAGGCAACTCTTCAGAACAGGTACAGTCTCCACCCCTGCTGTGGAGAGACTATCTCTATGGATTAGAGAGGTGGTCATTTGCATATCCATTAGGTACTTGGCCTCTCTGCTGAGACTGCAGATGAGCAGTAGGGTGGCTAACTGTGGTAATGTGTATTTGTGCTTTGTCCAGGATTTTCTGTGAAGTGCATTGAGACTAGACAATCATTTGGCATCGGCCACCAAATGGGGCAAATGGGTATGGCTGACTTGGTTATTAATCTGTATTTAAAATGGGCCTATCCACAGGTCTGGGTGTCCATACGAACTGCATTGCTGAAAGTTATACAGCAACCCTGACTGGAACAGTGACTGGCCAGGCAGTATTACCTGCTGTGCCTGGGAAAAGAGGGCGCTTATTAGGCCTGATAAGGGAACTCTGCCTTTCTGAATATCTTTATTAAATACTTCAGGAATCACCCCCAAACTTACACTTCTACTGAGAGCATTGAGGACAGTCTGCGGAATTTTATAAGGGTGGGCGGCAGCATGCAGAGCTTCCAAGATCTAGCAGCTCTGGAGTAGGCCTGTGGAGTGTCATGTGTCAATTTTACAGAGCTGAGAAGACTGTTGTCCTGAGGCTTCACTGCTGCGATCTAAATGTGACCTTTGATGACTAAACAATGACTCTGGGTGTCAGTTGAGTATACATTGCACATGAATTGTATAAAACAGCACAAAATATCAGTATTGAGGGATTGGGCTTTCTACGACCTTTTAATGATGTAAAAGACCCCCCCCCCCATCCCATTAATTGAAAGCTAAGCTGTTTTCCTGTGTCTTGTTTGTCCTGAAAAGCAATGCCCTGAAACCACCCAAACTTTATAATAATTCCTCCTCCTAGACTAAGCTGAGGCTGTTGGTTGGGCTTGATAGCATCTGTGTCGGGCTTGGCTGCAGCATACATAAGTTCTTGAAGCTGCAAGTAGGTAGTAAATTGAATGTCACAGTGCAGTGGCCCAGTGGTAATAACTCTTCAGGTCCCTGCACAGCATCAGAATGTGCTCCTCTTCCTTCTTACACTTCTGCATCAACAAAATCTGTGATCAAGGCAGATAGATCCTGCTGGCTTTCACAGCTTCTTTCTGTGACTGTAAAATGTAAAAGTCTTCCTCCATTGAGCACAAAAATATGATTTTAAATATTAAAATGAGTTCCTGCTATCTAAGCCCTCTCCTCCTACCATGTGTGCGCGCACACGCCATATCACATCCTGGGAGAGATTGAGTATCCATAGACTAGACAGAGCAAATGGGTAGTGAAATACATTCCACAAGGGGAGGAGATCCAGACATCATTGCAAAGATCCAGGAGCAGGATAGAGCGTAGCTGTCCCAAATGTATCTTCATGACTTATGGGTTTTTTCTGATCTGACTCTCTGATAAATTCTCTCCCCTCAGCCCTAACAAGCTGTTATGATTCAGAGATTATTATATTATCTCGTACAGGAAGGATTTTGGTCTCTTGGGGCCTTTCTGTGCTGACAGTTTTGTAGTTTGAAAAAATGATAAACTCCTGTCTTAGAGAGTGAAAGTGAAAAACACACTGTTGTTCAGAGGAGGTCTAATTGCAAATGTTAAATACAGGGATAGCTGTTATGCTTGCCTAATCGAGGGCTCCTGATGTTGCACCCATGGAGCTGAACCGATGTTAGTAGCCATTTGGATATCTTGTAGTATCCATATAGACATTAAAAATTTAAGAATTTTTGAGGCAGCATAAAATAAACTGAATCCATCACTGAGTTAAACATACTGTACTGACTGTATTACTCTGATTTATATGTAATTCAAACCTTACATTTAAAAAAAAATTATCTGAAGCTGTTGTAGAGTATCCTGTCTGCCCCAGTGGAGCCCTGCAGAATCCAGGGGCCTTGCCACAGGCGTTAGGTCGAGCTTGCTGCGGAGCACAGAGGATCTGGGGTATAGTCCCTCTTCCTGAAATACTTGACTTACCTCTCAGCTGCTTTGCACATCTGTGTCTAGCTCTCTTCTCACCATGTGTGTTTTGTTGGGTGAATTTCATATGCTGGTGCTTGGAATAGTTATTGTCTCATGTTTCATTGTGCGTAAAATGTTAAATATTTGATGCTGGAGGCTTCAAATGCAAACTGGTTCTTCATTGCACCCAGGTCCTGCTTTCTTAGTTCATACTGGCAACCACTGATATGTAATTGATACGTTTTGAGCTCTTGCATATTGTCTGGCATATCACAGGAGTAATTAATTGAAAATCATTTGGACAGATGTTTCTTAACTTTCCCCTCTGAATCTCTTCAGCAATTGGTCTGTGCAGTGCAAACCACATTCTAGTGCAGGGGTAGGCAACCTATGGCACGTGCGCCGAAGGCGGCACGCGAGCCGATTTTCAGTGGCACTGACACTGCCCGGGTCCTGCCCACCGGTCCGGGGAGCTCTTCATTTTAATTTAATTTTAAATGAAGCTTCTTAAACATTTTAAAAACCTTATTTACTTTACATACAACAATAGTTTAGTTATATATTATATATTTATAGAAAGAGACCTTCTAAAAATGTTAAAATGTATGACTGGCACATGAAACCTTAAATCAGAGTGAATAAATGAAGACTCGGCACACCACTTCTGAAAGGTTGCTGACCCCTGTTCTAGTGATAAAGCCATGTGTGTCATTATGTCGGCATGTGAGAGAGGAAAGTGAATACATGCTATGCTGCCCCTTGCCAAACACAGGCAGAAACAAAGTTCCTTGTTTGGTGGGACATGTTCACTTACGTACCCTTAAAAGGTGAAGGAGGGAGTTGCCACTTTGCTTAGTACTTGGCAGTGCATGAAATGGTGTCACAGGAAAGTATAACCAAAGTCTGGTTGAGTTGAGGGTTTGGCATGATGTTTGATGGGAAAATAATTGCAGTTACTTTCCAGTGTCTGCATGTAATCTTCCTTTTTGCCATGCTCTCCTTGCAGGGCAGGCCCTGCTACCTCTTGGCCTGAATTGAGCGTTGCAGATGGCTGCTTATATACAGCCACTGCACAGTGCTCCTGTGCAAATGGAATTTATTTCAAATCCCCACCCTCCCCCCAAAATAAACCCCCATTAGTTTGCCAGATTCCATAGAGATGCCAAAAATACTTGGTCCTCTCTGTTTTCCTAATAATGGTATGAGGTGTTTACCCTACACAACACAAGTTTCTAAAGAGCATAGATGGGCCCCAAAGTGGTTAGCCATTTAAAGTGTAGCACATCTTATTGCAGGTGTTAGAACCTGTAGCTCCCTGTTCACTGTTGGATGATCATAACAATCTTGCTGTGGATTAATTTCAAACAGGTTTCCCCAAAAGATCACTGCATCCTTATAACTTTTACACCTTTACTCAGTTTTAGGTCTAGCCACACTACAGATCCTTGCTATGTTATAATTATGTGTATGAACACAGTTATTGCACAATATAAAGTTGTGCACAGATGGATAATAAAATCAATGTTTGTGTAGGTATCCTTGTCCTCCTGCTGTCCTACAGTGATGAACAGTGAACTACAGGTTCCAACAACTGTTAAAGGAAAGGAAATGTGTGGCAACACATGTAGTAAACAAATTTAGGGCCTGGGTCTCTTCTCTCTCTAAACATTGCTGTGGGGCAACCACATCACTTCGCTAATAGACAAACTTAGAGAGAGTTGTCGTCAAAATCAGGTTTTGTTTACACACAATCCTTTTTATTTGTGCTTTGTCGTTAATAGTCCTGTCAACAAGTTTATTTTATTTCATGATTATTATGCCATTTTCATTTGCTCTGTTAACTTGTGAGCCATGCTGTAAATATCCCCATGCTTTGTTAGGGTTTTCTGATCCTGAGTTAATATTCCTGTTGTGACTTTTAGTGAGCCTCAAAGAAAGTAACCTGTGGGAGAGTTGCATGTTTGATATGTTTTGTTATCCCCGTGAAATCATCATCATGCTTAAACCTGTCTGCAGAGTTCCTAGTTGCATTCAATCTTTGTCTCATATAGGTCTTTCCTTTCTTCTAGGACTGAATTTGCCCTAAAAGAAATCATGTCATCTGGAGGAGCTGAAGATGATATCCCTCAGGGAGAGAGGAAAACAGTCACCGACTTTTGTTACCTACTGGATAAATCTAAACAGCTCTTCAATGGCTTAAGGTTAGTGGATGTATAGTGCTACACAAGTGAACAGCAAATTACCCTCTCTTTCTCCGTAGGGACAACATTGTAACCCAGATGTTGGTGCATGAACAATGCTGAAGTTTGTACAATATACAGTGTGTACAGCAAACCAGGAGTAAATGGTAATTTCTTGTTTTAAAACAAAATAATTAAAATGTATATGTTGGGGTAAGGAAAAGATCGTGCATACACACATGTATTACGGTTCTGCATACATTTTTGTTCCGAGGTGCAGGAACTGAGACCAGTTCCTCTATATAAAGCCACTTTATCACTTTTATAGCTGTAAGAATTCTTTTCCAGCTTCCTACAACAGTGTGCACTCTGGAGTGCTGCACAGCCACTTCCTGGGCTTCTGAGAAGGATTTAGAGCTGTGGAAGGCCACTGCATGTAGTTGGGTCATTCTTTTATATCTCCGTTTACACTGGGCATCTGGTTGTTGCAGACTAAAGGCTGTTGTAGTTTTTCTTGTATTCTGGTAGGGCTTAGGACCTGCAACAAAGAATAAGGGCCCAACTGCACGAGGCACTGTGTAGACAAGTTGCAAAGAAGACAGTCCCTGTATTCACTTGTTAGCTGATGCAATTTGTACACGATTGTGAGTCGCAGCTAGTGTATCATAGCATAACTATACAGAGCAAATTACTGTGGTTTCATTGATGTGATGTTAATGTTACTGATGTAGGACTATAGGACTAAAGTGGGAATGTATTAACCCTCCCCTCCAATAGCCTATTGTTAAGTAAGACTGCCTATACATTTATAGGTAAGACCGCCTATAAACTTGCATCCACAAATTCCTTTGCAGAAATCTGTGTGGCTATTTGGGTTTCTTGTGTGTTGCCAGGATGGAAATGACTGACAGTTTTGTGGATGGAGATGGGATTCAGTTCTTTCCTGCTATATAACAAGTGTCTTTGTGAGTGGGCTTCCTGAATTGACAGTTAAAAAAGTGAACTGAGAAATACGGATGCTTGTGGGCTCCTCTCTCCAGTTCTGGTTCTTTATATTCAGGGACATTATTTTTTTCCATTCCCTTTACATTTAATCACCTTATAAAAGCAATGATTGGGCGGGGGCAGAGGGGTTGAGTATCTGCATTCCTTACCTTTGAATTCATTGTGATTTTTTTTTTCCGTATTTGCTTAGATTGTAAGCTCCTTGAGGGCAGGGCTTTCATCTCCTCTGTTCTGTACGTTGCCAAATGCGTTGTTGGAGCTCAACAAATGAAGACTAACTTTTCTAGTTCAGAAATGCACACTGCCTAAGAAGCTGCGGATCCAATTTGCATGTGCAGCTCTTATGGTTTTATATAGTGCCCATCTATTAAAGAATGGGTAAGTATGTCTTAAAACTTGCTGGTGTGGAAATTCCACATGCCTGATTGTTGACTGACCCCAGGGTTCAGAACACTTTTAAAGGTGCAGGCAAATTCTAGGAGTCTAGTCTGACTAAACAGACTCGTACCAATTGTGCACTTTCACAGTATTTTTCTAAATAGATATTTTTTGCATTAAATGTTGCACATGTTAGCCACCCAGAGAGTCATAGAGTTTAAGGTCAGAAGAGACTACGAGAAATTAGACCGAAGTATTACAGCCCACAGGAGCCTAACTGTTATGTACCACAGGTAGAGAACAGGAGAGACCGAGGAGCACCAATGCCTGTGGCCCCTGCAATGGGTTATACACAAATAGTCCCAGCAAGTGATCCACACCCATACGCTTGCAGAGAGAGGTTAAAACACCCCAAGGTCACTGCCAATCTGACCTGCAGGGGAAAATTCTTTCCAACATATGGCAATCAGAGAGGCAGCGTGGCTTAATGGCTTGAACATGGAAGTAGAATCTTATCCTAGGTCTGCCATAGGATCCTAGTATGACCTTGGACAAGTCACATCACCACCTCTGTGTCTCAAAGTTCTCCAGCTATAAAAGGAGAGCAATAATATTTCTTTGCCTGCCTCCCAGGGGAGTTGTGGTGGTGTATTAGGTAGTGTTTCTGTAAAGTGCTCTTAAGCAGTGAAGCACTGAATGAGTGCTAAGTGTTATAGCTGCAGTATAAAGCTTAAACGGAATCCATGAAAAGCTAGTTACTGATCAGTTCTGTTCTTTCAGTCAGCTCCGGTAGAAGGTGTGTACTGGAGAGTCCGTTGTGTGCTAGCAATGTATCTTATTGAATCTGTTCAGTTTTCTCCCGATTGCCAAGGTGACTTTCCAAAGTCTGCTTTACATACGGTCTTCTCTCTGCATGTTGTTGGCTGCATCAGTGGCACTAACTGTCTTTCTTCCTAAAGCCTTAACTGAAAAGACTTCTAGCTATGCTGTTGAGTAAAAGAGCCTGTCAGGGTAATGGCTCTGAATTCTGACTTGCCTTTTCATGTCTATTTGCAGTGTTTATTCGGTATACTACGTGTTTTAAAAACAAACCTTCAGCCATTTTCCTTACAAGCGCAAACTGCCCCCACTCCCACCCCTCTCCAACAGTAAACCTGGGGCAGTTAGGCAACTGTCTTTTACAAGATCACCTGCATGCTGCCCTGGCCCCATTCTAATTTAATAATGTAGCTGACAACCCTGTGGTAATGAGGTGGCATATGCACTATACTGGAAACACTCTAACATCTTGCAAAGCAGCTCCATTCACCTTGCTCCCAAGGAACTCTGGTATGCACCAGTTCTGAAACATTAGCTAAAAACGCTCTGAAGTTGAGCAGGTTGTCTTTCTAATGTGAGATTTGCACATCCTGTACTTCTCAGAAAGAGCTTAGGGCTTGTCTACTTGGAAAGTTAGCATGGAATTAAGTAGGGTGTGAATTTAAATCCATTACATTGCAAAAAAGCACTTATTGTGGAACGGGTGTCTACATGGGGAGTTAGTGCACAATAGTTATTCTGCTTTAAATTCACATCCTACTATATTCCCCACTAACTTTCCCATGTAGAAAGCCCTTATGTAGCAATCATCCAAATATCGGGAGCATAGATTAATATCACAGGGGTGTGAGAACCACACAGAGGAGTCTTCTTCTAAGATGGGTCAGCATCTCTTCTACTGATCTGGCCAGCTGAAGCTCCATTTTGACATATCTGATTAGAGCAGATATGCGACTTTTGCCAGGTGGTATCTATAACCCCCTGTTGGAGCAGTCGGCTGGCTAGTTCTGTCTTCTCTAGTGGCTACTGTTTGCCTGGCACATCAGCAATAAAAGACTGTTAGCTCCAACTTACAAGCCAGAAACACATATGTTAATGCTTTGTCCTTCTCTGAGTCAGCATATATAAGTATCGAAGCGTGCTTAACAAATATCAGTGAATTATCACAACACCTATGGGAGCTAAGTATTGCCCTTGTTGGAGGGGGAAAGTGGCACACGGAGGGTTAAGGTACTTGCTGAAGGCCACCCATTGTGTCTGGGGCAGAAACAGAAATAGAACCTAGAGTCCTTGACACCTTGTTCTGTGCAGTTACCACTAACCCAGCACTTCTCAGTCAGTGGGATGCAATGTGGGAAGTGGGTGCCGAAGAAGTAAAGTTACATGAGCAATGAAATCCTACAGGCACTCCCTCTCCCATTTTGCTGCCGCCTCTGCCATCACCACCTTGGCTCTGTGCTTTCACTGATTCCCAATCATATAACAATCCCTCTTTGCTCTCTTCTTCCCTCACACTACCCATTGCTCTGCACTAGGGCTCAGAAATGCGTTTGCAAGGAATTGTAGAGCCAATTCTGCAACCACTGAAAGTATTATTCTCCTGTATCTGAACAGGAAACAAGCACCCCCTTCCACTCCAGCAGACTGATACCCAAAGCAACAGCTCCCAATACTCCATCAACATCTTCCATAACTCTCAAGCTTCAGCACCGAAAAACAACCTGTTGCTTCTTTCTAGGCCCAAGATCCCACAATCCGACTCCAAAGGATTTTTGGATATGGTGGCTTGCAAGATGACCTGAGCCTTTTTTAGGTTGTGGACCCAGACAAGCTGAGAAGTACTACATGAGACTGTACTGCCTCTCTCCTTCTAAAGCAAGTCTTCCTTTGCTTTTTAAAACATTTTTCTTGGGCTACTCTATTAGTGTTGACCCCTTAAACCATTTTAATTAGTATATAAAGCAATCTTCCCATTCTGTGAGCATAAAAGTGAGCTGGGTGCAGCTTTAAGGGTCAAGGCTGCAGAGTTTTGTTGTTAAAGGCAATAATTGTAGACTGTGATTTAGGCAACATGAATTCAGGAATGTCTGTCTCTGGTAGCTGACAACATGCCTTTTGAGCTTGACTGTATTTCCAGAGTGAAAGCATGTTGCTAATTGACATCAATATCTGCTGGTTTACGTGAAAGTTAGGCTGATTGCCTAGGCTGAAGTCTGAAGAATGTGTGGCTTCTGCTTCTCTAGTGTGCACTAAAGCAACTGATGTATAGCAGATCTGGGATGTATTTGAAGGTCCAGTTTTTTTATTGATTGCATTTACATAGATGTTGAAGTCAAGCACGTTCGTCTAAATGTCTTAACCACTCAGTAGCTGAGGGAAGGGCATTGTGCAGGCAGCCATTGCCAACAGATGCAGCCTGCAAGTTTATGATCAAAATCTTTGAACTGGCCACAGTGGTAAAAGAGAGAGTCAAAAAGTTCCCACTAGTAGTCATTTGCAGCACATCTGTTAATTCTACATTGTAGGCAAAACTCAATAGTTTTCAGGTGGTGTGGGAGGTCAAAAGTGGGGGGGATTGGGATTCAAATGTCTCACAAGATAAACTATGGCTATGTTTGAAACCTTGCCACGTAGTACACCATCTGGAGGTGACTTTGAGGTTCTTTAAATGAATTGTCCAAAGGGGGTGCCATGAGCTAAGACAGTAAATTGGTGGATTAGACACACTTTTAAACAGGTAGATGTGGCATGTCCTGCACCTTAAGGAGCAGATTCTGCAAGGTGACTTGTCACCTCATGTCAGAAGGGGCAAGGCTGGACAGGACAAGCAGCGAGGCTGGGTTGGTCGGTCTCATGGTACTAGTGATTATATACATATTTTCATTTAGCTGATTGTCGACTATCCTTTGAGATGAGATGACCCACACAGAGAGCAATACTCTGCTACAGAGTATCTGTCTGGCTGTGTGGGACCAGGATTTCAGTCACTTAGAAGAAATCCTGAATGCGGCAATGAGAGAGAGATGGCCCACTGTTGTCGAAGATGGAAACTTTTAAACCAAGTACCAAAAAGACAGATTCCAGCTGTTTCCATGTAAACCACACAAAGGCCAACATTCAGCTTGACATTTTACTGAATTGCAGAGCTTGCCCATGACCTAAAGCGGTGTATTTAGGTGGATTGGAACTGCACTTCTCTGCAAATTATCTGGGTTCAGAAGCTAACCCCACTTAGTTGTTGTTTGTTTCTTGGGCCAACGAAACTGAGAATCAGTGCTCTCAGCCCAGCCCTGGGGGAAAGCTCCTTGTGCAACTTAACAGGGACCCCTTTAGCCGAATAAATAGCTTCAGAGTGAATCTCAGCCAGTCCTTGCCTAGGATGGTGGCTGACAGTGGACTTCAGGTTCTTCACTTTATACCTTCACCCTAAATGGCTGTCTGCAGTAGCAGAGAATTGCACAACCCAGAGAGGCAATCTTGAATCCTAAGGTGGTGATTAATAGGTAAAACTCTGGTGAAACAGGAGTCATGAATCCCAAGTTCTATTCTCTGCTCTGTTAATGACTCCCATGTGACCTTGGGACAAGCCACTTTTTTGTGTGCCTCAGATAACATGCAGGCCATGTTTGAGATTACTTTGTTTTTAAGGGGTGCAGAGTTATTTCCTGCTGGCACAGATTCATTTTCATGCCCAGTACACAGCTAAAGGTCATTACTCAAGCTAACCTTATCTGTAGAGCAAGCCCTGACAAGGGTCAAATCTAGAATTATCCAAAGCAACTAGTAAAAGTTGAAAGCCTTGCTATCTTGTCAAAGGCAGTGAAAGATGCTTCAGGAATTTTGAGGTGCTTGTGGGATAGTGGTTCAAACTCTCACACTGTGACATGGACATGCTTGTTCCAGAATGTAGGGAATTCCCTCTGGGCTGATGTTTGTGTGTTAGAAGCTTTGTTATTTCTTAACTCCTTTTGTAGAATCTCTTGAGCAACACTTATCATAGCCACTATTTCCCTGGCAATTCTTACTGGTCTGAGTAATACTGTGTGTTGGGGGCTGTATGGACTGCTGATACTCAAACACAGATGGTTAGCAAAGATGTTCTCTTCCCTTTTCTCATAAACTATTGATAATCCTACAATTTACTGTGTGAATTGGATTTCCAAACTCCAAACAAACAGCCTGTGCTGCAAAATATGAAGGATAAAGCAATGGGAAGCGGACTAGCAAAAGTCCTCACTGACCTTATGCAGCATCCTAAGGAAGCAGACTCTGGTATGGAGAGATCCCGAGTCCCAGGTTTCTCACTTGGCTTCTGGCACCATATGTCCCATCCTGTCATGCTTAGGTCATAGCATGCTTGTGGCTGTAGCCCTTGGACCCTGTAGAGAATAAATCAGAACTTCTTGTGTCTAGGCACTTGATGAATGTTCAGGCTCAGAACCCGACAGACACTGGGATCTGCTACAGTACCATTAAGTGTCTTCTCTTTGAAAAAGCCTTTGGTGCAGCTACATGCTGTGTTAAATTTCCAGCTGATTGATGGAGGATCAGGATTTTGATACTGTAACTGGTATGCAGGGGGAAATAATCCTTTCTCACCTAGCTAGATAACAGGAAGTAGAAAAATACCAATGGGTTTGAGCAATCAATGTAAGAAGATGGACTCCAGTCACCAGGTTCAGACAGACTTTCTCAAGGTGATCATTGATTGTACTTGAATATGCCACTGCATGGGTTCATCTGAAGTAAAATACACAACGAATGCAATCACCGTTTCACCCACAGTGCTCCTCACAGCTGCAGTTCCTGTGGGCATAGGGTTTGTGGTGAAGCATTGCTATAACACATCTCTGTGTGGTACCTGCTGAGCAAATTACCTGTCCCCTTCTGGCTTGCCTGGAAAAGGCTTAGAGTGTCCTCCTAATTCCTTATCTCAGCACTGGCTTCTCCCTGTAGGATAATGCATGCATTGGTACATGCCTGACCTGCTGTTTGACTAAGGTGATGGCTTCTGCTGCTTTGTGGACAGGGGCTTCACCCACAGTGTTTCATGCTGGGGGTTTCCTTCCTGAAAATTCTTCTGGGCGCTCGAGCTGCAGAAAGCCAAGCCTATGGCTGTGTTGGCAGCTG
Organism: Terrapene triunguis; assembly: GCF_002925995.2. NCBI lineage: Eukaryota > Metazoa > Chordata > Testudines > Emydidae > Terrapene > Terrapene triunguis. The sequence continues at coordinate 16,959,109 of NW_020664589.1, forward strand.
TTTCACTCTTTCTGCTGCCAGAATGGCAAGGGCCCAGCCTGCCACGTCTTTGTTTCTATAGCATTTCCTTCCTCTCTTCCTAATTCAGTTGCCAAATACAGCATTTGAGAAAAACCTGTTATAAAGGTTGCTGCTCCAAGTATATTTTATGCTCTTACCAGTGGGTAAGGGTGATGCTTCCTTTTTGTGACTGTAGCTGCTAGAATTATTTGTATTTGGGTGGAGTGGTGTGTGTGTGTGGCACTTACCTCCCTTAATAAACATCTTAGCAATACATTTAAAAACTGAATTAATTGCAGATGTCCCGGATGCTAGGAAGTGCCTAACTGTGGGATTGCCAGCCTCTGCGTTGCTTCTAGTAGTCTCACTTGTTAAATGTTGAGTTCAGTGCTATGGAAAGTGAGAGATGCTGTCCTGGAAGAGCTTGCAGATGTTTTGCTCACTGTGTGGCCTGCAAGAACGTGCTTTACTGGAACAGATGGTAGCATTTTTCTGTTTCTCCCAGAATTCCAGTAAGCTGCGCACTGCTTTTCAGGGACTCCGATCAAACCTCCTTTGGTTTTGTTCTATACTAGCTGGTGTGGCTCTTAATATTATGATATTTCCTCATATTTGCTGTGTAAACGTATTAGGAAGGCAGAGCCCCTCTCCCAAAGCTCAGTCTAATCATGGACATGAGACAATACACTAGAGCTACAACAATGTGTGTGTTTGGGGTGGGGAAGGGAATCCAGTGAGATAGGTGGGCAAGGGTGATAGAACTAGACATGTGTCTAAATTGTGTGCAGAGCAGCGAAGTGTGTACAACTCCCACCCCCATCCACTCTATGCTGCACGCTGTCCAACACGCCTCCATCTACTTTGGGGTTGCCAAGTGGAGTGAGGACAAAGACATCACCTTGCAAATACTCCACCCCTCACCTTCATACAGGTCCATCTCTTCCCTTATTCGCTCCTGATGTGGGCCTATCGAAGGCTGTGCTCCCATTTTCCCCTTCCAGCTCATCCTCCTTAAGTCAGCTGGCAGTGTGTCTCAGGAGGAGGGCCCTTTGTTTGTGTGGCGCAAGAGGGTGTGGGTTGTAGTACTTCTACTGTCTGATCCCTCCTCCCCAATAAGATTATGGAATCAGGGCCTTGTCAGCCTCTAATCTGGGGTGCTGCCTCTGCCCCACTGAAGCAGTGGTGTTGACGTTGTTGGTGCAGTTTCTAGCTCACTGTGGCTTGTTGGTGAGGAGGTTGTGCCCCTTGGGGAGTTACTGCACAGTTCTGGTATCTGGGTATGGGAGGCAAGGGGTGGTCCTGGCTGAGTGACTGTATGATTGTGAACAAACAAGTCCCTTGGGCTTCACCCCACAGTGTTACACATCATTCTGGAAAGGTTCTCTGTTGCATTCAAGTGTAGCTTTTGCTCCTTGCATTGCTGCTGCAGGCCTGCTGAGAATCTCCCTGGATTTTGTAGGTCTTTTACTCAGTCTGAGCCATGTCCCTCTGTGACAGCTTCCACGTGGGGTTAGCCAAAAGGAATATTCCTTAACTCACTTTCAACCAGTGCAACTCTGGCCTCTGTCAGCAATGTGGTTGAAACCGCTGATGGAAAATGAATTATTGAACGCACAAGATGAAGTGCTATACCTCGTAAAGCAGATCATAGCAAGAACTGGGGAAAACTTCCACATGGGGCCTAAAGTTCACCACAATTTTATCCATCATCTGTTCCAGTGCAGTACACGGACCAACAGACTACACCCATAGTGTGTGCCATGCCCCAGGAGCAGTTGTGGGATTTCACTCATTCCTATTTCGCGTTAGAGATGTCAAAAATCTGAATTTTTAAAAGCATTCGTTTACCATTAAAATTGGAGGGCTTAGTAGCAAACTCTAGATAATGACTGTCTGTCTTTTCTCTGTCCTCTTAGTCAATCACTTCAGCATATTTTGCCTATCCTTCAGTGGTTGGGACACTCCTTTCTTTGCACCATCCATCCCATATGGCAAATCTGTCTGTCACTCCTGCGTCCTGCACTGTGGTTTGGATGGCGTGCATTTCTGGGTTAGGTGCATGGAGAGAGGTGAAGAGAAGAGGGAGACGGCTACGGCTAGCAGGAAGGAGAGTAACAGGTTGTCGTTGATTCCCATTATGCTTTCCCTTTGAGGGCAGTTCTTGACAAAGGCAGCATGAATGATGTGCAGATCACAAGACAACAAATGGGGGGGAGGGTGGTGATGGCAAGAGCTGCTTTTCCCTGCAGAACAGTGTTCGGCTGTGCTGTGGTGTTGTACTGTCACAAATGAAATTCTGTTATTATGCTGTCAGGATGTTATCAAAAGTGATGGTGTCAGTTTCCATGGAGACCCTCCTTGTTCCCAGGGGAGCCCAGGAATGGCATGGTACCTGGCTATGTCAGCTGTGATTAGGCTCTCCTGCTGCTTGAAATGTACACGTGCAGATACACAGGAATTTCTAGAAGTAATAGTGGCCCAACATGTACCTGTTGCAAGGACAGAAGTTTTGTAATAGGCCATTAATCAGAGAGACTCCAAAGCACCGAAATAGCCAGGAAACTTTGGATTTTCTAGGAATGCTTAGACTTGCACAGAGATGCAACATGTACAAAATAGTGAGGGGTGACCCATAAATTCAGAGTGTTACAAGTAAAGAATGTAGTATGTGAATGCCTGATTTCTTCCTTGTTTAAAGCTACATTTTCCGCTCACTTTGTGGTGGATGTGAAATGGCCAAAATAATGTGAAGAGTACTTGGGGGGGTGGGGGGGGAAGGAGGGCTTCTTCTAGGATCTCCCCACTTTAGCCTCCTGCTTACACTAACCTGTCATCCTGGCCTGGTAGGGCAGAATTACTGCTGCTGCTTGGTCAGCTGGAGCCAGGGGCGGTCACTGCGATAGGTGTGAGGAATGTTCTCAACCCTGGGGAGGATGGGGCCGGGGATAAAGCAGCATGAGGATTGTAGCAAGGGGCTTGCTTTGATGCTCCACAGCTATTCCTTGACAACTGGGGAGTCTGTGGCTGGAGAGAATGCTTTAAAGTTTGGAAGGATTATGATGATTCAGAAAACAAGTGTTAAGATTCATTAAGATTTCCTGAAGCAAACTTGTCCTGTTTATTGCATGAGGTGTCCTGAAGCTCAGGCTGCTTCTCACAGTATTCCTCTTGCACAGTAGGCCCTGTGACCATATGGAATCCCCCTCAGACCTGACTCTATCCACTTGCTTCAGACCCTAGGAGCAGCTAACTTTGAGTCTGGCAGGACCTGCTTTCTGGCCAGTTCCTGCCTAGCTTCTCAGGCATCAGCAGCATCACGATAGCAACAGCTGTTGAAATGGCTTTTCAGGCTGGTAGGGGATCACGCCAATAACTGATTCACTTTGCATAAAATGAGTCAGCCAGTTTCCCTCATGCTGTGTGGGAAATAGAGTTGGCTGATAAGCAAAGCAATATTAATTTCCTATCCCACTTGGGGTGCTGTTAGAGATTAGACAACAATGTTGCTCCTTTCTGCTGTGGAAATCCCACTCTGCTGCCTTATTCCTTTTTTTTTTATTCCTCTAGAGAGCCTGGCATGATCAGCAAGAGGCTGCATTCCTGTAGCCATCCCTTCCCCTGTGCCTCCGGGCTCTGCTCCCGGGAGGGGAGGGGGACTTCTTGTAAAAATTAATCATAGGCTATGTAGTGGCAAGGGAGAGGCGATGGGGTTTCCTTCTAATGTTGCAACAGCCCATCTCAGGGGCATTGCTGGACTCTGTTAAAGAACTTTGGTCCTGGGAGGTTGCAGTTGTCCTTCTTTTTGAAGAAGTTGGGGGTGGGGCTTCAGAATGCCTCTGTTTATAGAAGGTATGATCTGCTATTCAGTATGTAGAGTAGGTGAACCAATTTACTCATCTGGGATAGGGTTCTCTGAAAAAATTCTTGACCGATTCAAGAGCAACTAAATGTAATGCCTCCTTGAGTAGCTTTTCATGTGGGCTGTATGCCTGCCTTGAAATTCAACACAAACCTAGGGTGGAATGTGTTGACTTCAAGGGGCTAGGATATTTGTCTTCTCCATGGAGTTCATGCCAAGCTCCTCGTGATACCCTCACAAAAGGCTCTTTGTTAGGGTGATATTAAGGTTGGGAGCATGTCTGGGTAATTTAAAGATTAAAATCCTTATAATGTAGCTAAAAACAAATACATTCAAAAACATGGAAAGTCACAATAAAGGTAGCAAAACCACCTTAACTCTGCCTCCACAGTGTGTCCCATGGAATGTGAGTTCTGCCATTTTGTTTCTTGCATAGGTGTCTCCAATAGTAAGTGTGTGATGCTGTCACCCCACTCACCTTTGTTCTGTTCATATAAGTGCTGTAGTCTCTCAATCTGAGCCAATGAGGGTTGGGTATGGGCATATGCCAGCTGACTCCAGTGACGCTTGGATAACTGGTTTGCATATGGAATCATAGGGCCTAAGACTGAGAGGTATTCAACTGTCTCAGCCACTTTGCAGGATTGGGCCCTTGACGAAGAATGGGGAGAGCCATTTGTCTAATCCAAGATTTGAATTGGATTATTCTTGATTTGCCCTTGCTGCTTATTTTTGGAGACATTGTCATGGCATCCCAAAATACTTTTGTCACATTAAATCTCAGTGAAATGCAATTTGTGGCCCCATCCTTCTATCAGACATTCCATGTCCTTTTGTGTACACTAAGCATTGTGCTCCCAGCCTGTTAGTGTATGGGCAGGTCTTCACTACAGGGGAGGGTCGATTTAAGATACGCAAATTCAGCTACGCGAATAGCGTAGCTGAATTCGACGTATCAGAGCCGACTTACCCTGCTGTGAGGACGGCGGCAAAATCGACCTCCGCGGCTCCCCGTTGACGGCGCTTACTCCCACCTCCGCTGGTGGAGTAAGAGCGTCGATTCGGGGATCGATTGTCGCGTCCCGACGAGACGCGATAATTCGATCCCCGAGAGATCGATTTCTACCCGCCGATTCAGGCGGGTAGTGTAGACCTAGCCTAAGTCTGCAACTAGAAGGGTGAAATCTCCTTTAGGGCTATGAGGAAGTGGGAAGAGAGGCTCCAGGTGAACTGGCTTCTATAGCCTGTTTACAGCAGAAGTTCCCAGGAGGAAATATAGGGCAATTTCTCAGGGCAACCTCTCAATGCAAGCTCTTAAATCCTTTTTGTGTATTAAAAAACGCAGTCTGACATCCACAGGAGCTTTGAATTAAATGGCTATTCTCTCTGCCTTGGAATAGAACAGGCGTTAGGAAAATGGGCCTGCCTCTTGTAATTTAGGGAGGGGTCTATAAACAATTGTTTCGTACCAAAGTTACCCTTGCACAGCACAAGCTCCAAGGAGATTTGGCTTATGGGGCAATCACTGGCACCGTTTAATTTCATTCCACGGACCATTAACTTCCCATTTCTGCCGACAGTAATAGTGGCTGCATAACATAGTGTCTAAGAGTAACCAAACAATGATGTGTTGTACCAAAGTCTCCTCTTTTTTGGGCAGAGCTGAAGTCTCCGCAGTATGTTCCTGACTGTGGATGATATTTAGTATCTCATTTAGAATTTGGTGCATATAACTGCTTTTGTTGCTGTTTCCAGTCGCCTGCTTGAAAGCGTAGGAGCTGCAAGAACCCTGCCATTTCCTTCGGGAGTTGTTTTCAGGGTTACAGTAAATATGTAGAGAGAGAGTCTTGTGTTTTAAAGATGTCAAGAGACCTGACACCTTGTGGTAAAAGGACACATTCACAGAGCTTGGAATACATGAATTCCTTTCCACTCTCTAAATCCTGCATCTATACACATGCACACGTGTGTCTGCATCTACACAGCCCACCACCATGTAAACACATTCTGTGAATTCACACGTGGCATTAGCTCCCTCCAGCTGTTGCTGTACTTGCATATTGTGACAGCCATCCCCTAATTCCAGCCATAGCCGGATGAAGCAAGTACATACATAGTAATATGTTGTATGTATTATAAATGCACAGTCTATAGTGATACGCTGGTAGCTAAAAGCCTTTGCTGTTACACAGGTGTAATTCGTAAAGTTGAGTTTAAAAACAACAAAAAAACAAAAATGACCAAGAACTTAAACTGGTGGTAACAGACTGTGAATCCTAGTGAAGAATGAGTCTGGTGATATTCCGAGCAAAAAAAGCTCTCAGCTGTACTTGTTGCTGTTTTCCATCACTTCATGGTGACCTAATAGACAATCTAGACTTCAGAGTGATTTTGGGGGTTATTGTGCATGCTGGTTGTTTGATTTGTGTGTGGGTTGTGTTGTGTTGGGAGAGTTGTGTGTGTTTGTGCAGGTGAAAATGAGGAGTGTATACTGCAGTGCAGGGCACTGTGTGTTTGGAGTGGTGGTGTGTGGGTGGTTTTGAAGAACTGTGGCAGTTCTTTGCTATTAGTCTTTGCTCTGAGGCAAAAATACCTTCTTAGCCCCCAAAAGGCTCTGTCCCAAGGACTGGTGAATGCTAGCTGGCACCAGCCTATCCTCCCCTCCTCTGATACTAGTGTTGCCTTGTAGATTATATGACATTGCATGGGGTGAGTGGTGGTGATGTCAGGCAGTTCAAGGCACCAGATCTCTGCATTACTCTGCCATTCTCTCTCATTCTCAGTCAGTGATAAACTGACCCTTAGCAAATATTCAGGTTGTTGTCCATGTCTGTCTAGGAATTGTTAGTGTTAATGAAATGCCCAGTCTTGTCTATGCAGGGGCCAAAGAATTCTGCCTGAGTGTAAGGGGTAACAACAGAAGAATGGGTGTGGGAATACATGCCCCCCCCCCCCCGTCTCTCTCTCTCTGAGCAGAAACTGCTTCATGAGTTGATGACCCAGTTTAGTCTGGTGTCTCGAGCAAAGTGCCACCTGCCCTAACACTGCAGTGCTAGTAGGAAGTATGAACCCAAGTACTGGCCTGCAGCCTGAACCCAGGATCTCTTCTGTCTGTATTGCAGCTGATCTACCCACAGAGACCGAACATAAACTTGCAGGTGTGGACTGGTCATAGAATATCACAAGTCTTTTTTTTTTTTTAAGAATACAAATGTTAACTTTAAAAAAACAACCACCCAAACAAAAATCTCTGACTGAGTTTGCGTCTCACATCCTGGGCTGATGGATGTATTCTGCAATTATTCTGCATTTATCTGTTGCAGAGATTTGCCTCAGTATGGGCAGAAGCAGTGGCAGTCCTATTTTGGGCGAACCTTTGATGTTTACACTAAACTCTGGAAATTTCAACAGCAGCATAGGTAAGAAAATGCTCCTGAGAACCATCTTCAAATAATTCTGCAGTGTTCTTTTTGTATTATGGTAGTGCTCAGAGGCCTGGACTGGGGTCCGATTGTGCTGTCCCAGCACAAGGGGAGACAGTCCGTGCCCTGAAGAATTTAAATTAATTTAAACCAAAAAGTTGCATATAATCTTTTCTTTATGTAACCTTTTTTTAAAAACAAAAACAACTTCCCAGCCTGCTTACATGCACACTGCCTTAACCTGCTGAAGGTCTCTGCAGTGCACCCGTGCCCATGTGGAATGGATGCAATGTCTTGCTGCTGCACAAGCTCTGACCTTTCACACCTCACTGTACCCAGCTCTCTTGAGTGTTCTCAGGAAGCTGCGACCCTCTTTCATGTTATTTGTGAAACACAATGATCCCTCCAGCTGTCACACATTTTTGGTGCTGTGGAATCCCTTGTTTTGCAATGTGCCCCTCCTAATGTGTGCACAACTCTGCCAGAGCTTGCTTGTAAATGCCATGTTAGAGTATAGAAGTTTTTCTCTAAGGGCTGTTGTTGCGAATACCCACGTAAGTAAGGCGAGCAGGATTTGGTCTCAGAATAGTGTCTTGACCTGGATTTGGATGGGTTGCTGTTCTGGGAAATGCATGGGATATATTAATACTCTCCCTTTTCTCTTGCTTGAAATAGACAAGTACTGGACAATCGATATGGATTGAAGCGGTGGCAGATTGGGGAAATTGCCTCCAAGATTGGGCAGCTCTACTACCATTATTAGTAAGTGAATCTATTGCGGTGCCTGCTGGAGACAATGGTGTTGCTCATGGCCCATGCAGCACACATGGTGGTAGTTCCAGAACAATTTCCTTCCTGAGCCAGCAGTGTAGGATGGGGTTGGGAGGAACCATGTGTACTCTCAAATGACTGCACCTTGGTCTACGCTACAGAGTTAGGTTGACGTAAGGCAGCTTATGTCGACCTAATTATGTCAGTGTACCCACTACAGCCTTCCTCCATCCAATGTAAGTGCCCTCTTACACCCACATAACTTTGCCTCTCTGAGAGATGTAGGGTGTATGTCGGTGTAGTTAGACACTGCACTACTTACATCGGCTGTTGGCTCTCATTCTTGTCAATTTTGCAGCTCCATACTGGAGCAATGAAATTGACAAGAAAGCCCAGCTGTCACTGGGGTGGGTGGGGGGTTCCAGCTAGAGCCCAGCTGCTCTCCGAGTTCCCTGCTCCCAGTCAGGCTGCGCCCTCCCAGCTCGGAGCACAGGTGCTCCCTGGATCCCCGCTTCTGGTTCCCAGACCAACAGCTGTCCAGGCTCTCAGCCCCCGTCACTGCCCCTCTTAAGTCAGTGGAAACACTCCTGGTGAGGACGCGTACAACCAACAGAAAGAGGGTATTGTGGACATGAACCACTGTAGTAATTACTGCAGTAGTTGTTGGTTGACTTACGTTTCTAGTGTAGACATGCCCTCAGGAGTGGTACAAGAAAGCCCCAGGAGGGACCACTCACAGCATTTGTTACCCAACAAGATTCATTGCAGAATCAAAAAGTCAATCCCAAAGATGACCCTCATGCCCAAATATTATTCTGCAAGTTTTGTTGATGGTGCTAAAGGTCTGCCTCTTTGACCTCAAGGGTCATTTTAAAGTCTTCCATATCTGTTGCATTGACTTTGCATATTGATTTAGTTACTAGTTTGGGATTTGAAATTGTTGTTCCCCTTAAATCTCCCATGTTAACGTATCACCTGTACGTATGGGCATGAGGTACTGACAGCTGATCTTTGCTGCTGGCTACTTCCTTAGACTGTCTGAAATAAAATTGAAGCGCTGGAATCTCCTCCAATCATGTGCTGGGATTGGGAAACTTGCTTTTTTAATGTAACACTCACTTGAGAGAGAGCATGTTTTACCCACTCAATCATCTTGTGTGTCAGTGGCAGGGGTAGGGGTGACAGGACCCTCTACATGGAGCTGTGAGGTAATATGTTTCTCCCACAGCCTGCGGACATCTGAAACCAGCTATCTGAATGAAGCCTTCTCCTTTTATTCAGCAATTCGACAAAGATCATATTACTCCCAAGTCAATAAAGAGGACAGGTATGACTGCACCAGCATCTTGTCTCTTTCTCTTCCCCCCCCTTTTTTTTTTTTTTTTTGAGGATTAAAGTGATGAGCAGAAGCAGCCTTGAATTGTAAACTGCGATTAAGGGAAAATAACTGGGGTAAGAGCAGCTCTGCAGAGGAAGTCGTTGTTAATCCTAACAATCCTGATTAAACACTTTATTGTAGAACCACCAGCCATGTCTGGAGACTAGAGGAATTAGCAATTGGGTTCAGCAGCAAGGAAGACCTTCAGCTGCTCATCTGTGTCCTTCCCAGCCTTTTTTTATCAGTGCTGTCACTGGGAATTACCCACATAGTGTTCTAGAGCTGGGAGATTAACTTGCTCATGCAGAAACAAAGTAGAGGAAATAATAGGCCCCTTTATTTTTACTTGAAAATTCTCCAAAGTGCAGTGATGTTGGCAGTTTGGCAGCCTTACCACACCTGACTAGGGTAATGTGGTCCTCCCCATTCGTTAACTATTCCAGAAAGCCTGAGAGGTGTGCTCCTGTGGGGAGCAATCCGGAGCAGGGCTCATTCAAAAGGATGCTGCGAGGTGTTGTCTAACACTTCAGGCTCCCAAGCGACTAGGAGGATTCAGTATGAGCAGACACTGAACTCAAGAGGTTCTTGCTGTCAGTCCTGTGCTCTGGCTGGGAGGTGAGGTCAGTGGCTAGTTAGAATTGGGGAAGAAGTGATCTGGATTGACTTTTGAGAAAGAGATTTTTATACTGATGATCACGGCAATATAGAATTGCCTGCCAAGTTTGTGACAGGCACTCAAGAATTTTGGACTTGGTTAGCAGGACCTAGAGCCTTACTGATTTTCTGAGCATACCATCTGAAAGTCTGCAGATAGACTAAACAGCCATTTTAGTGTCCTTTATTGTTGGCCTCAGATCTTAGCTTATTTTTCCTTGGAGAATCTCCTCACTCCAGTCTGGGTGTCTGAGCTCATTCAGACTAGATGTGATTGGCAGAGATGTCCTCTTTAAAGACTGTGGCAGATTTATTTTACAAAGGTGAAAATGTGATAAGACATTGTCTCATAATTGAACTTGCAGATGTTGAATGTTTTGTTCTCTCTGATGGTTTGACTCAGTGGTCCAGAATCTCATTTGTGATCCATCAGCAGATAACACAAAGGAGCCAGGTTCTGACCATAAACTGGCAGAAAGCCAGTAGAGCCAGCTCCTGCACCAACCACCCACATCTCACATTAGAGTAGGGGATGTGTGCGAGGCAGCACAGAGCTCTGCTGATCCTTAGCTGATGTGTGGGGCCCTTTAGGGATTATGCCCAGCAGGTCTAAATAAGAGCAGCTCCTACGTTGCTTGAATTCATGCTAGGGTCAGCACAGATCATCTTTCCATGACCACTGCATTGGTGTTTTCTTTTTCAGGCCTGAACTGGTGGTTAAGAAGCTGCGTTATTATGCAAGGTTTATAGTGGTTTGTCTTTTGCTCAACAAAATGGATGTTGTGAAGGACCTCGTAAAGGTAAATTAATGATATGAGGACAATGGAAAGTGTACATGCCCATGCAATACAGGCCACTAGTCACGCAGAGCTTTTCTTCCTGCATTTAATGGGATATTATGGCATCCAGGATCTCTCTCTTTCAGTTGAAATCTCACACATAAGATCTCAGCTGCTGCTGTTCCTGTTAATCTTGCAGCTTTAACTAAACCTGGCCTGGGATCTGCAGTGGGAGGAACAACATCTTGATGTGTTTTGGTGTTCTGTGCCTCATGTAGACGTAAATGACCTGAGCACTTGACCAAAGAGTGGTTTTGCCATTGGTGGAAGGCAGATGTCATGAAGTTGGATTTGGATAAACCCCATACAGTGTGGATGTGAATATCCCACTTGTTTCAGCTGTCTGAATGTTTGGGGATCTTCTCTCTAGCCTTGTGCACCTCCCTCCTCCCAAGCCAGTAGCTCCCACCTCTCTCTCTGACCTCAAAAGTCTCCATGACCCTCCCTCTCCATGAAATCCCTCCCATTTTGATTCTGTCAGCCCTTCTGCTCAGCACAGTGCTCTGTTCCTTTCCAATCTGGTACTTGGAATCTCTGAGGTGTTCCTTGCAAATGAAAAGCATCTATTGTGATCTTCCAGAAACCAGATTGGGAAAGACTTGAGACATTAAGGGACAGGAAAGATATAGAATCTGTGTGCGCGCATGATGGGGGTGAGGGAAAGACTTACCTTTCAGAACTGCTTCAAACTTTGGGGGACAATAGATAGATAGGGATTAGGATACAGACCAGGGTATGTCATCGAGCAGCAGTGCATCTTCAATATGTTTGGAGTTAAGGGAATATCCTGGACCAAATTAGATACTTCGTGTTTAGGGAAAATGTTACACTCCAGTGGCCTGCTGTTTTCCACTTGACGAGATCTAACATAAAGGGAAAACATCCAAGTAGGCATGGGTGCCTGGAGTTGGGTGGCTGTTTCTGACAATAGTCTTGCTTTCCAAAGAGTAACGACAGGAACGCCAGACTTCCCCAAGAACCTTCCTACACTGCTGCAAGCTACGTCCTGGTGTTGGCAGTTTTCTGTAAGCTGCATTGCTCTTTGCCTGTCTGGATCCAATGGGACAGACACCAAAGAGCTGCACAGCACAAACTAGCAGGGGGGCAGCTGGAAAGGACAGGCCATTCACTTACCGATCACTTTCAACAAGTTCAGGAACCTTAGATTTGAGTCAGCCCTTGTGATAGCAAGAATTTACACTAACCAGTCTGATCGCGTTGTGCAGGTGTGCCAGTTAATTTTGTGTCTGAAATGAGTGCCCTCCCTTGCTCTTGGGTTTGTTTGAAAGGTGTTTGTGTTCTCAGAGTGCAAAGTAAGGGTACCTGGAGTCCTGTCCCCTGAAGTAGCACATGTTGACCAACTTCTTGGCCATGTTCCAGATTGGATATGGCCATGTGGGTAATGATAATTAAAACTTCTATAATTAGATTGCTTAGATGTCTCATCCCTGAAGTGCTGAGACCGCCTTATTTATGAGAGATGACTGCCTTAACTTTCAAAAGAGTTATTCATTATTCCTCTTCCTTTGGACTTTCTACCTCAGGAATTATCTGATGAAATTGAAGATTACACTCACCGCTTTAACACTGAGGACCAGGTGGAGTGGAACCTGGTTCTTCAAGAGGTGGCGGCTTTTGTTGAGGTGAGAATGAAGGAAACCTTGGTCTCTGCAGTTTGTTCGAAAGTGTCCTTCATAAAAAGCCCTCTTGTTTTAAAAGTAAAACATGGGAACTCGTCACTGCAGACTGTTCTCTGAGGCCGTGCCATGGGGAGCAAGCTAGTAAGGAATGGTCTTGTGTGCAGGTGTGCCACACTCCTCTCCAGTCTGCTGATGAAATATTCTGCAGTAGCTGAGCTGTTAAGGAGACATCTGTGTCAGATCTGCTCAAGCAACATAAAGCTAGCAGCGAGTGGAAGCGTGAGGTTGTGACCTGCTGTCTCCCCACCTCTCTTCTTACACCTGGTGTTCAGGTGACACTGGGATCAGAACACAGCCATTGGCATAGTAACTGCTGTAGAAGGGCTGCCAGCTACAGGCCCATCTTTGTGGGAGGCCTGCTTCTGACTGTATTAGTAACTTCCAAATATATTTTGATGCTTGCAGTACTGGCATATTATTCTGGCAACGCATAAGCAATATGTAATGGAAAATACAGTATAATCTTGGCAGTTATACTGGCAGTATGTCTTGGCATAACTGTAATATTGCCCTTTTTATGTCTTGCTACAAAGAAAAATGAGGATTTCTTCTATAAAATAGGAGACAGTTTCCTACTTTCCTCCATTTGTACAATGTGTATGCACATACATACGTACGAATACCCGCGCCCCAGTATTTAATCATTATTAGATTGAAATGCTGGACTACTGTTGGCTTGTTTCTTTCATTATTTCTCTCTATGAAAGAGGAGAAATGTAAATAATGCAGGATTTTTCTGCCATGTAGAAATGTTACCAATTATCTGCATGGGCTGCATGTGGATTGCCTGCTGTGCTTGTGTTTAGTGAAGTTTGTTTCCCCTGATTCTGGGAAGCGAAGTCAAATGGCTTATCCTGCATGGGTACATTCTCCTCTCAACTGCACTTAAAGTGCTAAACACAAATATTTGTGTTTAAATATCCAAGGTACTTTCTTCTAGTCCAGTGTTTCTCAAACGGGGGCCGCCGCTTGTGTAGGGAAAGCCCCTGGCGGGGAGGGCCGGTTTGTTTACCTGCCCGGTTCGCTGCTCCAGGCCAATGGGAGCTGCTGGAAGTGGCGGCCAGTACGACCCTCGGCCCGCGCTGCTTCCAGCAGCCCCCATTGACGTGGAGCAGCGAACCGCGGCCAGTGGGAGCCGCGATCGGCCGGACCTGCGGAGGGGCAGGTAAACAAACTGGCCCGGCCCGCCAGGGGCTTTCCCTACACAAGCGGCAGCCCCAGTTTGAGAAACACTGTTCTAGTCCCTAGGAGCAGCTCCTTTTCCAAGCTGGAATTGCTCTGCGGCCTTAGGATATAAAAGGCAAATTATTAAAACAAATAAAGTAGTCTTCATTTCAGCTATGGGATGTCTATTATGAGTGACAGGACATAGTCCCTTTTGCTAGTGGTCGTGGACCCTGTGGGTGTCCTTGGAATTCATGCTCTGTGCTGGTTTATCTTTCCAGGCAGATCCTGTGATGGTTTTAAATGATGACAATACCATCGTAATCACCTCCAACAGACTGTCTGAAACAGGGGCCCCATTGCTGGAGCAGGGAATGATCGTGGGACAGCTCACTCTTGCAGATGCATTAATTATTGGGAATTGCAATAACCAGGTAAAGGAGACTACAAGGAATTGTTTGTATGTTCAGTCTTCAATTGGAATTGAAAACAGTTCATTTTTTTTCCTGATTCTACTAAAGGAAATTGCAGAGTCCAAAAGAGGCAAATACAAAATCTTTAGCAATGATGTTAAGAGTGACTGTAGATGAGCTGAGAGTTTGGCAAAACTGAGTGATAACCAACAAGAACTGTCCTTTCTGTCCTGTTCTTTCGAGTGTATGTCCCTATGGGTACTCCACCATAGGATGCGCTCGCATCCGAGTGCTCTTGACTGGAGAATGCAAAGCAGTGTCCGCCTTGTGACTCCAAATGAGGGTATATAGGGAGGCCTGGACCCACCACCACTCAGTTCTGTCTCAGCCGGCTGCAGCTCGATATGGAGAGATTGCATGTCCACTCATTCTCAGCTTCCCACCTTACTTAAATGTAGTGATTCTTAGTGTCCCCTCCCCCCGCCCCCCGTCTTTCAGTCCTCTGTTTTGGTCCATTAGCATTCTGGGTGATGCTGAAGACCCTGGGATTTAAGTCCTGCCAGACCTGCCTCAAGTCTTTTTCACTCTAGCGATGGGCATTTGAGCTGCTTCAGAGCCACCCACATCCCATCGAAGCGTAGGGTCTGTGCATTGTTGAAAGGTAGTTTAAAGGTAGCAAAGGCAGAGAGTAAGCTGAAGCGCCTGCTAATGGAACACTCAGAAGCCCCAGTGGAGGCTGTTCGCTTCCCCCACCATACATCAACCTCAATCCCAGGGTGCTCCGGTGGCTGTTGCAGCTCCAGCAGCACCTCCAGAGGCTAGGACTTCCGAGAAGAAGCCTCATAAATCCCACTCTCAGGAGATCTCGCATTCCTCAAGGGGTACAACTGGGTCTCTGTCTGATTCTGGTACCAGTACCGCACAAGAAGCAGTATGAGAAGTCTTCTAATAAACAGTACATGCAGCCATCTCCCTGAGTACCGACTCACACCTCTTGTGCATTGAGATGCACGCTGGCCTCCCACTCATGTTCCACTGTCAATGCCTTCCCTGCACCAGAGCTCTGAGGTCAGAAGTTCCTCTACAAGCCTCTCTGGTACCATGCTTTCCTTTTCAGCCCAGACCCCTTCTCCGGGTTCCAGTACTGTCCAGACTTCTGGATACCATAGCCCACGAGCACTCTCCAGATTTCTCTCCACGGAGGACCTCTTCTATAACTGGAAGAACCAGAATCTCCCCTGTTACGGTCCTCTAAACGCTCCATCCCCGGTACTGCATGAACACCTCCAACCACAATCCTCCCAGACTGAACCTCAGCTGGACTCCAGTCCTGGCACCTATATCTTATGTTCCCCTTTTCAGCCCCAGGGATGATACTGCTTTCGACTCTAAGGTCCTGGTACAGGGCTCTTTCTTTTGGCACCATACCATCACACCTTGCTGAGTCCATATACGATCTTATGCTGATGACCTTTGGGCTTTCCAAACCCCCCTGAACTGCCTG
The DNA here is from genome assembly GCF_002925995.2 of Terrapene triunguis. Taxonomy (NCBI): domain Eukaryota; kingdom Metazoa; phylum Chordata; order Testudines; family Emydidae; genus Terrapene; species Terrapene triunguis. The sequence goes on from NW_020664589.1 coordinate 16,974,813, forward strand.
GCACAGTCCCTCCAGATCCTATGACAAGAGGTCCAGGAGTCTCAACACTCCTTGGTGGACATTCTAAATATCCCCTCAAGAAAATTGCTCTCCCAATCAATGAGGCTCTGTTATCGCCTATTTGCACAGTCTAGCAAACACCTGCTACTATCCAGCCCACCTGTAAATGATCAAGGGAATGGAGTGTTTCTTTTTCCTCCTCCTTCCCAATTCCCTGGAGGTGGATGCGGCTAATAAGAGAAATCAACAAACCCACTTCATACTCTCTCCTTATGCTGCCCCTTCTTGAGACCTTGCCTCCACGCTACTCCTTACCCCCAGTCCCCGCCCTTGTGCTGCCTCTTCCCTGTAAGACCTCAGGCCCCCCTCCCCCGCTCGCTTCCCCTCCCCCTTGCTACCGTGGGTACAGATACGGATACAGGTAGAAGATGCTGATGCGGATCCACATTTTTGTATCCGCACAGGGCTCTAGGTATTGGAGGTGATTAATGTGGGATATTCTATCCACTTCCATACTGTGTCCCCCTCTCCCACCCATGGCACCCTCATTCTTTGTCCCTCTTCAGGGACCCCTCTCACAAAGATCTCTGTGGACCCCTTGTTTTAAGTCTCTCCTACTCTTGGGGTTGGTCAGACCTGTTCCCCCAGAGTTCATTGGAACAGGGTTTTATTCCAACTATTTCCTCATTCCCAAGGGGGCAGAGGATGGAGACCAATCCTCGACCTCAAAGAAACCTGGACACCTATATCCTTTCCCAGCACTTCAGCATGGTGACACTAGCTGTCGTCATTCCAATTAGATATGGGAGACTGGTTTGTTGCCCTTGACCTCCAGAATGTCTACTTTCATGTAGCCATCTTTCCTCCTCTCACTCCCTCCCCGCATCCCACAAACATTTTGTACGTTTTGCAATAGGCTCAGAACACTACCAGTACCAAGTGTTGCCAAACACACTTGAAACACAGTTTGCCTTGTACAAAGGAGTGCGTATTTGCCTGACAACCAGGTTGGTCAGACAAGCAGAGATAATGAAGGTATACTTACATAAAAGATAAACAAAACCATCAACCTAGCAAGTAGGGGGGAGATACCTCTTAACTGTTAATGATGGGGGTCTGAACCTCAGATAAGTAATTGAATCAACTGATTGAATACAAATTACTGTATTAAAAAATTGTTTTTAGTAAGGTCTTTTATGAAAGCCTGTGACTTACTGGTGATTAATATCATAATGCATTTTGGAAATACTATATGAGAAATTATGGATACTCACTGATCTGCTTCAAAGTCTGTGACCAAACACAGGGAGAAACTGGTTTTCTCCTGAACTCGAGGGAAGGCAGCTATCAACCTGTCTCCAATGTAAATTGAGCAGTGTGGAATCAAAATGGGGAGACTTATTTACATATGAATCAACAGGGAGGTAGAGAGTGCCCTGACAACACTGTGGCCCCGTATCCCGCTATGTGCTTACCTGATCTACCTGTGTTCCTCAAGACCTTGCTTAAACTGCAACAGGAAAGAGAGGGTTATCCTCATAACACCATTCTGGCCAACACAAGTGTGGTACTTGAACCTCCTTCACCTCTTTTTGGCAATGCCTCCCAGACTTTCTCTCACGAAGGATCTCCTGTCCCAGAACTCTGGGACCCTGATCTGTCTGAACCCCCTCCCCCCTGAATCTGAGAGCATGGTTCCTAGATGGTTCTTGAGCATGGAGCTAATATGTTAGGAGAACTGACTAGACCTTATCCAATCTAGCAGGAAACTTAGTACTCACAAAACTTACCTTCAAAACTAGAAATACTTCCATTCCTAGTGTTCTCTGATGCTTGTATAGACTGAAAAGGTGTTCTGCTCTCCAAAATCCTAGACTAACTATTGGATTTGTAGACCTGCTGTCTAGCAATGAGTACACTTGCCCATTATCACTGCCTTCCACTTTTTGAGGGCTTCTCAGTTTTTTGCCCATTCCAGTACAGCCAGATCCCTCCAGGTTTACATGACTTGTTTCCCCGGTATGGCCTCTGGCCCCCCAGTGGGAATTTTTAATTTGGTTCTCAGTGCCCTGAGGAAAACCTCCTTTGAACTGATGGATACCTGTTCTGTCCTCCACTTCTCCTTCAAAACTTCGTTCTTTATAGCCATCACTTCACCTAGACATATGAGAGAGAGCTCAGTGCTCTGATGGCAGACACATCATTTACTACCTTCTATAGAAATATGGTTATGCTGTATCACATCCTTGCTTCTTCCAAAGGTATTAATCAAGAGATCCACATACCAGGTACTCAAAGCATCATGCTTCCAGAGAGGTGGCCAGCCTACATACACTAGATGTCTGAACTGCTCTTGACTTCTACGTGGGCAGGACTAAGACCTTCTGGGCCTCTCCCAGATTATTTGTAGACTTTTTCACAGAGGAAGGGACAACCGATTTCCACGCAGACTCTTGAAATGGGTTTCGGGTTGCTTTTTAACCTGTTATGAATCCGCTGGGATGCAGCCCCTTCATGGAGTGACAGCACATTCCACTAGAGATCAGTCCACATCTGTAGCTCTCCTGAAAGATGTTCCTGTAACAGAAACTTGTAGGACTGCAATTTGGTCTTCTGTTCATGCCTTAGCCAAGCATTGTGCCATTTTACCTGCTTCCAGGGATGATGCTACCTTTGGTGATGGTCCTTTGAATTGTCTTGGACTGGTCTCCTCGTTGAGTTACTGCTGGGGAGTCTCCTATGGTGGAGCACCTATAGGGACACATACCTGAAGAAGAGGTTAGTTATCTTGCAGTAACTTTGAGTTCTTCAAGATGTTTTGTTCGTATGCAGGGCCAGCTTTTGGCCAATTCCCCAGAATTGGGCCCCGTGCCTAAGAGGGCCCCGCGCCTTAGGTGCCTTTTTAAATTTTTTTTTTTACTCACCGGGCGGCGGCACTTCGGCGGCGGGGGGTCCTTCAGTGCCGCGGAAGATCCGGAGCCGAGTGATGGACCGCCCCGTCGCCAAAGTGCCGTTGAAGACCCGGACCGCCGCCAGGTATTCGAATCTGGCCCCGCAGGTCCTAAAGCTGGCCCTGTTCATATGGGTGCTCCACTTCCCTTCCCCCTTTCTCTCAGCTGTGGAGTTCTGCTTCACACTCAAGAAGGAACTGAAGAGGCACGGACCTGCTGTCACTGTTATATGCCCTCCTTTGGAAGCACAAGGTGCTGCTAGGTGCAGTCCTGCACACAGTACTTTGCATTCTTTAGTCAAGAGCGCATGGGCACATCCTACGAAAGAGTACCCATAGGGACAAAACTACTCAAACTCAAGTTACTGCAAGGTAAGTGACCTCCCCATATCAGCCCATTGCCACATATCTTTTTTACCACTTGTATCCATTATGCTAGTTAAGAATGATCTCTTCTATCTGATACCCGCAGCCTGTTGTGCGCTGTAGTCGTGCGCCGACTCACCTGGCGGCGCCTCCTGCTGGCATCCTGGGAATTGGCTCTTTTTCCAGCCTTGGAGCGCCCTCTGCAGGCCGAAGTCTCGCCACTCACTGCTTTCGCCCTTGTGTCCCTCCTGGATCCGGTGCCCCTTTCCTCAGGGTGCTGCCCCCCAGGCAGTACCCCACTCTCTGGTTCTCCCCACCCAGGGGAACCCCCCACCCACTATCCCCACCTCACCTCAGTCGTAGGCTACCACCAGTCACCAACTAGCCCCCTCTCACTGGTGCAGACTGCAGTATAAGCCACTCATCACCGGCAAGGTTGGGTTTGGACCTGCTACCTCTACCTATAGTGGGGCTGGCCCCTGCAACCCCAGTACCTGTTTGGCCTTATACTAGGCCGCAGCCTGGGGGGTTTCCAGGCCGGAGCTCCCCGGCTCCCGTGGCCTTCCCCCAGCCCTGCTCCACTCCAGGTACCTTCTCTAGCTCCCCAGCAGCCAGGCCTGTCTCCCTCTACAGCTAGAGGAGACTGTGTGTCTGCACAGCTGAGGCTGCCTCCCCAGTCAGCCCAGCCTAAGGCTCCCAGCCCCAGCCCTTTCCAAGGGCTGGCTTTTAACCCTTTCAGACCAGGAGCAGGTGACCACCCCGCTACATGCGCATTTAAAACATGCTGGTGCCATGTCTTTTGTGGGACAGTCTGTCTGGAAAAACCCGATCTGTTGCATCACCTGTGATGTGACACTTCCATAGGAGGGTCACATCACAGGTGATGCAACAGATGAATGTCTTTCCAAACAGCCTGGGGAAACTTTCTGTCTTTTTAGCTAACAATGAGGTCAAGTGGCTTTCATATCTCATCTCTATACTTTTTCCATGTCAGCAGTGGGGTTACAAGTATCTTAACCAAATGTTGGGCACTTTTAGATATTGTATAGTCTTTCACTCTAATCTTTTCAGTACACAGTTCAATGCTCTTACCTGGCTAATTCTTAGGAAGCAGAGTAACTATTTACCCCATGCCAGACAGGATGCATTAGTGATGGCAGTGTTCCTCTTGCAGGTAAAGTTCAGTGAATTAACGGTTGACATGTTCCGAATGTTGCAAGCACTGGAAAGGGAACCAATGAACTTGGCTTCACAAATGAACAAACCTGGAATGCAGGTGAGTTTCATTTTCAGTTGAAAACTTGGCAACAGAATTCTCTGTATATAGAGCATGGCAGCTATGTTGTTATAACTCTTCTTCTGATATTTACAGAAAGGGGGTTCAAACTCTAGAGTTGGACTTGGGTAACGGTGGCTTCTCTATTATATGTGGAAGCTTCAGTAGCAAGTATTGTTTGGTTCCAACAGAAAGACTTGATCTGGTCTCTCATTTGGGTCATCCCTGTTCGTATAGTCTAGAGTAGATATTTAGGATGCATTTTGTGTTTCATCTGTAGACAAAGGGGAGAATTGCCAGTCCTTGGTTTTTGTCAGCACACTTCACAGCAGTATGTTGAGGTACAAATAAAATGGAAGCAAATGTTTGTCTTGGAAGAACAAAGTAAAAAACGCGGAGCTAGAATGAGGCTGATGTGTGCTGTTATCAGGGAGTGTCCTCGAAAATATGGTCAGGGAGCTTTTATTAAGGGATCGGGAACTAACTGAATTGGAGACTGCATTTTCTCACCTTGTTCTCTCTAAATTATAATCCAGGATAAAAGCAGGATTTGGGTGGCAAGTTAAATTGAGGGTTAAGCCTGAATACTGACTGTCAAACGGTTTCTGACCTGAACTTTGTTACTGTGGTACTCAGTAGAGAATGCTACATGGGCAGACCAATATGTTAGGGAAGCACATTGAAAATGAATAAATAGATAAATGGAAGTTTAAAGATAAAGCTATATTAGGAATATACATGGTGTGCTTTTTTGTTTTTTTTAAATAGGAGTCGACTGAGAAACCTGCTAGGCGGGAAAATCCCCATAAGTACTTGCTGTATAAACCTACCTTCAGCCAGCTATATACGTTCTTAGCAGCAGCGTTTAAGGTTTGTAAAATCAAGTGTATTTGTCAGTTGATTTAAAAAAAAAAATCTCTGGAATGGTACACTTCTCTAAAGAAAAGTAACTGAGTCAAGAAAAATCCCTTTCTTTTTTTATTTTTCCTGAAAACTAAGGCTTTACTAGCCTTTTTAAATTGTAAAGTAAATGACAAAAGGTTAATCTCCATCCTCTTCATAGGATGGAAATTTTAATGATTTATCTGGTTGTCTGTCTTAGTGGCAGATTATCTGATCTAAATATATAAGTATCTTTACTAAGAATTCTACAAAGTTACAGTGGTTAAATTCATTTCCAGTTAATATAGTTGTAGGGCCCAGTATATTTAATTGTTTGTACCAGCAGCAACCAGGGGATTTAGTTGCTAAAAACAACTTGTTTCTTTACAGAGGAAGCAGTGTCACAGCTGATGAGCCTAAAATGAAACTTCCTGACTGTGTTTGGTGTTGTGCGTGCCTGCATGCTCAGTCTCTCCCCCAGAAAGCAGGGGTCTCAGATATGTCGGTGCTCCCATGCAGGGAGTGAACGGAAAGGTGGCACATGGATGCATATGCATTGCTTGCACAGACTCGTGCAGGATTCAGCACCCTGGGTGGTTTTTTGGCAAGTTGCCCAACTGAGAAGTTTTGGGATATTATTTTTGTTGCAGGCCCTTTTTTGGGGGGGAAGGGGAAAGGGGAGCCAAGACCTCCTTCAGAATTCTGGGACAGCTGGAGAGTCTCTTCTTCCAAAGGGATCTTGGCTTAACTCTTAGATTCCACATTCCAGGAAGTCTGTGTCTCACTAGATATTAGGGAAGAGGGGATGTGGGGAAATGGTGCTCTTACAGCCTCTGAACCCGGCGTATCAATCAGATATTTAAAAAGATACAACTGAGTACCTCTGCAGCACGCATCACTGTGTGTACCCATATGGATTGCTTGATTGCCTGTTTTGTACGTTCCCTCTGAAGCACCTGGCATTGGCCACTGTTGGAAGACGGGATACTGGGCTTAGATGAACCATTGGTCTGACCCAGCATGGCTGTTCTTAACCCAAATGCCCATTGATTCAAGAAGTGTCTGTATAAGCGATTATAGATACATGCAAAGCAGCCACATAAGGCTGAAGGGCAGCCAGGGCAGAGGAGTTGCGCCTGTAAATACCAATGATTTTATCAAGCTGATACAGAATGTATGTAGCATGTTACAATTAATGTCTGAATTTTCCTCCTGCCCCTTTCCTTTGCTTGAATTTCAGGAGCTGCCTGCGAACAGTGTGCTGCTGATCTACTTGTCGGCCACTGGCGTGTTTCCCTCAGGTCGTTCGGATAGTGAAGGTACAATAAAGGAATGCTCCCTGTCATGAGCAGGGCTTGAATTTGCTTTATATTTCAGGATAAGTGGCCCACAGAGATCTCGCAAAACTCCTTTTAAAGGACAAGTCCAATTTCATATGCCCATCTACCTACCAAGACTTGCTTTCTTTTGGACACCCAGCAGCTAATTCTATGTGTTTAGCACACAATAACCTACTGACTTGAAATCTTTTCAAAGGACATGACCAAGTTTTTGAAAGATCTGAAATGTTAAAAATGTCACAAGTTTTGAAGACACGTGGCTCAATTGGCCAATCAGTGAAGAGTTACCGTAATAAAATGGTTCAACAACATCTGACTTCAGATTGGAAAGAAATGCATCAAAATAGATATTCAGGAGAATGGTGGCAAAAGGGCTGAGGGGCTCTCTGCAGAGATTGTTGTACTCCTTATACGTTTATTGATGTGACAATTCAAGCTCTTGTCATGATTTTAATAATTCCCCTCAACTCATCTTCCCCTGTTATTCAACCCAGCAGAATATTGGGATGCAGATACAGTCTAAAAATCTAAAACTGGCCAACTAGTGCAAATACAGTCAAAAGATTTGGTACTTTTGTATAACTTACTTTAAAGGAAGAAATTATTTGAAACATCCTAAATATTGTATACCCTTCATCTGTTTGAGACTTGCATTCCTTTATAAGATGCATGCTTGTTCCATCTTCCTTGCATGATTTGTGAATCTTTCAAAATGCTAAAAGGAAAAAAAAAAAATCCCTGCTAACTTTCTATAGTGGCAGTGATATTTTTTTTTTAAATTACTTTTAACATTTTACAGTGTGATGCAACCCAGACAAGTTTGGTCGTAACTATATTGTGTCCCTTGTAACCTGCATTATATCTAACTTCGCTGCATGCCTTGTTCTAACTTACTACTCTACTGTAGAGGCACCCAATCTTTGTCCTATGGAGAGCTCCATAAGCAACTTTTCAGTTCCCAGGGGCTTGCATGATGAATCAGATTGCA
>NW_020664589.1:16982624-17045832 GCF_002925995.2 Terrapene triunguis
TTATGAGCTTTGTTTATAGAGCTCCTAGTAGTGCTCTGATGGCTGCAAAGGCTGGTATTATGGTTGCCCTGGAAAAGTTCAAGTTTTGAAATTGATTGATCTTAACTCCTTAGAAGGACAAATTCTGACTCTGGAATATATTGATTCAAGTAGTAGTTAAAATTTGTATTGATTTGTCCTGTATGAAATATATGTAAAGTTCTTTTCCTGTCCCTGGAGATGCATCTGTTGACCTAGATGTGCACTCCTTTTACTACATAGCCTAATGGGTTACAGTATATGTCTGTCTTCTGATTTCTACATTCATTTGAAGAATAAATGAATAATGTGGAAGTTACAGCATGCTCAGTATTACCAGACCAGAAGGTTAGTCACTGAAATTACCAAAACACACACACATATTAAGTTGCATGGCTAGTAAATTGTGAACTTGCCATCATTACTTTTTCTCGAAACTCTAGTAGTTCAGATTCATTACTTTTTTTGTCCTACACCTATAATCACTTAATCCAAGTTGTGACATGACAGCTAATCTCATCTCTTTTTTGACATTTGTAGGTCCATATGATTTTGGTGGGGTCCTTACGAACAGTAACCGGGACATTATAAATGGCGATGCTGTCCACAAACGGAACCAATCTTACAAGGAGATGCACTGGTGAGTTTCATGGGTTCAGCAAGGGGAAATAAGTGGCAAGCAAGTTTTTCTTCTTCTCGGTAAAGATGCACCAAACCCTATTTAACTTTTCTGGGAAAATGTGTGCTTTATTTATTTATTTTATTTTATTTTTAATCAAATGCATAGGTCACAAAACTTCAGAGTTGGGGTGACTTTCCTGTCTGATGAACTAGTAGTGAGAGGGCAAGAGAATGCACGCCTGGGAGGAGTCAGTCTGACTGATCCCCTTAACTTCTGTTGAGCTGTATTTACTGCCCATCATCTCCACCTGCAGCTAGATGATACTTGTCTACACTAGAAAAGTTTTTTTTTACTGGTGTAGCTCTACTAGCGAACCCTACTAGTGTAGATGAAGTTTACATCAGCATAAAAGTGCTTCTGCCAGCGCAGCTTTTATAGTTCCCTGGCAAAAGCACTTTTTTGCCAGTGTAAACTGCAGCTATGCTAGAGCTTGTATTGACATAGCTATTTTGGATTTAAAAAAAAAAAAAAAAAAAGCCCCCTCCCCCCCAGCTGACATAGCTATGCTGCTTAATTTTACGTGTTTGCTGAATCCTTGTACATCAGCATTGACGAGAGACCCCATCACATTTAGACCAGGCCTAATACCAGTGGAAGGTAAACTCTGTATTTAGCAAGTTGTTCATATGGCACACATACCCATGACGGTGTATTTGGCTCTTAGCTGTTCAGTGCATGTAGGCTGGTGGTAACAATTATACGTTCAGAATGGGGAATAGAACTCAGGACCCTCAGTTTCAAAACTCCTGGCCTCTAGCCAGTGACTTAAGGGGCAAACCCCACTAACTATCTGTAGAAGTATGGTAGTAATCTCCTCTCCTCTGCCCCCTTCTGAGTGTCTCACTAAAAAGCATGAACGGGCACAATTTTTAAACTTAAGCAGAATTCCACTTCAGGAACAGTCCTATATTTGAAAGGTGGTTCCTAGGGTTAATCTGCCTTGGGGCAGGTGGTGCACAGCCCCATTCCTTCCCCAAATCCCGGATGTTCAGGAGGAACGGCATCAGGACTCTCTTATTGGAGCACTTTGCCGACTGAGTGGATCCTTCTTTCCCTCCCCCTGTCCTGTGTGGTCAAGGGGAGGGAGAGGACCTGCACCCCTTCAGGCATAGCAAGGAGAGCACTGACTGCTCGTCTGCCCCTTGAACTGAGGTGGAAGTGAAGCAGGCAGAGCTAGTGGAGCACTGTGCAGCAGCAGCACGAGGACTTCCATTGAGCATTTTCAACCCAGGAAATAGCCGTGTAAGGATCAGACTGGTTTTCCATGGGATTGTCGCCCCAAATCATGAAGGGCTTAATGACATCGGGGGCTCTCACTTTGTTCCTAATAGTTAGGGTTCAGGTAGACTCACTCCCCTAATAGAGGGTAAGATAACTATGAACTGGTGAAACACTGGCTGATACCTGTGCTGTGTACTGCCTATGAACATTCTCTACCCCCCCGCCCCTTACTTTCCTGAAAGGCTAGAAAAGATTATGTTGTCTCATACTTAGGACGCTACCAAATTCAAGGTCCATTTTGGTCAATTTCATGGTCATAGGATTTTTAAAATAATAAATTTCATGATTTCAGATATTTAAATCTGAAATGTCAGTGTTGTAATTGTAGGGGTTCTGACCCAAAACAGAGTTGTGGGGGGGTCGCAAGCTTATTTTAGGGAGGGCTGCAATACTGCTACCCTTACTTCTATGCTGCTGCTGGCGGGGGGCTGCCTTCAGAGCTGGGTGCCTGGCCAACAGCCACCTAGCTCTGAAGGCAGCGCAGAAGTAAGGGTGGCAATACCACTACCCCCCTAAATAACATTGCAACCCCTCTGCAACTCTCTTTTGGCTCAGGACCCCCAACTTAAGAAATGCTTGTCTCCCCCGTGAAATCTGTATAGTATAGGGTAAAAGCACACAAAAGACCAGATTTCAGTCTGTGACATGTTTTTCATGTCCGTGAATTTGGTAGGGCCCAACTTGTACTAAACCATCTTGGATGTCTGTTGTGTTGTCCAGCTCTTTCTAATGTTTTTATATCACCTCTTTAAATCCTCTCTTGTTTGGGGCTAATACTCTATGTGGGTGACGGCAAAAAACTTCCCCTTAAATATTCTGTTTGTTTTTCCTGTAAAGTGAGCTACAACTTGAGTATTAGGCTTTCTTGTTCCATCCTACTGTTCTCCCTTTAATGTGGGCAGCTATGTGCCTAAGGAGAAACCTCCTCGCTCAGAGCAGGACAGCGTGACCCCTGTAGCAGCTTCACAGAAAGTTCTAGTGCTGTGTGAATTGTCTCATCTTTCTCTTTTTAGCCTTCACCCTGGTGATCTCTACCCTTTCACAAGAAAGCCCCTATTTATCATTGTGGACTCCTCAAACAGCGTTGCCTATAAGGTAAGGTTTTTGAAAGCAGACGTGTGGTGGAGTACGGTGCCAACCCACAGGTAGCCTACAGTTTTTATGGTGTGTGTGTGTGTGTGTGTGTGTGTGTGTGTGTGTGTGTGTGGTTTTTTTTTTTTTTTGTAATGCATTGTATTTAGTCTTTTCTGTCGGGGTTGTGCATGCTGGGCAGGATCTGATCCTTTGAAAAGGAACAAGAACAGAAGCACATGAATGGCTGCTCATTGGAAAGTAATAAATCCTCCTGGAGGAAAAAAAACAGTTTAAGATTGGGACTGGTGGGAGGTTTATTTTTGTTATATACCAAAGGTAATTTCTTTTTCGGGGGGGGGATTACTTAATCTGCTTTTCTGCTCCAGATATCTAACCCTCCTACTCAGAGCTGCTTTAAACAGCAGAAAAGTGTCAATGCAGAGTTTTGCCTTGTAAATAGGTGTGTTCATTTATCTGGAAAAAATATCTGAATGAGAAAAAAATAAATTAAAAGACAGATGTGTTACAAAAATTAGATCTACATTTAGCATCTCCTCTTGTATAATATGTGCTAGAAAAATGACAAACTCCTGTGACTGAATGCTGTAGAGACATAGTAGAATTATTCAGTGCCAAATCCTCATTAGCAATCTACAATTCAGGTAATGTGGAAGCAAGTGTGATTAATTCCAGAGGCACCAATCACCTCTGGATGACATTATTTCATTAGTGAATGTAATGTTCAGAAACATGCTGGGTATGCAAAACTGTCACTTCCTGATGCCTTCCTCTTACAACTTGACTTATTTACAGTTAGACAAATAGTCATTTGCAGCTGTATTTCTAAGGAGCATTAGGGATGTCTAGTGGCCAAATATGCCTGTTCTCTCTCCAGTGTCTATTGTCTGTTTCACCTGTTTAGAGAAGGATGTTGGATAACAAAACTCAGACTCATTTTGAATTATACGATTACTGATATGCTATCATCAATTTGGGAACACTTTGACCTAAATGTCATAACACTGTGTTGCTTTTCTCTAGTGCCTTTTTATCAAAGCATCTTGAAGGATTTTGCAATCACTAATGCAATTGATTTCACCATGCCCCTTTGCTTGTAGGTATTATCCCAATTTACAGAAAGGGGGATAAATGATTTGACCACAGCCACAAGGAAGTCAGTGACAGAGATGGAAATAAACCCAGATCTCTTGATTTTCATTCCACCTTAACCACAAGACCATTCTTCCTCCCTTCCTATTATAGCTTCTGAAAAGACATGTAGGCCTGGTATGGGAGAGGGCAGAACTAGGGAACCTCAGTACACATGCAACTCTGGATATGCATGTTCTCTGCAGGGGGAGATCATGGATTCCCTCATTTGGGCTTGCATCTCACATGAGTCTTAATATTTTCGGAAGAAAGTTGCTTTGTAAACTCAGGAATAACTCAATCCTATCCAAATGGAGACTAGAATTTCTGTGCACCCGTCTCAACCTGAGTTCTGCTCCTCATTGTGCTTTGTGTTTGGTCAGTGAGCCTAACCTCTAACTTCTTATCCAATGTATTAGTTGTTAGCCAAAGCTCACAAACCAGCCAGCAGAAGAAAAGAGCAGGGAGACACCTCAGCCCCCAGCTTGTGTGCAAGGGGAAAAGTGGATACTCTGGTGTTCCTTGGAATTGTGTTAGCTGCTAGGAACTTGTAGGACATTGGTGATTATATGGACTCCATTTTTTGTGACTGTCTAGAGAGAACTCAGGAGAGTTAGTGTGAGTGTTTGAAATAGTTTCGTAAACAGTGTTAAGGACTTCATGTCTGAACTTCAGGAAATCTATCACCATTCGTATATCTCAATGAAAGGCAAATAGTGGAGTGCCCAGCTGTGGTAGTGTTTCCCAGCCCTCAGTAAATGCAAGTCCCATGTCATTGCTCTGCAAGTGTGCTTGGCGACTTGCATAAGAATATGTAAGTAGTGCTGTTTGCAAATGTCCCTGGGTGAGTTGTGAGTGGAGATGAAATGCTTTGTAGTCAGAGCACGTCAGCGCAGACAAATGTTCTGTGCACCTGTGTGAAAAGTCAGAGCCAGTGCAGTGACTCCTTTCCATGCTGCTGCTCTGATCCTTTCAGAGGACAGTAGCTAGTTTGATATTTCAATGGCACTGCTTAGCAGTATTGACAGTAACACGAATTGCTCATCGGCCTTCTCCAAAAAGCTGCTTTCTGCTCATGTGCACTCTGTCATTCGTTCTCCTTCTGAAGAATTTAAATGGTGATGACAGGGAGGGAGTCCTGCCATGAAGTGATGTCGTGCTTTTAGAGAGACTCAGCACCTATGTGAAATACTCTACTCTACTTGGGACTGGCCCTCTGAGGGATGTAGGCACTGTCCCTTATTCCTTAGCCAGCAGGGGTTATCTCTAGGAAAGGTGTCTGCTCTTAAAACATTTTTGCATCCAGGGTCGCAGGAAAAAGGAGACCTGCTAATAGGTCTTAAAGAAAATATTCACTTTCTTGTCTCTCTTCTCCATCCACACAGCGTGCATAGTCCTACTGCGCAATACGCTGTGGGAGGATCACCTAGGGCCTCCTCCTCAAGCAGGGCATGTAAGCAAGAGAGCTGACCGTTGTGCTCTTACGGGGGTAGAGTGGGCGGCAAGAAGGCTAGAGGAACCCCTCTAATATTGATATTTGGGTTGGACCCATCCAAAGCTGGGGATTGCTTTACGTAGGAACATTTAGTAGGTACCCATCACCATGACATTTGTGCACTTTACATGGCTTAAATTGAGTAATTAACAGTATAAGAGCTCCTCTGCAGCACACAGCTTTTCCAGTGACAGAGGAGGAATCTAGCCAGTCAGTTGAGAGCAGGTTTTCATAGTTCAGTCCATTGGAGAAACCTGGACCGAGAGTCATCTTGCAGCTCTTTCTAAATAGAGACAGGTTTGTGCTTCACTGTTTCAAGTTCCAGAGGAGCAGGCTGACTACCAAGAGTGCTTTGTCCTCATCTCCTGCAAGCTCTCTTGTGTGCCAGTGACTGTAGCCTGTAGGGTGGGTTGGAAGTGCAGTGATCTGGGTCTCTGCCAATTAGAGAATGTGGGATTTGGAATCGAGGAAATGGGGTACTGTCGTATCTTAATGTCTGGAGAAGGCAGAAAAGCCTATATAGAACAAATGCATGAGAGTTGATTTTATACTACATAATGGGAAGCAATTAAGTAATTACACAGAGGGCTGAGAGGGATGGTAGAAGTCTGAGCCAGCTGGTATAATTTGGCGGAGACCCCAATCTCCAGTCTGTCTTCTGGTACCGCAGGACTCTCCACCATTTTCTGCGGGTGCTCCTCCACTGGATGGGACTTCTAGTTGGTCTCCTCTATTTCTGTTCAGGGTTCTCCAACATATCCCTTCAGGAACTGATTCTTAGACAGTCATAAGGAAAGATCAGGCTCATTATCAAGGGTAGCAGAACCAACCCTGTATCCTCCTCCCCCACCCCCACCCCCGTTCTGTATGGGGCCCCCCCCAATGACTATACTCTGGACTGCCTATCGATGACAGTTTGCCAGACCACCAGTACTGTCCTTCAGAGGGAGGCCAGAGTTGCACAGCCCTCTCCTCCACAACCAGCCCGCCGCCAGGAGACTGAGGAGCAGGAGGCCAGGGCAGATAACGAAGCCACCGTCAAACACCAATTTCATCCTTTTCTCCAGATGAGGCAGTTATGTCTCTGCCACCATCCATAGCTGATGATGTTTGGCAATTTCAAGACCTCATGAAGAGGTAGCTATTCCACTCCTAGAGGTCAGGGATTTGCAGCACAAGCCGCTCAATATCCTGCAGTCAGCAACACCCTCCAGGGTGGTGTTTCTGATCAGTTAAGCGCTACTGGGCTTGGAACACCGAGTGTGCAGGCACGTGTCACAAAGCCCTGAGCTTAGTGTGCTGTGTAGACATACCCCTGGAGTTCTAAACTGTTCCTATATAGCAGAGGTAGCTAAACGTACTGACCGAAGGCATATGACAATCTTCAGAAATTTGAGAGCCGAGGCGCGCCTGCCGGGGCTCAGGACTTCAGCCCCACTCCTGCTGAAACCCTGAGTCCCCCCTCCCTGCTGGGCAGAAGCTATAGGCGATGCATGTGGGGGGGTCATGTGCCCCCCCCCCCCCTTTTTTGCCAGGTTTGCTAGCCCCGCTCGGTGGAGCTGGCAAGCTGCAGCCATGGGGAAAGGCAGCAACAAACAGCAGGGACCTGCAGGGAGAGCTGCTGCTTTTGCTGCTGCCTCTTCCCAGGGAGCTAAAGTAGCAGCCCTGCCCTGCAGCTCCCAGGTGTTTGCTGCTGCCTCTCCACATGGAGCTAACACCTGGGAGCTGCAGGGAGGGGCTGATGAAGATAAGGGGGGATTTGCCTGAGGGGGCATGACTCAAGCTGTTGTGGGGGGTGAATTTTTAAATTGTGCATCCCTCCCCCCCCCCCCCCCCAGTAGGCCCCAGTCATCTCTAGCAGAAGCCCTTGACCCCACCACCAGGCCACAGGGCAGAAGCCCAGAGCTTTCCCTCCCCCTTCCTTCCCCCAGTCTAGGAGGTGGAGAATGGGGGGGGGGGGTCCGCGAGCCGCACTTTAACTGTAAAGGAGCCACGTATGGCTTGTGAGCCGCAGTTTGGCCACCCCTGCTGTATAGTTCAATATTATTGGTTCCTTTTTGGCTTGCAGTCGTCTGCACAGTAATAGTTTCTGATGATTCTTCATTAGAGGCCAAAATCTTAATATCTAGTTCATAAATCTCACTTGGGCTCTTCTTGGAACAGAGCTTTTAGCCTAGTCAGTATTTTTCTAGGCATGAGAAATGTATATTACTTTGATTAGACCTGGCCACTGTTGATAGTATTTTGACATGTTTAGAAGGAATTAGTTTAATTAAAATACTTTTGCAAGGAGTTTAAATATCAGCTTGCTAGGCAGAAATCCGAAAGAATCCAGAATTGGGACCTCCCTTCTTTTTTGAGCCAAGTGACTGACGGTTCTGCAGTAGGTAAATGATTCTCTGGGCCTTGAACCCAAGATTGATGATGTACATTTTAGATGTGTAATATGTAATCTGAAGGGAACTATGAATTGCACTGAACCGGCCACTGTTTCATTAGCGTGAATGTATGTGCTGATGTCATACAGACATCCTGGTATCTCTCTTATAAGGCATTGCAACTCTTCAGTTTTAGAAAGATTCCTAGCAGGAAAAGAACAACTCAGTTTAGTAACTAAACTGGAGAAAGAACAGGAGTACTTGTGTTTCATGACCTCTTTTTTTCTATAAGAAGTAGATTCTAGAGTAGAAGATGCATTCCCTATGTGTGTCAGTGTAGAACAATGCAGTGCTCTGAATTTTAGAGTAATTCTTGTAAAATATGGTGTGTTTTTACTAATATTGAAGGAAAATTGATTAAGCAATTAACTTGAAACCGTGTTTTCGCATAGCAGCTGCTTAATGGTTCACGTTTGTTTTTAAATGGAGCCAATTTTAATACTCCTCATACCTGTGGCTCTCCTATTCCAGTGGGAACAGTCCTACTGCTAAGAAAAAGCAATATTTTTACCTTCATTGGACAGCCAAACTAATGGCAAGTAAAGTAATTGAAAGGACTAATCCAGGTTGGTCTTTGCCTGAAAACAAACAGATTTGTTCTTTGGAGTACAGAATATATTTTTAAAGCAAGTCCATTACTGTAATGGGTTACTCCCTAAAAGCACTTTGTTTCTATGAAATTAGTGCCTACTTTCAGTTACTGTGTGTGTGTGTGTGTGTGTGTGTCTCCCTTCCCCACTCATTCCCTCCTTAGTTGTATATATTAAACCTATATTAAGGTTCCAACCAATAAGACAAAATGACAATTGATGTTTTAACTGTTCTGTTACAGAATTTCACAAACTTATTTGGACAGCCACTGGTGTGCTTGCTTTCTCCAACAGCGTATCCAAAAGCATTACAAGGTACAAAGGTGTTGCCCTTCCTCACAGCTTCTCTTGTATTACTTTTAAAAACTATGTAAGACAATATAAAGTAACATTTATCAGCTTCCAAAATGATCACATTCTGATGCTTTCTCTTCACTTGATGATGACCCCAGCGGGGGGTGAGCAGCGCTTGAAGCGGCATAGCATGCTAAGAGTTTACTGACAGTTCATGACAAATGACTTTTAACATGGCATGATTCAACTGGAGTCTGTCCAAGCAGCTTCACCAAGTGCCAGAGAGGAAACTCGGTTTGCAGATGCAGAGACCCAGAAAGTTGCCATCACAGTGCTGGGGTCATAATTCACTTTTTCTATTATTAGCATTTGAGAAGCTTCACTACAAATGGAATGTCACTAAGATAATGTTGCCCACTCTATTCCAGGAGCCGTTCTAAAGGCCAGCTGTAGAATCTGCATTCATATCTAGTCTGCAGAATCTCTCTGGCATCAGTGTAGATTTTGGAGGGTTTCTTAAGGAAAACAATTAGTGCATCTCATGGAAAAATGGGTTTCCAGAATGAGCAAGTCAGAGACCAGAATACTTCTGCCAATTTCTAGGTTAAAGATGACCATGGTCAGATTCCCATCTACCTTTTCCCATTAGAACAGAGTTGACAGTGTGGTCTGCACTATGCTCACCAGTTCCACTTGTCAGAGCTTAACGGAAACAACTGCAGCCATTACTTTAGGTAGCAAAATAAATATTTGCTAAATAAGAATATATACGTATTAACTTTCCAATACCTATAACTGTGACTGGTTCTGGTGTGTGTCTGTGAGGGTTGCCAATTTTACTGCTACTTCCCAGCATGAAGTCCAGTCTGCTGACATAGTTTGAGACACAGGAAGTGGTGCTCAGCAAATGAATGAATGAGAGAAGCTGGAGACTTCACAATTGCTTTAAGGTAAGTTCTATTATTTGCTAGAAACTTTTGAATAGAAAATATTAAGTTTTGTTCAAGTGAAAATTGTTAACAAAGAGGAATTCTGATTAAATAATAGAACTTACCTTTTAAAACAATGAATGTCTCCAGTGGGGTTCCTGTTTAGTGTTAGTAACGCACCAGTAAATATCTGTTGTAACTCTGGTAAGACACTGACCAATGACCAAAAGGGGGTTCCCACAGTAAAAGACTTCGCTAGCTTCTCTCTTCTTTCTTGTTTTAAGCTGTTAAATAGAGCCAGCAGCACTCCCAAGGAAAGGAGTAGGTTTATGGAGAGTAACTGGAAAAAACAAAGGGGCATTATGTCTGTTTTGGGTGGGGGACCATATATATCCAAGTGTTGCGTTGCTTGCCTACTTATTACCGGAGCAAAGACGTTTCTCTGGGTTTTTGGTAATGCTGATAAACAGTAAAAGAAAGAAATGTTATATGGTGGGTCCAGTTATGATCTTATACAGTATCTTGCATTGCAAGATTGACACTAATTGTATTAAAACCATGCACAGAACTAAGCCTCCCACAAGTATGTGGGGTCTCCTGTGCTCCTATCATGCACGTATCTCTCATGAACCTTGACTGGAATTAGTAAGTGCATCACCAGGAGAACTGGCCCCCATCGTAAAGGCTGGGAAGATCTTTCCATAAACACTGCACGTTACTGCCTCAGTTGGAGAGGAATGGAGGGGTGCAGGGCTCTACTCTGTGGCAGGGACAGCTTTCCTGTTTCACACACCGAATGCATCATGTTGTTGTTTATTATTGGCTTTTAGATCAGTCTCAGCGGGGTAGCCTCTTCACCCTCTTTCTGAACAATCCTTTAATGGCATTCCTATTTGTCTCTGGATTATCAAGCATGCGCAGAGGATTGTGGGAGAAGTGTCAAGATTACCTTAGAAAAATCAACCGGGATATCGCCCAGCTGCTGACCCATTCTCGCTCCATAGGTATGTCCTTAAAGACCTACACACACTCAACAGAAAACTTAGTGGCACAACTTGAGCTGGATTTCTTATTTGTTTCTCGTTGGTCAGTCTTGCCAAAGACTAATACAGTTTGGGGGGGAGATGCACAGCTTTTCTATGTGGTGTTTTCCCAAAGGTCTCTTGCTTCAAAAATGCCTTTCTGAATTCAGTTTTCTTTAAGTGTCACCTTCTTCCTCTGCAGATCAGGCCTTTCTTCAGTTTTTTGGGGATGAATTTCTTCGCTTACTTCTAACAAGATTCGTCTTCTGCTCAGCCACCATGAGGATGCACAAAATTTTCCGGGTATGCAGGGAACTTTCCCTTTGTGCGAAAGAGTCACCAGGCAAATTCTGTTTTCATGCAGAATTGCCTTGGCTGGCGGTTAAAGGGCTCTTCTAGCTAACTTCTGTGGCTCTTCTGCTCGTGGGCTTCACTAGTACTGCTCATAAGGTCTCCTCCCCTGCTGAAATGAGTATTCAGTAATGTGTGTGTGAAGCACATAGCGGGTCATGTTAGCTACTCTGACAGGTGAAAAGGCCTTTGTGTACAAATGCTCATAACTAGTTTTAACAATATAGTGCGTCTGTCTTCTGATTCCATGTAGAGCATGAAACAATTTATCTGAGTTTGGACACATTCTAGTATTGAGCCTACCCATAGTACATATTCATTTATATAGCACTGTATTTGTACACAGCTGTGTATACTAAGAGTGCTATGTCCAAAAATATAGTAAGAGGCCCTCTTGGCACACAGCCTGGAAAGTTTATAAACAAGAGTGGTGGGTGGGCTTTCAAATTGGAATGCGTCACAGAATTCATGATTTCCAAAGTGAGGTGGGTGGATGTTTTTGAGGCACATGAGGGCACCACACTTCAGGAAAGATGTAGACAAACTGGAGAGGGTCCAGAGGAGAGCAACAAAAATAACAGGCTTGGAAAACCTGACACATGAGGACAGGTTTAAAAAAGAAAAAAAAACTGGGCATGTATAGTCTTGAGAAAAGACTGAGGGAGGAAGCTGATACGTCTTCAGATATGTTAAGGGCTGTTATAAAGAGGATGGTGAACGGTTGTTCTCCATGTGCACTGAAGAAGGACAAGAAGTAATGGGAGGTTTAGGTTTGATATTAGGAAAAACTTCCTAACTCTAAGGGTAGCTAAACTCTGGAATAGGTTTCTAGGGGAGGCTGTGGAATCCCCATGTTGGAGGTTTTTAAGACCAGGCTGGACAAACCCGTCAGGGATGGTCTAGGTTTATTGCGTCCTGTCTCACTGCAGGAAGCTGGATTTGATGAGCTCTTGCAGTCCCTTTCAGCCCTACTCTTCTGTGATTCTGTGAACTTAAAGACTGCAGATAATTACAGTGGGCAGAAAGCTGGTTCCTCTGTTGCCAGGAATGGAGTCTGCCTCTAGGATTACGCTATTATACACGTCCGCTATGGATGTTGGTACACAGATCTAACTTACCTGCTTGAGCATTGCAGGGAAATATTAGCAGTGTATTCAGCACATGTGTAAAATCTCCTTCTTTGTCCTGTTCCGTTTTTATCGTGTGTTCACTTACACATCTGGCCATCTTGGGCTAATGAGGCTTTGCTACTGCCACAGTCACCTGTAGGCACTAAGCTGCCATAATTTGAAAACTAGGCCACTGCCTGTGTGTCAAGGGAGATGGCTGTGAAGATCAGCTTCATAATTTCTGCGAAGATCTGGCCACTTTTGTGGCCTGTCAAACAGATCAGCGTGTGTTTGTTTTTTTTTAATGAATTGGCTTTTTATACTTTTTGTTCTGTACTATTAGATTATAAAAATAATTGTACTCTTTTTCTCCTCTTCTAGCAGGAAACTCGAAATTACCCTGAAACTTATCCCCAACTGCCAAGAGATGAAACCGTGGAGAACCCTCATCTCCAAAAACACATTCTGGAGCTGGCTTCCATCCTGGATGTTAGAAATGTGTTCGTGGAAAACACCATTGATGACTATTAAAAGAAATACTTTTACTGCAATAGGGTTTCCCTAGCCACAGACTTTGAATGGTGCAGTTTTCTAATGTGAAAATCCACAAAAGGAGTTACTTGATTTTATTTTAAAATTTAGGATTTTTTTTTTTTAAATAGCTGTTAGCCCAGCTGCCCCATTCTGTATGGGGTCAATTTTATAAACAAATCTTTTCACATCTTTTAAATGTTAAACTAAGGAATCCCTGGAGTTCTGTTTTTTGTTTTTGTGGTTGAAAGCAACCACATCTAGATCCTAAGCATAAAAGTATTATTGGTCAATTTTAGCCCGCTTTATGGAAATCCTTTATTTTTATACAGTTTTAAAAAATTGGAAGCAAAAACCCAATAGAAAACCAATACTTTATCTCCGAAGAGTTTGGATTTGAAATGGTAAAGCTGGAAACACATCATGCAAACCGGCAAGAGCAATAAAAGAAACAGCCCTTCATAACACATATATTTTTTTTCAATCTTAGGTGAGTAATTAGACAAACTTGTGCTAGAACAAATGGCAGTTGGATCCGTGGGTTTGGAGTGATGCTACAGATGGATCTCCTAACATCTAGTGTTCCATGTAAATTAGTAATTTAAATCTTCTACTGAGCAGTACTGCTGGCCAAGAACACAAGTCCCATCCTGCCTGCTTGGGTGTAGATAGCAGGCTGGTGGCACATATTACAAAATTAATCACGCTGGCCCCATTTCCTCAGTATAGTACAGTCTGCCCACCTCCATATCTTGGGTCAGAGCCACCACCCTTCTGCCTGAGGATGCTGGTCCATAACTCCTCTTGAGTCAGTCAGTAGAGCTGCTTAATCACCACAGGGGGTGGAGGGTGTCTCCCTTCTTACCTTGTTGAGGGAATGAAGTGAGTGGCTTCCACAATATTCTCAGCCCTTGGTGAGTCTCTGTCCAGAAATCAGACCAGTCTCCCGTAGTAGTACTGAGTTCCAGCCCTTCCCAACAGAGAAACACCTGGCAGGACACCTCTTGGTGCTGCTGCTGTTGCCTGCTTTAACAATGGGATAATCTTTCATGGGATCCTTGTGACCCTAGAACTGCTTTTTTCTTATGTTATAATGATTAATAAGTGCTGCCACAGAACACCGCAGCCCTTCATGCGTGTGGTGAGGGCCCATCGCTCCACCCCACTCCCTCCTGTCTGCTCTGAGTCCTGCTCTGACAGCATTTTTCAAATGAGCCACAGGCAGGCTGAGCAGAGGGAAGGTGTGCGAGGCACATAGTCATCAACAAACCCCAAAACACAGCTAGTGGAGATTGGTTCATAGGTATATCAGCTTCTGCTGTGCCCCTTTAATTGCACAATAATTCCACCCAGACCTAGACAACATCCAGCAGGGCTCTATAAAGTCTGCATCAAGGATCTGTACGAAAGCTAAGGTAGAGAAGGTGCTTGCTGGAGAAGTAGGAGGGTAAAGCTACCAAGGCAATGCCCTCCTAGCTTCAGAACAAGCTCCAGGAGCTCTTGTACCCCTTGACAGAAAGGAGGCATGGAGGGGGGGAGGGTGGAAGCTCTGGAACAGTAGAAGGATTTGGCTTCTACAAAGCAAATGTTCTAAAGACCTAAGCTAATAGCCTGTAGACACTCAGCTTTGAGACTGGCTCCACTTCAGTTACTGGCAGTAAAAAAGCCAGCTTGTCCCAAAGCCAAGACTGAAGCACAACAAATTTTTGTAGGCTCCAGTGTTTGGTTTTTAAAGATCTGTAAAATGAATAGTGGGCTTTTAACTGAAAATACTCATTCTACCAAGAAGGTGTTCACTTTAAATCCAGTGAAAGGCAAGTCTATGGAGATATGGATTGTAATTTTTGTATCTGAAATTGCACAACAGATTGTCAAATGGCCTGAAATGACAGGTCTAGAAATAGTGGTAGCAAAGCAAACTGTGGTCATCTTGTTTGTGTGAATATAAGGTGTATGGTGCTGGAAAGGCTGCCTTTTGGCTTTTTGTTATGCATGGCTGTATTGCTGTCTGAAGTGAAGGCCAGTGAGGTGCTCCCTGTACTGTAATGCTGAAAACTCCAATAGAGCAAGGACACCATGCTGGACTCTGTTGTGTCCTTAGAGAATGTAGTGTATGGTACCAATGTGGAATGTTTCAAGCTGTTACATGAAAGCTGTTTTGTTCTGTGTTCATTGTTCGAATGCTGGAAAATGGGGAGGAGTTTGAGTAGCCCTTTAATTTTGAGGTCTGGTCCAATGTTTCAATTTTTAAAATGAGTTTGGTAGCTTACTTACCTTGGTGCCTACTTCAGTGGGCCTCTTCAGAATCACACAGTGATGTGACCATCTTCTTAAGACAGACGGGACTAGCCAGGGCCTGAGGGTGCTCCAGGTCAGGACTGATGCCCATCACCACTGCTGTAGGAGAGTCCAGTGCAGAACAGTGTGGGTGTTAGAGTAGGCGGCATGAGTGGCGCTTCCAAAGCACTCGCTAGCACTGTGCTGGGCTGTAGCCAAGTCCTTCACTCCCATGGGCACTAAAAATCAATGGAACATTATGAGAAGAATTCTTTCTTTGAGCAGTTGGGGATGCAGTTCTCGTCTGTGGAGCTGTGGTTCTTTGGTCAACCTTCTTTAGCTGAGATTGAGTTTATTTTAAAATATGTATATACTCGGTGTTTGTGTTTATGTACAGTACACACCCACCTACCTGTTGGGTGTGCTTGTAAATATGTATAGATATTTGTATATAGGAAGGTCTTGAGATAAGATATGTATATATAAAAATTATATATACACACAGACACCAATTGGATTGCATTCCATGAGGGTGTGTTAGAAGCATTCTTCAAGATGCTGTAGCTGTTAAGTTTGCGGTTGCATTACCATTGTAATCCTCTATTTTCAGGGGCTTATGTTTGATAAATGAAATAATTTGGGGCTAAAACTACATGCAGCAGGCCTCATCCAGTGAGCAAGGGGGTTTCTTTTACAACTGTAAATATTCCAATTCACACTGAAATGATAATTGTGTGATGTGAACCAACAGAATCCAGGAAATGTGAAGCTTGAGGCTGATTTGCCCTTTCCCATGGGCACGAGGTCCCAATCACACAATGGAGTGTTTGCATTAAAGTTTAGTTTTTTTTCTTTTGTCATCACTTTCATGGAGCATCCTTTGTATGCAGACACATTGGGGAAGCCATGTAGGAATATGGAAATCTCTGTAGTCGCAGCACAAAGGAGAGAGCACAGCATCCGTATTATCTTCCCCCTCCTGCACTTCAACATTAAATAAGCTAGCAGCTCAGTCCCAGGTCATTGCACTGTGACCGTATTGAAATCCCATGGTTAGGTTTGACTGTTGTGGTTCCATTTCACTTCCCTGCAGCTGGGAATAGCATGTGCATGAGCTTGGAAGAAAGGATTCCATTAGCATGCCCTGTTTGTGTCCTGGTGAACCCTTGTGGAATGTGGTTTGTGAGCTGATGGGGAAGCCCTGATGCTTGTCTTCTGCTCAGCTTGGATGAAGAAGAGTCTCTGCTTATGATGCATCTGTGTGACTTCTGTGTCTACAGAACCAAGTGATGTATTTGGTCCTGCTTCCCCATTAGCTGGAGTTTGCAGTAGTCAGACATGGACATGCAGACAGGGACATGCAGAGAGGGCTAGTAGGAGAGGCTTGTTTAGAATCTGCAAAGAATGAGAACGTTAAGTCAAAATCCAAACATGTCCTCAGCTCTGCCTGGATCTAAAAAGTCAGAGATGCACTTTTTAAAGGAGTCTCTCATTCTCTTCTTGGCTATCTATCATATCTGGTTGGTCTTGTTCAGAATACTTGCTATTAATCAAACTTGACAACAGGGGTTTTCAAAGAGTGAACTTCATTTATCTTGTTCTAACAGTTTGTCCCATTCAGACTTACTTGAACTCATCCATTGTAAATGGTGGATTCTCTGTTACTTGGACTTCAGTAACTCAACCAGGGACTAAGGGGTCTATTACAGGAGTGGGTGGGTGAGGTTCTGTGGTGTGCAATGTGCAGAAGATCAAACTACATGATCACGATGGTCCCTTCTGACCTGAAAGTCTGAGTCAACCTCAACATGTGTATACCTACTGTATGCATGGGCATGTGGATATGGTTGTGGATACCTCTCTGTACATACAGCATGCTTGTACATAACAGAAAAATGTTCTCCTGTTCATTTCATGTTCAGAAATCCTCACTGCTAGGCAGTGAATAGCAGTGAAAGAAAGATTGATCTGGGAGGATCACCATTATAAGAGAGGCAGGGGAGAAGTAATGGGTGTTTCACTTGCTTACAACAGTGGAGAGAACTTGCCTTCCAAGTTCAGGGAAGGTCCTATGAAGACAGCAAGCTGAGCCTATGTTTAGAGGAAAATATGCAAACTTGACTAAGTGCCTGCTTTGCAGATTTCTTCTGCCACAGCTCCTACGTTCTGCCGATGATAACGTAGTGGGTATGGTGTAATTTACCTCCATTGGTGGCATCCCTCTTGCCTTGTACTCCTCTGCTATCTGGGCTTTAAAACATCTAGCCAAGGTTACTATTGTTGCCTTTTTTCCCTTGGTGTCTCAGATTAACAGCAACAAACAGGGCTGTGGAGCTTCTTATGAATTCAGTAATTTCTAACCCCTCTCCAAGTACAAAAAGGTGCCACCACTTTGCTGCTTGTGCATTAGACTCTGACAAAAAATGAAGGTGCATTAACACCTGTGAAGAATGGAGTTGGACTCTGGAATGAATTCTGGAGAAGTCTCAAACAGTTTTTGTCCTGATGGATTTCAAATAATAATCTTCAGCAAATAGCGCTGAAGTAATGGCTACTAGGAAACCCTTTCAGGGAGAGAAAATGAGGACGTTTCTCTCCTAAGATTCAAAGGGAGCATATAGGAATGGGAATTCAGGCTTCAGCAGGGGCACTTATTAATCTTTGGAAATCTTAAAATTTTAGCAGTTCTGTAAAAACTGACCCTTTGAGGATGGGAGGAGACGCTAATACCTGTGTGTGAATCTATGGCTGCTCTTTGTACTGTGAGGGAGCATACATAGAAGCCCAAATTCCATACAATGTTGTAGATATTGGAGAGTGGAGAAGGCTTCATGCTGATTGATTGGGCTTGATTCCTTTATCTTTTCATTAGCATCAGAACCATATCCAGACTTGTACATAAACCTTTGAACCAAACTCCTTCCTGGAAGTTAAAAACTTGTGACTCTCTGAATAGCCCTTCTGTCTTAACACTTTTCTTAAACAGGCTTTGTCTACACTAGACTTTCTCACCATTACAGCTCAGTAGTGGTAGCAGTGGTATACTAGAAGCCTTAATATAGAGCTGGCAGGACTAGGCAACATACGCCTCTACCCCTATATAACGCTGTCCTCGGGAGCCAAAAAATCTTACCGCATTATAGGTGAAACCACGTTATATTCAACTTGCTTTGATCCGCTGGAGTGCGCAGCTCCCCCCACCCCCCCGGAGCGCTGCTTTGCTGTGTTATATCCG
Organism: Terrapene triunguis; assembly: GCF_002925995.2. NCBI lineage: Eukaryota > Metazoa > Chordata > Testudines > Emydidae > Terrapene > Terrapene triunguis. The sequence goes on from NW_020664589.1 coordinate 17,001,100, forward strand.
AATTTGTGCTATATCGGGTCGTGTTATATCAGGGTAGAGGTGTAGCAGTTAATACATTACAATTGATCCATACTAGGGCTCTCACCAATGCTACAACTGGTAGAGCTGCACCAATAAGAACCATGGTAATCTTATGGGAAAAGTCTAGTACAAACCATGCCATCAAACGTTGTGTAATTGGACTGTGGTACCATCTGGGTCTGTGTTTGAGGATGCTGGTGTGGAAGATTGGAGAATCGCCATAATGGGGGCCATGCAAGTAAGTCTATTGCCATTGCTCTTCAGACCCTTCATCTTAAAAAGACCCTTCCTTGTTATTTTGTAACTTTTTTCCCCCCCTTCTCCACCCTGGATGAAGAGAGCTGAGGATTTCTGAATTATTGAGTGGTCTTTCAGAAGATCAAAGGAATGAATTTCCATTCCTTCTCAGTTTTTCTGCCAACTAGCTGTTGTCCTGTAGGTGCATTGCTCTTCGATCCCAGCTTCACCTCCTGCTTTTGAGTCTTGAGCCACAGACTTCAAATGCTGCTTACTTGTTCAGTTTAGATACTGGAGCAGTTTTCAGATCTTATTCAGAGGTCATTCCTCTGCACGTATTCCTGCAGGGCTAACAAAGCCTGCCATATGAGCTGAAGCTGCAGAAACTCTGTTTTGAATTTTCTATTCAGACTGTATTCCCTAATATTTGCTTACAAGAAGGAACCCCCTGGACTCTGTTACTACTTCTCAGTAGCAGTGCTGAGCTGCTTTGCTGGAGCACGGCATTGCCTAGCAGTACTTTACTTTCAAAAAAGCACAAGGTGCCACTTATCTTCTCCTGCTCCTCCCCTAGGATCAGCAAGTAGTACAAGGAAAATGGGGATAGGACTCCAGAAAGATGAACTCCACGCAGGAAATGGGAGCTTTCTGCCTTTGTCTGGTAATCGGAATATTTATTGCTAAAAGTAATTTTATATTGAATTGGTTCAAAATTATTTTACAACCAGGTGCCTGTATATCCTATTTTGGTAAAAAAAAAAAAAAAAAAAAAAAAAAGCCTATTTTACTTAAAAATATAGAAAGAGAATTTTTTTTGGAGCAAATAGACTTTTCTTGCAAGGTATCTGTAACTCACCAAAGCAATGTAATTCCAGAAAATATTCTATTGTCTTTGGAAGGAAAGGAATATATTATGACACATATATATATATTAGATATTATGACATATATATGACGACTGGACATTTCAGGAAGAAGTTACTGCTTCTAAGATTCAAGTGAGAATTGAAGTTACTTCATTTAAAAAAATTCAGTTTCCACCTTGATTCTTGTTAGTAATTAGAATAACACCAAGGCCTGCTTATTGCTTCCATTATCAGTTCTAAGCCTCTTTCAGTGCCATTTTGCAGATTTCTTGCATGCTTTCGCTTCTGCCAGCTGGCCCTTGATGAACCAGTGGCTCTTCAGATTTTTCTCTTGGTTTAGCTATACACAAACCTTAGTCTCATAGTTGTGGTGACTAGACAACTTTAAGAGAATCAAGAGTCATAAGGAGATGTTTGGATAATACAGGTGGAAGGCATATTTAAATTTCCATAAATGGAACTGCATGCAACCAAAATGTCTATACCACCCAACTTAAATGGGACGATCCGCTCTAGTTTACATGATACAAGCCAAGCTTTTAATCAGACAGCAGCAGCAGCGTTTTAGGTCAGGAAGGGATATGAATATGTAGATCATGATATATTCAGACTCAATAATGCCATCTTAGCCAGATGGAATCCCTACTGTAATTCAAGAGAGTAAACATTTACTCTATATTACAATTCTAAAGAACGCTGAAGTCAACCATGTGTGGAACAAGCATGTCTGCACTTAGTATCTGACATTTTTTTCCCATGGAGACAAATGATTTATGTAATTTTTTTTATAGCTTTGTATTGTTATTAGAAAGTAACATGCTTGTTTTTTTAACATGTATTGTTTGGAGGTCATAACTTGCCGCCTTAGTGGTATGAAAGGAATTTTAATAAACTGTGGCCAATGCTTGTATGTAACTAAAATGTTGTTGAATTGTGATGCCATTTGTAGGGAATATACCGTTGTATTTCTAATAGGCGCTCTCTTCTGAAGAGATGGAAGCACAAGAGTTTTACATGTACTTATCCTGTTCCAAGTGCTGCTAGTCTATAGTGCATGTGATGATGCTGTTGGGTAACAAACCTCTGTAATGGTTCACAAAGCCTGTTTCCCTTTATTACATAACCATGTGTCTTGTTGCCAGTTTATCTGTCTGTTATGACTTGAGGTTAAAAAAAAAAAAAAAACTAAAGAGAAAATAGTCCTGGTCTGACCGGTGTAGTGAGAGACCTTTCTGGTGCTGAGGGAATCTGAGGTCATTTTGGTTTTACAATGTTAGGACATTTTTCTGCAAAGTGCTATCAAGATAATGTTACACACAAACACCGGTTCACATGGTTGATGTGGAAACCTGATGTCTGTCTTGTGCAATACTTATAAGCTGTTGTCTGTGTTTAATGCATCTGAATTGCTTACACCATAATATCTCAACCATGGAAGTTTTCTCATTTGTTTCATCCCATCTGATAAATCTCTTCCCAGCTTTAGTCTGTTGATATTGATGCTACTTCATGCTGTAGTTTGTGCAAAACTGTGTGAGAGATTATATGGGTTTCAATGGCAAATACCCCAACAAGATGGTAATGGTGGGTTTAGGACTGCCAATGGCCAGTGGTGACTTGCTCTTCAAAAGCATAGTCTGTGTATGTGCCATTCTTTTGCTTGCTTGCTGCTGCTGCTGGGAAGACTTATTCCACTAAACAGACTTTCCAATTTAACACTGTGATTCTGCACAGAGCTGATACAGCATCAAGGGAACGAAATACTGTAACAATGTTTGTTGCATTGAATGACAATATGAAAAGTGTGGTTTTTTGCTGTTAGTGTGTTGATAACATTTTCACATTGGTAAATGTTCTCTCAGAATGTGACTACATTCATCAGTAGTGAACTATTGTACATGAATTTTGTATCTGAAATCCACTCAAATTATGTGTATTACCAATATAAAATAAACATATTTGCTTAAAACATTTCTGGTTTTCCTTGTGTACATCTGTACCAGCTCTTGGTGAGCTTATGCTCATTGAGGTGGTGGTGTCAGATGAAACACTTTATGGTCATTTAAAGGGTCCATGGCATTTTTGGCAAGAGAAGGGAAGCTAATCTTCATGTCCAGCCCAAAGTCCTCTAAGGGCAGAGTGCAAAAACCAATTTCTTTCTGATACAACAGAAAGCTATCTGTCCTGCACATTGTCTTAAATTGTTGTGACTTTATGTGTTGGTGCTAGTAAATCAAGTACCTCCTGTACCCAATGGCAACTGGTTTTCAGGGCTGTTGTCTGATACTACGAGTATAGCTGGTATGGATGCCTAGAGTTAAGGTTGCCTTACACTTTCCATAATAAGACCCCATTTTCAAGTTTCTTGTAAATTTGCAAAACTTTATGCATTCAAGCTCAAATGTTCCATGCTGAGTGTCTGCCTCAGGTGGCAATAAATAAAATTCAGCAAAAAACAGTTCAGCTGCTTGACAAGTTAAATAAAAATGTTTTACCAATATTTAAAAAAAAAGGCAAAGCTCGGTTGTCTTGAGAAACTTCTGCACCTTTATTCTTAGGAGCAGGAACTTGAAATTTAGAAACTGCTCCTGGGGTTATAGAGGAAGCCAAGTTTGGCTGAGTTGAGTCTCTAACAAACTTCTAACATGCATGTGTTCCTAGCAATTTTTAGTTTGGCTGCTAAATTCTCCATTGATTCTATTTGCACTGAGCATGCTCCGGTCCAGGCTTCAAGGCACTTTCCTTGCTATCATTCCTCTTGGCCTGCTGTGGGTCTTAATGCGGCCAAGCATAAGCCCTTAACAGGGAGCAGCTCTCCTGTCTCTCAGTAGCTCCCTGGGTGGCACCCAGGCAGCATGGAGAATGCAAAAGAAGGCTGACAATGCAGAGAGGTGTGGGGAGAAGGGGCCTATGCTAGGTGACAAGCAGAAGGGGGCAGCAGGCTCCAGGAAGACTAGCAGAAGGGTCTCCAATCATTATATCTTGGACTAGAAGCACAAGGGTGGCTGCATGTTAACATTCCTCCGCTGTCTAGCAACTACCCGTGCAACTCTCTAGTAAATTACGTGCCCTCTTCCTCCAGCAGCTGGCCCCACGGCGGAGAACCCCGTACTCCAGCTGCAGGTACGCAGTGACCGCGGGGCGGCCCTCGGGGCTCAGGACAGGAGCGCTGGGTGCAACTGGGAAACGGAACGACCTGCTTCCAACAGGGGCAGGTGGCCGCATCCAACCCTCGCACGTAACAAACACCAGACGTAACTGTCTAGGCCCGGCCGGTCCCCCCGGCACCCTACTAGCTCCCCCGGCTCCCTCCCCTCCCACCCCCAGCCTGCCAGCCCCTGGCTCCCTCCCGGCTCCCTCCCAGCCCCCTACCGCCCTCCCCGGCCGGCTCCCCGCTCCCTACCAGCCCCAGCCTGCCAGCCCCCGGCTCCTCCTGCCAGCCCCCGCCCCCCCTAGCTCCCTACCGCCCTCCCCTGCCGGCTCCCCGCTCCCTACCGCCCCCGACTCCCAGCCTGCCAGCCCCCCCCTGACTCCCTACCGCCCGGCTCCCCTCCGGCTCCCTACCGCCCCCGCCGGCCAGTGACGGCAGTGCCAGCCGGGCCGCAACGAGGGAGCCCCGCCCAGCTGCCCGGTCCATGAGGGTCGGCCCCGCCCCTGACTGCCGGCGCGCGGGACGGGGCTGACGCTGCTGACGCACACCCGGCGGCCCGCGGGCTTAACGGCTGCCGAGCCGGGAACGAGGCTGAGGGGAGGGCTCTAGTCCAGGCGGCGAGGAACTGCCCGCGCGCTCTCAGCTCTGCGCATGCGCCTGGTGCCAGACGCCCTCTCCCCTAGTCGCTAGGTCTCGTCACTTCCGGCTGCCGAGTTATGTTTCCGGGTTGGGGGCTTGACAGCTGGTTCCCGGTGTCGGGAGCGTCACCTTCGGCTCCGGAAGCAGCTGCCGCCGGTGGGAGGCGATGGGGGATGGGCAGAGGGGCCGGGGGCCGCGCGGTGAGTGAGACGCTGAGACACCCTCGGGGGGGGGAGGGGCTGGGCGCGGATATGCCCCAGATCCGGGGCGCGGGGGCCCCGCCTTGTGGCTCCGGCCTGCTCCGAGCGGGGCGGGGAGCGCGTCTGCTAGGCAGGGGCTGCCGCGGGGGAGGCTCCCGGGCTGGCACCGCTCCGGAGCCGGGCTCGTGGGAGCGGAACGAGCGGAGTCGCGGCGCCGTGTCCGTGGGCTCCGTTGCGTAGGAAGCGATAATCCCGGGGAGCCCAGGCCGGGGGTGGAGGGGACGAGGCGTTCTCGGGGCACCCGGAAAACGGCTCCGAGTGTCAGAGGTTCAGCTGGAGGGAGCCGCTCGGCTCAGCTTTGCGGTGCTCGCCCCCCACACCGCGTGAGAGGCGCGGTCGGGCCGGTCCCTGGCGCGCGGTGGAACTTCAGAAACTCGGAGCCCAAAGCTCGTTTCAGTTCTCGTTGGCATTGTCCTCAGGGAGGACGTTCTGGAGTAACTGCCCCTGTGTGAAAAGAACAGGAGAACTTGCGGCACCTTAGAGACTAACCAGTGTATTAGAGCATAAGCTTTCGTGGGCTACAGCCCACTTCTTCGGATGCATATGTCCCTGTGCGGACTCTTTGTGCTGGAATAAGTGATGTTCACTCTGTTTGGAAGTGGAGTAATTAATACAAAATAAGCAGGAGAGTTCTGAGTAACTAATTGTATCCATGTCACTACTTGGAATGCTAATTTCACAGTGGGATTACACTGCTGTTTTCAACACGCGAAGGAGTTCTAACAGCATAGAGGAGGGACATCCAGGTGAGTTGAGAACACAGACTTGTTTGAGGTTGCACATCAAGCTGGTAAATCAGTGGATTGTTGAACAAGGATTTGGTGGGTGATGGAGTGTGAAAAATATTCAGTATTTCTAGGAGCAGCATGTTAACACTTGAATGATGATAGCAGATGCAGCTCTGTCTACGACTTTCCTTAGAACACAAGACAAACAGATGAATTAGCAGAAGAATATGTGAGGAAGTTGACGTTGCAGGAGACAATAAAGAAGAATTGTTGAATATATTGTCAAATTTCTGTGGAATTGCTTAAAAATTAGGTGATGAAATGGGGAAAGATTTATTTCCAAACTGAGACACCAAAATTGAGAGTTTAGAAGAACTCGGTAATAATTCCCTGCAAAAATCAAAGGGAATAGTAAGAACTCAAAACAGCAAAAGGGGGAAGCAAGAGAGAAATTTACTCTGAGATGTGTCTATCATTGTCATGTCAATATGCTCCTACTAGGCTCCTTGATTAGTGTAGTTAATAACTGCAAATGAATTTTTATTCCTGTTAGCCCTAGAGAGCCAAAATAGTTCTGAGAAAACATTGAGAAATTACTAGTGTGAATGACCCAGCAAGAACCCAGCTTTATTCTCATGTCACATGTTTTGTTCACAGCATTAGCTATTAGAAAATCTAAGCAAAATGAGGAAATGCAATCTGGAGAATTGACAGAAAATTCCCCTAACCAAACTTCTTGCCTCTTATCCACAGCTTTGCTGAGGAAAATTGTGTACCAAGTAAATAAAATATCTTTCTGGGAAGAAATCTGCATAATTTGTCACTGGTGACAATTCTAAATCCACTTTTGACAATTAACAATAATGAATTTGAGTGTTTCCACTCAATTCAGTAGGTAATTTGTTTTTTAAATTTTTTAATTGTGCAGTCTAACAGATATGAACTTTATAATAAGGATAATAAAAATGTCTTTTAATGCTGTATTGGTTTCAGTCTATTGTCTGGTTTGGTGTTGAAACTTGATCTCTCTTTAATTCACAGGCACTGTTAGGCTATGAGCCCTTTGAAGAAACTGGAACAGGAGTAAAACTGGTTGAGTTAAAATTAAATCTTGACTTTTGGAACCTTTAAATAGAGCTTCAAACTTATTAACTGTGTAATTTGGGAACAGTCGTGTCTCAAAATACCTGGCTCTTTTGGTGCCATAGAACTGCAGCTGCAGTAAAATGTTTGCAAAACTGAAGAAGAAGATAGCAGAGGAAGCAGCAATTGCTCCTCGGCCAGGAGGGGCTGCCAGAATTCCCAGATCAGTCAGCAAAGAGTCAATCACGTCTGTGGGAGCAGATTCTGGAGATGATTTTGTAAGTATCATATTTTGCATTTTACTACAGCATTTCTAATGCACAAGGTTACAAAAAGCCATGCAAGAATCTTGACTGTGACTGAAAAACCAAGTGCATGGCAGAGAGAGATGTGTGATGTGCAAATGTATCTCTAATCAGAATAGTTTTTGGAAATTGAAGTAAGCATAGTCAGATGTTAGTGGATGAATAAATATTAAACATAATTATTTTTTCATGTTAAGAATATAAATTACATAATTATCCTCAGTGCAGAACATGGCAAATGAAGGTATAAAATATCAAACAATGTTACAGCAAAACTCAAGATACTGCAAGTAAATGTAATGCTGAAGATTGCAAGAAAGTAATCCAAGTCTTAGATTGTAGTGTTCTGATTCTATGTTAACCTCTTAAGTTCCTGGTGCAGTTACTGGTCAGGCATATTGTTTACATACCTACATAGGATGCTTATGTTGTTTCTGTAGCACTGGAAAAACTTGCAGATTGTTAATTGGAATGTCTAGATAAACTGTTTTTCATTTTAAACTATAGTATATGTAGATTATATATTAATAATTTTATGTGTGCATAGACTAAATAAAACCTGTTAGTGCTTTGGCTGAAAGTCATGCCTTCTGAAGGCTCTTATGTCACCCAAATCCTAGATTAGATTATACAGCAGCATCACTTTCAGACCCTGCAGTTGCTGTATGCTGTGTTGTTGTAGAACAGCAGATTTCCCCTGTGTCTTCATTCCATCATCTGTAAAATAGATTTTTCCAAGGAGGGGTGTTGTAAAATATTATTTCTGAATCTCAAACATAGATATTGGTGCTGAGCTAGACAGGAAATCTTGATCTCAAATAGTAAATGGGAAAATACTGTGGTTACTACACTCAGTTTTTCACTCCCCCACTCAGCTAATTTTCATATAGCCACAATGTTTCTCAATACTATATCAATTGCTATTGCATTGTTGGTGTAGAGAACAGAAAGAAGTACAATGGAGGGAGACATTAAAATATATGTGAGAAAAGGTGGGTGAAGTAGTGTCTCTTATTGGACCAACTTCTGGTGGCAAGGGAGACAAGCTTTCTAGCCACGCACAGCTTTTCTTCCAGTCTGGGGCAGGTCTACACTTAAAACACTGCATCGGCACAGCTGCCCCAGTGCTTAAGTGAAGATGCTTCTGTGCCGATGGGGGAGAGTCTCCTGTCGGCGTAGTTAATCCACCTTCCCGATAGGCTGTAGCTATATCCACTGGAGAAGCTCGCCCATCAATACAGTGCGTTAGGTCAGTATAACTATGTCGCTCAAGGGTGTAGATTTTTCACACCTCTGAGCGATGTAGTTATACCAATATAGGTCTGTAGTGTAGATCTGGCCTGGGAAAGATACTTGGAGCATCACCGCTAAATGCAAGGTGGAACAGATTGCTTAGCATAAGTAGTTAGCGTATATTCTAAGGGACCATTCAAGGCAGAGTGGACCATTAACATCTCTGCAGTCATAGGACAGAAAGAGGGGGTTAGTGGGTTACAGATTGTTGTAATAAGCCATAAATCAAGGTATTACCTCAGCCATCTCGTCTCTCTAATATTATGGGAATGACACAGCTACAACTACATTGCATACAATAAAATATGGGTAATAGTTCAGGATTTGTTGTTCATTTTTCAAGAATTCTGTGCTTTAGCAGTATGCACTTAATTGCTTTTAATTTTGTTTCCATAACGAGCAAAAAATAAGAGGACTGTGGAGAATAAAAACTAATTAAATTAATTTAATTGTCAGAAATTAACATTGTATCAGTGTTTGCAAACTGTTTTTCCCAGATGAAAGGCTTACAGTTTCCATTTTCCCGCTACTTACCTATTCATCCTCTCCCCTGCTTGGAATCCTTCCAACCTGTGTGGCTTAATTTATCTCTTTCCAGTCATCCTATTACATGGTCAGTCCAGTAATTTGAGCTACTTGTTTTCAGCAACTATTCGTTTTAGAAAATATTGTATTTTGTGTCACAGGCCCATGTTGCAGAGGTGACATTTATACCCTCTTTCTTTCTTTCTCCCAAGGACCAGATGCACTGACTTAGCCAGCAGAATATGCAAATCTGTTCTCCTTTCCATGGGAAATAGGAAACCATTCATTATTTCTAGCCCTTATAATGTTCGCCGTCATTAAAATTTGAGTGTGGCAGGATTGTTCTTTCTGGAGTTCAGAAACCACATAGTTACCTATCTCTCTCTAACCTGCCAAGGCCTCTGATGGAAGCAGCTCCAGAGAAGATCTCTCATCCCAGCTACTTAGAAGAAATGAACAAATACGAAAACTGGAGGCCAAACTGTCTGGTATGTTTCCTGGGGATGTAAATGATAGCTTACAACCTTTCAATGCTGGGAAATATTTTCCTTCACACTTATTTTTTTTATTTACAAAAGGAATTTTTTTTGCTGTCTAGCTAACTTTCTACTTAATCCATTTATAATAAGCCTGTTGGTCAGCATCTGAGAGCTGTACAATACAGTCGATACAAAATCCATACAGAGTGTTCAAATAAAGATTTATGACTTCCTGTCTTCCTGCTGTTCTCTTGGCACATCCGTGTGATCTTCCCGAATGTTCAGTATAGTTTTCTCTGTCCCCATGCTCCAACCAGAACACTTCTTTTTGGATGTGATGGCTTTGGAGCAGAGCCCGGAGCTGGAGTGCGGAGCAGCTCCAGAGCAGTGGAGCTGCAGGTTTTTGCCTGGAGCTGGAGTGGAGCCGGAGCACAGCTCCAAAGCCCTGGATGTCAACCCTCCAGGCCCCAGTTTGATTTCTTATTTACTATTGCAGTAGCATCCAGAGACCCTAGTTAGGGTCAGGGCTCCATGGTGTTCAGCACTGAACAGTACTTAAGATGACACAGTCTCTGCCCGGAAAGAGCTAATGGTCTAAAAAGACCTGCCTTCCAAAAAAGGGAAGGGTGGGGGCCTGGATCTTGATGCATCTTAAACTGGACAGAAATGGCCCTTGGAGACTGTCCCTGTAATGGGGGCCTCCCTGGCTGGCATACAGCTGGCAAAGGGGCCCTGTGCTGACTCTGCTCCTGGTCCTGGGTGTAGGGACTAGATTGGGGCATTGCTAGAGTGCACTATGTCCTCCGCTATCTTCTGCTTCCCGGGGCTCATAGGGCAGTCACGGGAAACAAATCATAACTTGGAGCAGCCTCAAGGTTGTTCTAACTTGAACTGGGGGCTGGGCAGGCCCCTGCTCAGCTCTCGAATATGGGAAGTGCAAAGGAGGCTTATGGTGCAACTGGAATTGTTAAGTGCTCACCTATTCCTAAGGGATAATCCCTAAGTATTGTTAGGGGCATTTGAGGTCTCAATGCTTAGCTGCCATAGAGACAGGAGTCTTACAAATACCTGAAACTTTGACCAGACTCCAAGATCTGTAAACAAATCCTCCTGTGGGCTTCTAAATACACTTGTTCAAGGTACTTTCTTCCTTTAATCTGGCCTGTTAGTCATATCTGCTCAAAAAATGGCAGAATTATACATTCACTGCCTCTTCTGCATCATTAAGACCTGGATTTTAAAGGTAAGAGTGTGATGCTGTTGGCTAAGCAAGGGAGCTGGCCAAAATATTGCACAGCTATTGTAAGGTGTAATATGGAACAAGGAAATCAACTGCTTTTGGATTTCTCCGACCCTCCTTCACTTTATCTCATTGGGGCGATTGTTCACAAGCAGAAGTCAAACCAAATCATCGTGCTTGTCACCACATTCTGCTGTAGCCAATGTTCCCGTTTTTGTGCCAGATTTAGTGCCTTTTCCCTGTTGTTAGTGTAATTAGGCCCTTCTGTTTGTACCGACCATTTACTCCATGGATGGTGTGTGGCAGAATTATTTGCTTGTGGTGTTCATTGTTAAGGTCAGCCTAGTTTTCCTTAACAGGAATGATTTTCTAGTTAAGAAAATCATTGTCACTTTCCACTCATATTTTTTTTTAATTTCTTTCCTTAATGTCTGTCCATTCCTCGTCTGTACTTCTCCCTCCTCACCCAAGATTATGCTGAACAGGTCCGAAACTTGCAGAAGATAAAAGAGAAGCTTGAAATTGCATTAGAAAAGCATCAGGATTGTACGTACTTCTATTTTCTTTCCTTTTTTTCTTTTTTAATTTAAAACTGTTCTGCCTTGAATGCAGACGGAGTGTAAAAAGCTGTATAGTTAAAAATGTGTTTCTCTTCATATTGAGTACATATTGGTTGTAAAAATAGCACACAACTTTCTGCTTGATTTACAGTGAACAAAGCAGCTGTGGTTTGTTTGCAGTTATTCTGACAGTTGCCAGCAAGCACTTTTGCTGAACTTATGACTGGCATTTTAAAAAAATCTACAGCATTATTGCAGTCCGGATGGGGCTCTGCTGAAATCTTTGTTGTTTGTGGTAGCACTCATAGTGCTAGGCATTGTGTGAACATAAAGGGAGGCCTGACCATCTTGACAGTGGTAGTTCTAAATTTTAGTGTGACCTACAATATTTACAGAAGTAAATACACAGTGTTGGCATTTGCATACCGTGACTTTTTAACTAGTGATTCTCTGACAGCTTCCATGAAGAAATTTCAGGAGCAGAATGAGGCTTACCAGGCCAACAGAGCAAAGATGGCTGAAGGAATGGCTTTGGCATTAGAAAAAAAGGACCAGGTAATAAACACAAGGTTGACACAATGAAACAGTTGACTGATAGTGGGAGGCTTCTGAGTACAATGATCTTGGCATGGTCAACATGTTGTAGTACTAGAGAATCACTGCTGAGATGCATCATTTGTTTGCCTTGATTTATTCTTATCTGGGTGGAGGGAAAGGAAGAGGGATAAGGTGCAAGGGTCAGTGTTGCTGACAGTTCATTCTGAGACAATGTGCATAGCTCGCTCTTTTTTCTTTAAAAGAGCTCATGAAAGTCTCTAATGTGAACTCAAATTCACATTTGCTGTCTAGGTACAACTCTGTTGTCACATAATTAAAATGTCTATAGATCAGTCGTTCTCAACCCGTGGGCTGCTTGCAGCCCAATCAGCACACAGCTGCAGCCTATGTGACATCCTCAGGGTCATGCAGGTAGCATAAATACTGTGTGAATGTGGCCCACATAACACAGAGGGAGCTGCATATGCAGCCCACAATGGTAAATACGTTGAGAACCACTGCTGTAGATGATGCATTTTTGTTTGCACAGGGCAGATATGCTGTCGTGTCATAAATGAACCTGTCATAGGCTTTACTGGTATATTAAAATCCTCTCTGGTTACTTTTGCTTTTACTCATTCAATTTGATAACAATTATCCTAATTTAATACCTTCAGTCACATTTATTGTTGCATTTCAAAGTTGGTGCTTAGATTTTTATTTGCCCTCTTTTTTTCTGTCCTTCTCTCCTCCCCTTTGCAGGAATGGAGGGAAAAGTTGGTTCATCTTGAAAAGGTAAGTCTCCTTTGATACCTCTCTGTTAAATGTAGGCCTATGCACATACTGGGACTTGGCAAAGAAAAGTTTATACAGAAAATGTAATTATCGAGAGTATCTGATTCCTTGTTCTCTGGCTGAGACCTGATATTCATGTTTCATTCTCCACTTCATCACCCCGGAAGTTAAACTGGAATTAGTTTTGGAGAGGGAAATAGCAAATCACAGACTTCAGACACAAGCAAGAGATGAGAGATTGGCACGCCAGCCAGCATAGATGTAAAAGCTCAACCTTTACCCAGATTGCTCGTGTCTCATTAGCGGAGTGTTGAGATAGCACTTACATTTCTTGCTTTATGCTTTCAAGTATTAGTAAATTAATCCCTTGCAATGCTGCTGAGGTATTATCATCCCTATTTTACAGAGGGGGCAGCTGAGGGACAGAGAGATGTGAGTGCTTAAGGTCTCGCAGCTATTCCTTTCAGAGCCAATGTGAGAGCTCTGTGGTCTGATCCTGAGGTTGGGAGTCAGGTACTCCAAAATCACACTGCATGCCAGGAAGTGATTTAATCTCTTATCCCTCTGTGGTTTGAGGGAGAACAGAGTGGTCCTGGGGTGAGGAAGATCTTTATGTGCGAGCTGATGATACATTTAAAAAAAAAAAAAAAAGTAAAATCTTATGTTTTCAGACTATAAACTGGTTGAGACAGTGACCATGTCTTCGTGCCTGTCTGTGAAGCATTTAGCGCTCTGTTGGCACTGTAAAAACAAAACCCTCACTAGCGTAGACTATGTAGTGGCACTTGCAAGCGCTCCCTCTTCCTTTGCTGTCTGCTGTTGATGCTCATTTCCTGCCATGAATATTATATGCATTTGCTATGGCAACTGCTGAACAGAGTGCTGCGGGATGAGCTTTATTACCGCTCCCCTTATTTTTCTGTGTAGCATTGACTTGGTGAGATTTGTTAAGAGCCTTTCTAGCCTTGTCACCAAAGTAGCTGGTGAGCACTGTAATAACTATAGACCAGAGCTTTATTCGCATAAGGGAATTGACATCTGGCTGGAGAAAAATCCTGTTGGCTCACAGCCACGGATGCCTGCAAATGAAATAAGTGTAATGGCAATACCTGTTTAGATCACCTACCCCACTGGGGATTTGACATGAAGCACTTCGCTCCCAGAGCGTATCTTGGTTCTAAAAAGAGGAGCAGTTTTTGCCAAGAGCTGTAGCTATGAGTGCAGCCAGGGCTGTATTGTAAAGTTGTGTCCAAAAACAGGCATATGTTGCTGACAACACAAGATTGAAGTCATCATAGCAGAAATTAGTTCCACTTCAGTAATTTTTTTATAAAGGATTTCATTCTTGGTGTAGTTGTTCCAGCTGTCCAACTAAGTCTCTGCTCCAGGCATCTTTTACCATAGAAGAATTAAACGGATGTTTAGATTTGCTGTCAAGTGTTTCAAGTATTAATTGCCTATCATGGCATGCTTGAATGGTGGGTGTAAAGACCTTCCTATATAATTTCTTCTTAAATAAAAGTTATTTTTGTCTTGTTCACAGCACAGTCCTGAAAGTTTCCAAAGTTCAATAATGCAAGCTGTGCTGCGTACTGAGACATGCATTCTGAAAATACATGTGTAAGAAGTCTGTTATTTATATAGCACCATAAGAGTGCATGGTGATTTGCAGTTATAAACATAAAACAAGATCCTGTTCCCAAGCAGCTTAATTTAATACATTGCTGACCTGAAATTGAATGGCAGACATTTTGGATTCCTTGTTTAATTTTGGTGCTTGTTTAACAGGAAAAAGAGATGCTTTCGGCTCAGTTACAAGAAATGAGGGAGCAGAGTTTGAATCTTTTCCAAAAGAGAGATGAAATTGATGAACTGGAGGGCTTTCAACAGCAGGAACTGGCCAAAGTCAAACACATGGTGAGATTATTTTGTAGTCTCTCTTCTTTTTGGTGCTCAAGTATATACTACTTGGTGGCTCGACATTAAGGCTTTGTCTGCACTACCCACCTTTTAGCGACACCACTGTGCTGCTACAGGTAGCAGCAGTGTAGCTGCTGTTTGTCAGCGGGAGAGAGCTCTCCCGCTGACCAAAAAAACTTCCACCCCCAACGAGCAGCAGCAGCTTTGTCAGCAGGAGAGCACTCATCAAGGTTAGTCATGTGCTCAAAAAGGTTAATCACGCAATCAATTGCACTGTTAAACAATAATAGTATGCCATTTATATAAATATTTTTGGATCTTTTCTGCATTTTCAAATATATTGATTTCAATTACAACACAGAATACAAAGTGTACAGTGCTCACTTTATTTTTGATTACAAATATTTGCACTGTAAAAAAACAAAAGAAATAGTATTTTTCAATTCACCTCATACAAGTACTGTAGTGCAATCTCTTTATCATGAAAGTGCAACTTAAAAATGTAGATGTTTTGTTACATAACTGCACTCAAAAACAAAACAATGTAAAACTTTAGAGCCTACAAGTCCAATCAGTCCTACTCCTTGTTCAGCCAATCGCTCAGACAAACAAGTTTGTTTACATTTGCAGAAGATAACGCTGCCTGCTTCTTGTTTATAATGTCACCTGAAAGTGAGAACAGGCGTTCGCATGGCACTGTTGTAGCTGACGTTGCAAGATATTTACATGCCAGATGCGCTAAAGATTCATATGTCCCTTCATGCTTCAGCCACCATTCCAGAGAACATGTGTCCATACTGATGACGAGTTCTGCTTGATAATGATGCAAAGCAGTGTGGACAGACACATGTTCATTTTCATTATCTGAGTCAGATGCCACCAGCAGAAGGTTGATTTTCTATTTTGGTGATTCGGGTTCTGTAGTTTCCACATCAGAGTGTTGCTCTTTTAAGACTTCTGAAAGCATGCTCCACACCTCGTCCCTCTCAAATTTTGGAAGGCACTTTGGATTCTTAAACCTTGGGTTGAGTGCTGTAGCTATCTTTAGAAATTTCACATTGGTACTTTCTTTGCATTTTGTCAAATTTGCAGTGAAAGTGTTCTTAAAACAAACAACATGTGCTGGGTCATCATCCGAGACTGCTATAACATGAAATATATGGCAGAATGCAGGTAAAACAGAACAGGGGACATACAATTCTCCCTCAAGGAGTTCAGTCACAAATTTAATTAACACATTATTTTTTTAACGAGCGTCTTCAGCATGGATGCATGTCCTCTGGAATGATAGCCGAAGCATGAAGAGGCATATGAATCTTTAGCGCATCTGGCACACAAATTTTTTGCGAACTGGGCTCCCACAGTGCCATGCGAATGCCTGTTCTCACTTTCAGGTGACATTGTAAACAAGAAGCGGGCAGCATTATCTCCTGTAAATGTATCTCCTGTAAATTGTTTATCTGAGCGATTGGCTGAACAAGAAGTAGGACTGAGTGGACTTGTAGGCTCTGAAGCTTTACATGGTTTTGTTTTTGAGTGCAGTTATGTAACACAACAAAATATCTACGTCTGTAAGTTGCACTTCCATGACAGAGAGAGCACTACTGTACTTGTATGAAGTGAATTGAAAAATAATATTTATTTTATCATTTTTACAGTGGAAATATTTGTAATGAAAAATATAAAGTGAGTACTGTACATTTTGTATTCTGTGTTGTAATTGAAATCGATATATTTGAAAATGTAGAAAAACATCCAAAATATTTAATGAATTTCAATTAGTATTCTGTTTAACAGTGCGATTAAAACTGCAATTAATCAACAGCCCTATTCAAAAATTTACAACTGAACATTAATTTACTACAGCTTTGAAACTTTACTATGCAGAAGAAAAATGCTGCTTTTAACCACCTTAATTTAAATGAAACAAGCACAGAAAGTTTTTGTTTTTTTTTTTTACCTTGCCAAATCTTTTTTAAACTTTCCCTTTATTTAGTTAGTATTTTACCTGTAACACAGTACTGTATTGTATCTACGTTTTGGTTTTGGTCTCTGCAGCTGCCTGACTGCATGTTACCAGCTCCAAATGAGGGTTGTGGTTGACTGGTCAGTTTGTAACTCTGAGGTTCACCTGTATATGTTAATTCACTGACAATTGGAGTCTTTACAGTATGTGTCTGCATGCAGTGTCATGTAAACTCCCAGTTGACACTGAATTTTCAGCCTTCTCTGTGTAAAATTTAATCTAATTTAGCTTATAACTTTGATAAAGGCAGCAAGACCCCTCCTTCAGAAGCCTTTATTAATTGAATCAGTTCATCTTTGTCAAAGATAATGTTCTAATGTTCAGCTTTTGAAAAAGGAAGAGTCTCTAAGCAGAGCAGAACAGGAGCTAGAGGCATGCAGTCGGGAACTAACCCATGCTAAAAAAGAGCTGCAGGTCACAAGCAACTTGTCATCGCTTCTGAGCAGTGAAGTGGAAGAGTTGCGGCAGCAGCACTCGGAGCTGGAAGCACAGAGGTGTGTATGTGGTGGGGTACAGGAGTCTGTCAGCAATATCTAGATATTCTGATGTATTTCCCACTTGGCTCTAGCTCCCCTTGAAGAGCCTGCATGTGCAGTAGGCTCGATGCTTAGTCAGTACTTGCATACTAGCATGTGACAGGGAGTACACTATTTATTTACTAAAATTACCCTTTTACAGTCCAATTGAAACTTTGGTTTGTTTGTATGCAACCCGGATCACTTAGCAGAGTTCTCTGTGCTCAGTCACTACCATTCTTCCGCCTGGTTATGAGTGCTGGAGTATGCAGTAACTAACTTGTAAGCTCCTGTGAATGATTAGTGCCAGGCCAAAATGGCTGTTCTTAAGATTAGAAAAAAATCATAGGTTTCGTAGTCTAGCCTCCTTCCCTTGGCAGATGCATTCTGCTTGCTGGCACATTGAGTTACTGTTTTTCTTTCTGTGAAGGGATGAACTAGTGGCAGCTGAGGCGAATGCAGAAAATAAGATCACTGCCCTGGAGCAGAGAGGACAAGAGCTACAAACCTTCATTCAGCATCTTTCGGCAGACTTGCAAAACGTAAGTTGAGATAATTGGAGTCTGATACCTTCCTTTCTGTCAGTTAATGCAACAGTTCAAACTGGACCTTCACTGAAATGTTTCCGTTTGCACTCGCTTTGTAAAAACTGAGTTTGGAATCAAAAACCATTTTCCTATATGCCGTAGGCTCGAGTTGCTGCCTCTGGTTGTGAGAAGAGATTGGAAACTTTACAGATGGAGCATGAATCTCTTAAACTGGAATATGAACAACACAAGCTAAAGGTGAAAGTGTGGGGACTTTTGGTCTGACCCAGTATGGCTGTTCTTATGTGTGTGATCTGAGGGTACTCAGAAGTTGGTTAGGTTTTAGTGTTCTCAAGCTCCTATACCTGAGATTGTTTGTATTTAATCAGTCTGAAAGGCATGAATGCAGTGCAACATGGCTTCTGAATTGTTTAAGCAGAGATTTTTATATTCACTTCCTCAGTTGAATTATGAACCAGGCATGTGACTTGCTACTGGCAGGTAAAAACACCCAAAGCTAGTAAATGTAATCTTGGAGCAAGACTTAATTTTTTGTAAGTACCTTTATAGCAAGTTTCAGCCCTATTTAGGACTATCACCAGGAGAGTTGTGAATGCCTGGACAGTGGGGTAAATGTGTGAGAATTGCCAGCCATGATACCCCAACTGGCAATCTTGTGAATAAATTCAAGAAGCTTGGATAATGGAGCTTTGCTATCTGTGGACAATATGTTAACAAATTGGGGAAGCACCGAGGGAAGGGAATCGTGTAATGAAATTAGGTATCAGAGAAGTCTCTGGCAATAGTCATACTAAATCCAAAGTATTAGTATCAAAGACATCCAGAAGTCATCACAAGAAAATCTAGCTTCTGTTGGGCATACAACTCATTAAGTTAATTATAGGTCCATACTGCATAATTTTTCCAGATGGGAGGGAATAAAATTGCAGACCTCTACTGGAAAGGCTGAATGGACCGAGCAAATAACATGGATTGGTAGAATTGCAATAGTTAAAATGACCTTTCTCTTCCAGATTACATTTTTATTTCAAACACTTCCTATAGAAATCCCAACTCAAGATATTAAAATACATTCTCTATTTTATGCTTTATTTGGGACAGTACGTTTTATATAGACCTAATAAATAAATAAATTTAATTAAAATACAAATTATGCAGGCCAGTATTGAATGAATGGGTGGATTCAGTGAAGCTTCAGAAATGGAAGCCACAACCCCGAGAAAGGGAATAATCTAACAATCTACCTCGCTTCAGTTGAGTTTGTATATATTTAATGTTGTATGGATCTGTCTGCATTGCAAAAAAAAAGACCCATGGCAGCAAGTCTTAGAGCCTGGGTTAACTCCCGTGGGCTCATGTTCTGGGGCTAACATTCCAGTGTAGATGTTTACGCTCAGGCTTGAGCCCAGGTTCTGAGACCTACCCCCTTGCTGGGTTTTAGAGCCAGAGTCTCAATGTCTACACTATTATTTGTAGCCCTGTAGCACGAGCCTCATGTGCTTAAGCTGGTTGACCTGGACTCTGAGACTCGCTGCAGTGGGTCTTCCCTTCCTTCCCCTCTCTCTTCCCCCCCCCCCCCCATCATAGACATACCCTAAGATAACATAGAGTGGCTTTCATTAAAGAGAATTTCTTTTTGATGTGTGTTTGAGGGGGTGGGTGGGTTCCCCCCAAGTGAAATCACTATGTACTAAGAGCTTGGCTATAAAGATGACACTGGCTTTTTGTTCCAACAGATGACTGTTGAAGTTGATGAGAAAAATAAACTCATTGAACATCTGCAGGAAAAAGTGTCTTCCCTAGAAAAGAGACTAGAAGGGAATTTTTCAGGGGATGAACATGTGTGGGAGCTACTCAAGGAGGTAACATTTTTAGACTGCTTTAAATCCCTTGAGAACTGTGTGGCTATTACTGTATCTGTCATGTAATGGAAGAAATATCTAATATCCTGCATATGCGTCTGTTCCTGCAGTGTGTATTTGCACTCTGCTCCTGCTGGGTGGAATCTTAGACCTGCTCAAGTGTGTTCATGATCATGTCTGTAGTGAGGGTAGCACACAGAGGTTGCAAGCCGTAATACCAGTAACCAAAGAGTTAACATTTAATGTATATTCCTCCTCTTCTGTGCTCTGGTTGCTAAATGGGCTTGCAAAGCACATGGGAAAGAACTCTGGGCACTCTTAAGCAAAGTCCAAACCATCCATTGTATCCACCAAGCTAAGACCCAAGCACTGATGAGAAATAGCTGTAAGTTGAGAGAGCACAGAGGGGAACTGCGCACGGCCAATGTCTCCCGTTACTTCCTGACCCTGTTCCGCAGCACTGATATACCATATTGTTTCTGAACAAAGGCAGGTTTCCCCAGCCTAGGACAGGGACACTTGCTTTTCCCTCGTAGCACTCGCCTGCAGTGCCCAGCACCCTAGCCTGGTACAGCTAGTAAATGAACCTGGCTTAAATAAATCCAAGTCCAGTTTGAAAGCTACTTGTAGAGGCAGCACAATGTCCTCTTAGAGAGTAAATGCTACAGCTAGTAAATATTTTACCCTTTGCATGTGTGTTCTGTAATGTCCCAGCAGAGTGGCTCTAAAGGGCAGTAGAGGAGGTATTTCTGTTGCAGCATTGTAGTTTCTCTGACTCCCTGAAGTTGGTCACAGATGCTGATTACATCCTTAGCTTGGACTTCAGTCAAGCATCTCCACCTCTCCCATTTTCAGTACAAATGCTGTGCAGTAGTGGTCAATAGCTTCACTCAGTGTCCGCTCCTAGGTGCAAAGGTGTGTTCCAAGTCCTAGTAACTGCTGTTTGGATTCTGGCCATCATGCCTTCACCTTAAAAGCAGTTTTCAGAGATTAAACTTCTGAGTCCCCCTGTATGATCTGTGATGATGTGTTAATCTTCAGAAAACTGCTCTGGAGCAGAAACTGGATGACACCAGACAGCAGCTATTGACAGCTAGAACCAATCATGCTGAGACTGTGAACCTACTGGAAACCCAGGTATTTCCTCCTCCTTCACCAGTGCACTCAGTGGGGTTGGCACTTTTGGCCATCTGGATGGATTAGGAGTGTTTTAGCATCCAAAGAATTTTATTTAAAACCCAATACCAATTGCCAACCTTTCAGTCTTTTTTTCAGAAGATTTGAGACTGAATATAACATTGAGCTTTGAAGGGAAATCTTATCTCACCAAATCCACTTAGCGGTGTGTCTGTTTTAACTAGAGATTTTGCGTGGCATATATAGCCCTGATTTCATACCAACCCTTCTGTCACAGGGTGACACTGGCCTTTTAGAGGGAAGAGGCCAGTGCACCTGTGACTGGCCAGTTGAACACCTCCACCCCACCCCCCAGTTTTGTTAAAAGATGGCACCTGGCCCTAGATCCTTCTAGGTCCCTGAAGGAAGATGGGAAGGGGCCTGTGAGAGCCTCCTTCCCACAGAGGAGAGAGCAGCCGAGAGTTGTCTGAGGGGAAGAGCTTCAGGAAACCAGAAGGAGAGCAGTAACGGTGAGCTGCAGGTGATGAGTTCTGAGGAAAACCGTTGAAGGACTGGCTGGAGCTGGGGAACCATGTCACAGTTCAGGAAGACTTGTACAGTGGTCCCTAGGAAGAGGCAAGAACCAGAGTGGTCCGCGTAAGCCTGGCCCAGAAGCAAGGGGCTAACTCTGGAGGGCGGCCCCAAGGAGCAGGCAAGGAAGCCCAGGGAGTGTAACGCTGCAGTGAGCACTGTGGTGGGCTGTGGAAAGTGCCCAGGAAAAAGGGGTTGGTCCTGGAGGGAGGTTCCCCTGAGCAGGGGTGGGGCTGACTCTGGGCTCCAGGAAGAGACTCGTGGGAGAAAAGTGCGTCTTGAAACTCTTGGAGACTGGGACCTTGGAATGGGGATAACAGAGTTCTGATGGAGTGGTTAATGGCAACCAGTGACCTTTCACTGGGATTGAAGAGCTCTTGTATTGTAACCAAGTTTTACTTTCGGGGTTGGGAGGAACTGTTTTTACTGCAAGGTACCTGTGGACTTGGCATTTTATATGAATAAGAGTTTGAATTTGTCATTGAGACAACGTTCCTTTGCATGGGTGAATAAAGGACAGACGGAGGCAGGTGCACTTGTCATGCCACAGCCAGCCGCTGGAGGGCGCTGGAGGCAGGGGCCATGGTATGACATATTCCCTTATCTAATTTATTTACATTTCAATTCCTATTTCTAGGTCACTAAACTGAACAGCAAAGTAACTGAAGCACAGGGATTGCTCTGTGAGAGAGACGAGTTTCTGAAGAATTTTAAAGAGAGCAACATGTGCCAGGTAGGCCCTTTCCTGAAAGGTGTCGTCTAAGGGTTTCTGTGTTTAGCCTCCTCTGCTACTTCCTTTCCTCCCCCATATTACTATTTTGTGTGCTGCTCTCCAGTAATATCGATCTTTATGGACAAGGGAGTAACTCACTCTCCTGTTTTTAGCTGAAAGAACTTGAACAAGCACTACAGCTCGCTAATGGGGCACTAGAGAGGAGCAAAGAAGAAATCGGTGAGAGGGATCTACAGATCCAAAAGCTGGTGAGAATCCTCTAATCACTCAGGCTACTCCTGCTAAAGCAGTCTCCACCATTTTCAGTTTCATTATTGATAAGGCTGCAGTTGTCAGAATTCTTCCTGCTAATACTGCAACAATGGCTCCAAGATGAGTAAATGTATTTCTATGTGAGGGTAGGCGCCAGATGGCCGCAGAAATAAAGCATAGCATTGCCATTCTTTGGTGATAAGAATGGGGATAAGCAGTATGAAGTTATGCCTTACTCTGGCTGCAAGCTCCACGTACTCTGCCCTCCAGTAACCATAGGGTTAATATAATGTTAACTTACAGTAATGTTTTTTCCTGAAGCAAACCGATCTAGAGGTTGAGAGCAGCAAATTACAACAGCATATCTCAACTGTAAAGCATCAGTGTGCAGAACGGATTAGCAGGCTGGAGGCTCAAATAGCTGCCCTTGAAACAGCTCGAGAGTTTGACAAAACAACTTCCCAACATAAGATAGTAAGTACAGAAACTGTTCTGTAGAGGGATATTGAGTCCCCAGATGCTGCCTCTGGCATCACCTGTAACCCTTCTGTGTATTGTCTGAAAATACTAAATTCATATGTAACTGCATGTTCAAAGCTGTTCATACTGTGGTGGTTTGAAGTTGAGGGTGAAGATCTTTCTCCAAGCAACAACGTTCAGAGGCACTGAATATGCATAAAGCAACATCTCTTTGGGGGTGGGGTTGTGGTTGTTTACTTGTACTGTAAATGTTAAAACACTGGTTCTTGGCACACAAGATATTTCCATTTTACAGAGCCAGTTGGAACAGGAAAATGAAGATTTGAATGAAAGCAGACAAGAATATGAAAGTTCTTTAAAGAAACAAGAGTCTGAACTGGAAAGACTAAAGGTATGGGCCTAACTGTGTGTTGATGACTATACTTAAGTAAAGAACGAAGTTTGAGAAACAGCTAATGGCAAACTGAACCCTCTTGTCCATACTTAAAGCTCATTAGGTTCAGATCATGGTTAATTGCTGCCAGACACTTTCCTCTTTGGAATTAAAATACCTACACAGAATACAAACCATTCAAGATTCATTACAAATGGCTGGTACTTTCTTGACACACAATGCTTAGGTCTTACTAAATACTGGCATAAACAGTACATTCCAGGACTTAAAGGGATCCTGTCAAGTAAGAATAGCTTTGAAATCCGCTGAGGAAGAAAAGCACTAATAAAAGCACAGAATATCATTAGCAATACATCATTTCATTCCTTTCACAGCTACTGCTATATAAATTAGAGGACTACTAAATAAAACACTGTTCAGTCATTTAAAGCCTAAACCTTCTCTCCTTTAAGATTATAATCTCATAGAAAGCTCTCAACATTCTAAATATCAGCCCTCGGATGTGTGATGTAGAATTTAAGACTTGGCCACTGGAGGGAGTCATTTCCTTGTTAGTGTCTTTTAAATTGGAAAAAGCAAAAGTGGAAGTAGCAAGTATGAAGCCTTTCATGTGGTGGTCAGGTTTGACATTGCGTACCAGAACTATGCACCTGTCAACAGTGCCAATGCAAAAATGGTGCCAGTATCAATCCTCTTGTCCACATATATTTTAAAAAGAATCCCAAACCACTACAGCCAATGCTTGGGGATCACTCACCCATCCCTGAAATGCAGCTATCTCTGGAGTGGGATGTGGCAACAATTCTTCAGCAGAAGAGCAGTGAAGACTGACTGACTACTTCAATAGAAACCAAAAAAGTGTTCGATTTTAGGTAAGCTGAATGCAATTGCCTGGGTTTGTGAAAAGTTCCAAGAAATGGGCTCTCTGCCAGTCTTAAGTTAGCATTGATTTAACAAGAAGTCTGATTTGAGGGACGAGATTATTGTGTCTGCTAATAACCTATAAATTCCATTTGTTAATGGATTTGGATCTTAGAGTTGAGAAACGACTGGCTTTTAGTCTTGTTCCTGTGAAAGCTTCATACTGAATTTTCTCCTCTTAAGTAATTATTGAATTATCACTGGCTTGCAGAAGGAATTAAGCAGCAGAGAAACAGTCAGTGTTGAAATTGCCAAAGCACTGGAAGAAACACGGAAACAAAGGGAGGAATTACAGCAGCAGGTACGTTTATTGCTTGAACCCTTGGATTGCCCTAATCCATACAGAGCAGGCTTGAACCTGATTCCGTAATTCCCAGTAACCAGGGGCCCAAATCAGGATTAGGCCCCAAACATCCAGGAAGAGTCTCTGCCCCCAAAAGTTTCCAGTCTAAGGCCTTCCTGTTAATGCTTACACAGGTGTGTAACTTTACCCATGTGAGATGTTCCACTGACATCAATAGAACTGTGCCTGTGCTCAAAGTTAGGTATGTGCCTAAGTGTTTGTTTGCAGGATCAGAGATTAAGGCAGGATGCAGCAGGTGGGTATAATAAACAGTTGAAGAGGAGAGGGAGGGCTAGGTGCCAGTGATAGGAACACATGGCTTGCAGGCTAGCTGAGAGCCCAGTGCTAAGGTTTTCCATCATTTTGACAATTTTCCATAAGCATCACACTACACTTCTTGCATTCTTTTTTCTACTGGATCACAGCCTTGTTTGTGCTGTTAGAAAGTGGTCCCAAATTAACCCCAGAAACGTTTGCTGTGTGCTGACAACTTGGCATTCAAGGACCCACTGTCAAATCCAAGTTATTTTGTCTAGAAAAGTGTTCCTGGACAACATAAACCAATGCTTGTTTGTTGCTGGGAACTGTGTGTGTTGTCAGCCAAGCAATAGTGCAGGTCTCACTGAATCCAGCCTTCAGTACCACCTCTTTAGGTTTTTTTGCTCTTGGGAGTGGGTTGCAGATCTGACTCTTGAGGAATCAGTTGGATGGTCTCCAGGGTCACATAGGATGCCTAGGTTCTGGGTGGAAGTGATGCTTTCTGTTGCGTTTTATATGCCTATGTCCTGGAATGCAAACAGACAGGATTTTGAATGGGTTTGTGTTGACATATGGGATTATAAACCAAGTGTGCGGACATAGAATATTACATTATATTTTCCTTTCCTGGATGGTGAGTATCTGCAGCTTAAATAGTGAGTGAAGAACAGCAGCGTATATTGCACATCCATAGCTGTTCTCTCCTAACGAAAAAGACTTGGTTTGCTGTAATCCAAAGTGAGCCCTGTTCTGTCATCTGAAAAAGTGATGGTCGGAAGACTTCAGCAGTCTCAGTGTGACTTCGATCAATTTTGGCCATTAGTTGTATTATTTTGCTAGGCATTGTAGTAATTAGCTGTGTAAAGGAATCTGTACTGCCAGACCTCTAGCCCGCATTCTGTGGGGCCTGGAACTAGTAGATGTGTCTTCAAATTGTATTTGGGGGCAAAGAGGCACTGGCAGCTACAGCCAACAGCAAACTCCTCTACTTATCCCAAGATACATCTCAAGCAGCCACTGAACGTCCTTCTCCTAGTGCTGAGGAGCGAGCCCAGGAACCTGACCCTTGTTCTAGGAAATCCGTGTAAACGCACAGTGGTGCTGATCAGTATTCATCATCCTGCTTCCTAGGTCCACCCACTGCAGAGCATTTTAAGCTGCAGTCCTGTATGGTTTTAAATTGGTAATTCTTTCATAGCTGCCATCTGCTGGCCATGACAGAAGTTTCAATTCCAGTGTAGAGTTCACCCAAAGCAGTATCTTTTTTTCATTGAAGTTCTCGTCCTGCTTTCAAACCCTTTCTCTCTTAATGAGGGACCAGCATTGGCTGAGGTAGTGATACTCTGTAACCCTTTGGCTAAGCCACAGAAAGATTTTAGCATATGTGGGTTCTACATATTAACTGTTCCTGTCTACCTTCTTTTGTCCGTCTTCAAGGTTACAGATCTGATCTTACTGATCAAGGAAAAGGACCAGTTGATCAATGAAAAAACTGATGTGATTCTAAAAAAAGAGGAGGAGCTAAACCAACTCAGTCAAGGTTAGACCAAAGGAGTCTCCTCATCCCAAACTGCTTCACTTTGGTAAAGTCTCTGTAGCTCAGGGATTGCTTGACTCTAGTTTCTAACAATGCTAGCATTTTTAATTGGAAAAGCTGCAGAGAAGAGCATCCAGAATGACTTGGAGTTCCAAATAGCTTCCATACGAGGAGAGATTAAAGAGACTGGGACTGTCTTAGTAAAGAGATGACTAGGGGTGGGGGATATGAGAGGTCTATAAAATCATGGCTGGTGTGGAGAAAGTGAGTAAGGACGTGTTATTTACCCCTTCTCAACACAAGAACTAGGAGTCACCTGGTTAAAGCTCTGAGGCAGCTTGCATTGATGTTCAGTCCACATTGTATTTGCTTTCTGCATCACTGGAGAGGGGAAATAGGCCTGACGCTCTCCCGCTTGCCTTCCGTGCAACTCACTCTGTTTACAGAAAATTAATAGAAGCTACATTTTCTTCTGTGGAATGGCACTAACCATGTCTGTCCTGACCCAGGTCATGAAGCTCTCGTGCTGCAAATGCACCTGTTGCAGTCTGACATAGAAGCATGCAAGAGCCAAGCAGCAGAGAGGGAAGAAACAGCAGGAAAGCAGATCAGTGCTTTGAGGTTGAAGATGCAGGAGCAGCAAGAGCAGCTGCTGGCCAGCGAGAGAAATGTGAGTGAAGTTGCAGGGCAGCTTCCTCTAGTCTTGTCAGGAAAACCAAAATGTGCAGAGACTTCAGCTCACCCTGCCGTGCCTGAAAGCAAACAAAACCTCTCCATGGGATGTGACAGGCTTTGAATTGGTCACCTCATCAACCCACCTGCTGCCTTGAAACATCGCCAGAGCTGTCTGTATCTGTCACTGTGCACTTGGCCTAGAGGAACCCAATCCCCTTCAGTTTTTTTTAAGTGTCCTATGAAAAGCAGCACCTCCATTAGACAGCTAGAGTGTCCCTTTGGGTGTCTGTCTCGGGTAGTTTCACAAATGAGAGATTGTCCTGCCCAAACTTATCATTTAAAAACACGGTGGAGCTTTATCTTTGGGCAGTGGCACCTGGCTGCCAAAGTTGTGGTCTCTGAGATTTGCTTTGTTCTTTACCTTTGAAGGTTTTGGCATTAGAAGCAGCAAGAGCCTTTAATAAGCACTTGTATCCTCCAGAAGACAGTGAGGTGGAACAAAACGGAGAGGTGGCAGCTGCAGACATCCTTCAACTTCAGAAAGACAATAGAGACTTGGAGCAGCAAATTTCTGAGAAAAACAAGGTAACTGAAATACAGTGGAAATGGCTTTTCCCCATTTGGCTCATGTGGCTTGTATTCCTGATTTGTCAGGCCTGCAAAAAAGCATGAAACTACAGGTAATGTGTGACCCTAGGTACTAATGTCCTGCCCTCCCCCTGCAAAACCTGCTGCTGCCAAAGGATTTCCTGTCCCCTCCTACCTCTGGAACAGCTTCCCACACCATGGTTCACTGCTCTGCCTTCTTTCTTTAGACCCGCTTCTTCTAAGAAGCCTCATTATTAAGTGATGACAATATGCTCGGTGTTGTACAAGATATGATGTCAAGCCAGAGCCTTCCATGGAAAGATTTGTCTAGAATACAGTGCTGGAAAGACAAGATCTATGGGGGAAGAAGTTACCTTATATTAGAATAAGGGGTTAAAAAATGTTCATTTAGTGTGTGCCTTAAGGAAGAAATGGCTCTTCAAAGTGGGGATTGACCCACTGGCTTTAAGGGGATCGTTCCAGGCCTAGGACATGTCTCCATATCTCCTTGTGCATGCACAGTTATCCATTGTAGCTGAGCTCTTTGCAGTCTTATGGAGTCATATAAATAACAGAAAATCCTGCTTCAGTGTCAGAAAAGATTCAGAATCTGATGCAGTATCTTTCCCCTTGTTGCAGCCATGTTCCCTTTGTTTTCTGTTAACCTCACATTTTATCGCTATAATGTTGTCCCATTAATCTGCACCAGGAATTAAAGTATAGTCTCCTCATCCCATTCCTGCTGTACTGTGTGGCTGAAAGAGCAGAGTATTCAGGCTTGTCAGATTACCCTTCTCCAGAGCCATTAACTTTGTTCAACGTCTGCCCCGTTAGCTAAACTTTAATTGTGGGGTTTTTTCCATTTGAAACTTGTAGGTCTGAGCATGTTCAAATATGAAGCTTCCATGCTGTTAAGTTAATATCAGTTTCTGTCTTGTGTGTGTAGATGATAAAACAGTTACAGCAGCGAATGGCAGAGCTCAAAAAGACCCTGCAGAAAGAGCTGGTAAGTCTTTAGCCTTTCCAGCCCCCTGACATTGACAAGGTACTCATGCTGCCAGTTCTTAAAAACTTGCTGCCATCTGGATTGTAAACCCTTTGGGGTAGGGACTGTCTTCATATGTGTACAGAGTGCCCAGCAAAACACATCCCCAGTCTGGGGATATAAATATTCATTAATCCCACAGCTTCTCTAAGTGGTGTTAATCAGGATGTGAATACTGTCAGTCAAGAACTTCAGCACAAGTACATAATTATGCCAGCCCTGATCTCTTCTTTTGCCCCTAGGGGAAATCCAAGATAGCAGCCAGAGCTGGTGTGGCCAGGTCACTGCAGCTCCTCTGATGTAAGGGCTGAGGGTTGGTTCACTGCACTTTGCGGTAATCTAGGGTTACTTTGTTCATCTCTGGAAACCTGCACTAGAAAGCAAGCGATGATGTATTTCTTCATAGACTCTTCCTTGCTCTCACTTCACAGTGAATAAAAGGAGGCAGAACAGGGTTTGGGCACATCTTGTTTTTTTCTTTTGCTTGATAGTTACTGTGGGTTATAAAAGGCCTGGCTCCAGGGTGACTCAGGATTCCCTGAGGCTTCTCCTTGGGGAGGGAAGCATTGAGATTTAATTGCTATTTAGCTGCCTTTGCAGGTCAATCTCCCAGCCTTAGTGGTGTCCATCTTTGGGAAAGACTCCCCCCATCAATCCTAGATAGAGGGGTTGGAATGGTGAGCCCTGTCTCGATCAGCATTAGACCACTTGGTGGTCATCTAAGAAGTCATTTTTATTAAATTTTGTAACGTACCCACCTTGAAAGTTTTTAAACATCCTTTTGTTAGGCTTGGATGGCTCTGGAGTTGATGATGGGATACAGAGCCTTCCCCTCTACAATACCAATGCGAATCCTGCTCAGGTTAGAGGCAACACTCGTTGGCTTAGGTCCAGTTCCAGAAGTGGTTTGTGTGATGTAGACACCATTAGTAGCATCTGTGCTGGCAGTCTGGGTAGAGGGACCAAGGATCTAATGGATGTGGAGACAATCACCATCTTCTCCCTACAAGTGGCTCTTTCAGGGTAAGGTGGGGAGAAGCTTTTGCTTGCGTGTTCCTGCATGGTTATACCTGTCCTGTGGATAGAGGACTTCAGTCTCCAGTGCTATCAGGATAGCACCTTCCTCCAGGACTAAATTCATACCACTTTGAAGTATAAAATGCAGTTTTTCCTTTTCAGAAAATAAGGCCTGACAACGAGATCCCTGAAGTACGTGAGAAACCAAATTCTGAAGTGCCTAATGCTGCAATGACTGTCACAAACAACTCTGATTTAAACGATTCACGGGAGATCAACTTTGAATACCTTAAACATGTTGTACTAAAGTTCATGTCCTGCCGGGAAGCTGAGGTAAAGACTTGTTCTCACATCTAAGTTTGACTCACTCATGCTTACTAATAAACAAAAACTCCAACTGTAATTAAGATCTAGAAAGAGATCTGCAACTGCAGTGTTGTTTAACTGCTTTAGTGTTTGAAGCACTAGCTGCATCCTGGTGTCCTGGTAAGATTCATCCATTTAAAATATTAGTAGAGGGTTTGAACAGACACTCAACACTAAAGATACATTAGGATATTGTATGTCTCCATCCTGCCTATACACCAGCCTGGTTAATCCTAGGAACTACTCAGGGTTACCATGGGAACCAAGTGTATTCTTCATTCAAATAAACCAGGTAAATTAAGTGCTTCCCCCAGACTATGCAAACCACAACAGAGACTGGAGAATCAAGAAAAGCCACCTGCCAGACACACAGGAAGTGAGTTTACACAATCCACACCTGTGAATGGGATAGGATACAGAGGCTTCATACCAAACCTGCACAGATCCTCAGTGCTACCCCATAATCCCAGAGTGGACCTAAAGCGCTGGGATGTCTTGCAAAATGTCAACAACTCTGTTTTTATTTCAGGCATTCCACCTAATTAAAGCTGTGTCCGTGTTACTTAACTTTTCACAAGAGGAAGAAAATATGCTCAAAGAAACGTTGGAATACAAGGTAAGATTTGTTTTTATTTGTGTCCTCTCCTAGATGTCCCAGCACAAAACAGTGAGGATGTTCAGCAACATATTTCCCAAATTTTAGGTTCTGTATCTGACAATCGCTGTTTTCATGCAATTAGCAGACCAGTGTGTTTACAAACATTTAAGCATGTTTAGAGCAGATAAATTACATGTTGATTAAACAAGAACATACCTTTTGAGTAGTTTGCCATTTCATCCTCTTGCTGACAATTGTCATTTTTATTTTCTATCAGCCGAGCCCCAGTCAGTTTGCTGT
Source organism: Terrapene triunguis (assembly GCF_002925995.2). Classification (NCBI taxonomy): domain Eukaryota; kingdom Metazoa; phylum Chordata; order Testudines; family Emydidae; genus Terrapene; species Terrapene triunguis. Next base: position 17,031,904 of record NW_020664589.1, read on the forward strand.
TTTGTGCCTGAATCTCATTTAATAATGACCCACTACCACCCCACAGATGATTTGTGCTGTTTAATCTCTGTTTATTTTAGTCTCTGCTCTTTTTCTCATGTGGTAGTGATCACTGGCTGCTGTACCCAAGGGCATAGCGAGCTGCACTTTGCATTACATGGTTATTCGTGATTCATACTCCTCATGATTTAAAAGAAGAGTCTAGGTTAATGTGTGTTGTGCTTTCCCATGCCAGATGTCGTGGTTTGGGTCAAAGCCATCTCCCAAAGGCAGTATCCGGCCATCCATCTCGAATCCCAGGACAGCATGGTCTTAAGGGAACTGGAAAATGGGCAATAAGCATCTAGCCTCTTTTTTCTGTGAAAAGGACTCTTCACACACTAGTTCAGGTGTGTCTTAATCACTGTCATTGCAGTATTTTGTACAAGAATTTTGACTAATTGTTTACAAAGATATACTGTACAAGCAGCATCCTTCACTGCAAATTGAAATTTTCTCTCTGGGGTGGATTCAGGGACTCTTGTCTCAGTGTCCTGTTAGCTGTGTAACAGCTATCTCCTTATGCTCATAAATCCCGTGTCTTGGCATCAAAGGGTTATATTAATTTCACTAAACATTGGTGGCGGTTCAGGATTTTGACATTTTACATTTGTCATGAAATACTAAAGGTGCATAACTCTAGGTACATACTGTAAAGCTTCCCTTTCTCATTGGGCACAGGTGGCAATGAAGGGGTGTTTGCTGGTGGTCCTGTGTTCAATTCCTGACTGTTCTAAAAGCTTTTTGGAGAACACGAACAAGGGGTATAACCAAAAACAAAGTCTTGCCTTGTTATACTGACCTAACTTGTTAGCATTTGTTCATATCACTGTGTAAATTTTACAGTGCATATATCCTGGCCTGCGGTCATGAAAACTGCACAATGACATTTATTTAATTTTCAGAGAGAGAGCACAACTTTATAGTTGTCTGATTTTTACTTTTCTTAAAGAAAAAATTAATATTTAAAATGGTCTTAATTATAGTACCTAATACTCAGTCACCTTTTAAACTAATGTACTAGTCTGTATCATAGGTTGTTAGTGTTGGGAAGAGAAGTAGTAAACCATTTTAAATACTTTTTAAAGCTGAATTTCAGTTTATTGTAAACATAATTAAAAGAAGAGTTCCAGAGTTCTTATTGAAAGGAAAAAAATCTTAGTGATACAAAGGGCAAAGAACGTCAGTATAATACCTTTGATTTTTTTTTTTCTTTACAAGTTTGCTAGCAGCAGACTTTTATAACTAACATCTGCTTCCCCCTAAAGCAGTATTGACTGGATCTGTTTCAGACTTTACATTTACCTGCAACTAAATTTGCTTTGATTTTAAGGTAGTGGGCTTATTAGCTCTTTCCTGACATACTATTCTTTAGTTGGAGCATGTTAGTCTTTTTAATGTAAAGGCAGAATTCAGCTTGTACGCAGCAGATTGTGGCTTGAATACTATGAACTTCCCTGGAGAGGAAGGACAGACTAAGCCCTGATCTGCCCTACAGAGCTGGAGTAGAATTTTTCCCTTAGTCACTAACCACAAACTACCTTAAAAATGGGAAGCAGCAATTTGTCTGGCTTTGTTTAAAAAAAAAACTGAAGTGTTTATAAAAACTACATAGAAAATATAGAACTTAAACAGGCAGCAAGTTGCACAAAGGCTCTTGCTGAATAACAGTATTTTTATCAAATACATCTTGTTAATGAAAATTCAACATATACATAAGAGAATTTTAGACCAAATGCTTATGAATGTCTTACCATAAAGAGTCACTGTAGTATTTTAACCTTACTGAGGGTGCAGGAGTAGGCCTGTGCTAGTAGGAGTAATGTTAAAAGGAGTTTTATAAATCTTGTGGAATGAATCACGTTACCCTTCTATTGGGGAAGAATAGCAACAAGATTTTCAGTAAACAGGCTCTGTCCTTATACCTAAGTAAACACCTTTAATGGCTTTAGCTTCATCTACAACATTACTCTCAATGGAGGGGCTCAAGGGCTGCCTTTACATTTGTATGTTATTGTAAGTTAACTGGGGTAATGTGCTTTCACATTAGAAAATTTAATGAATCTTAAGGGGCAGAGACTTTCATCCATTATTCTTCCCTCTCCAAATGGAGTAATGAGGGCTATGCCTGTGTGTGCTTAGAGCTAAAGCGTTCATTTTACTGTGATTATAAAAATTACTTTAGGATGAATGGCACCTTTCCATAAGATATCAAAGGAATTCAGACATTCTCAATTGCAATAGAGACCCTTGCTAATGTCTCTTGATGACAGTGGATCTAGGGCAGCTAAGTTCCAGTATGGTGATGCCTATCCTACTGTTCTTGTCCACCAGTGACTACCAGCATGCTGCCCAAGGACTTGTTTAGAAGCTGGTTTGAGTTGTTCCTTAATCTGCTATGGGTTGCTGTTTAACATGAAGGAAAGCAGTCTCAACTGGTTAGGGGATCAGGGTAAAGGGAACAAGGTGAGCTGTATGCTAGAGAAATTTACAGTATCTGTTGAATAGCATAACTTCAGTTTAATCCTAAAGGTCCTTAATTTACCATGAGTTAGTTTTCCTGTGTTGAATTTTCTTTAACTATCACAGCAAGAATAATCTATGGTGTATATATTAACAATTAATGTTCATTTCCTTCTATAGAAGCTCCTGGGGTGTATATATAATCCTTTCTATGAATAGCTGCCTGGGGATTTTAATCTATTCCTTTTGTGTTGTAAATATAGATTGTATTATAGAACTCTGAAACAATTGAACGAATTTGTGGTGCAATATTTTTGATTAAAACTCTGGACTTCCTTCTAGTCATCTTATTGGGCAAGCTCCATGGTATTCTAGTGTCAGTGCACCAGGTAGTTAACATGTAAAGGAGCTAACTGACGGAGGGGAGGGAAGAACTGTTATACTTACCCTTGATAAGAAAGTAGGGTTCATGAGTTAAGTGTGTGCTTTTTCTTTTCCTACCTTCTGTGTCTTGTATCTCTGACAACCCTGTGCATCAAGTGAGGGGAGCATAACACCTACTGCAGGAGACCAAATTTCACTGAAGGTTGTGAGGTCCATTTATAAAGCCCAAGTTCAACTGCTGCCCTGTAGTTACAATTAAGTACCCTTTCATCCCTGCATGGCTTCTTTAGCCTGAAAAGTACCTGATTAAAAAGCCATCTTCCCGGAGCTACAGGTGGTTCTTGAAGCAGTGCTGTAATACCTCTTCACTACATAGAACCCATGAGCTGAGCCTTCAAGCTCTCATTTCTTAAGTTCAGTTACCCTGGGGGGGGGGGGAAGAGGGAGGTCTTTACCTAGAAGACAGCATGTTGTGCACTGATAACTTACCCTAAAGCCTTTGTTCCAGGTGCTTTCATGTGACAAGTTCCTCCAACCTTAACCCCCTGCATCTTAAGTCCTAGTCCTCAGAGAAAGCAGGATCTACATATGTTTGTAGTTAAAGAACCCAGCCACTTTATAGGCTAAGTTTAATTTTTAATCACACAGCAGAACCCATTACTAGAGTAACAGATACTGTCCATGCAGTACTAGTTCTGGTCTTGTCTGCCATAGGGTTTTCTAAAGATAACTACAGTACAGGACTGAGTTTCAAGTTTGTTTTTTTACCTAAAGCTAAACTACACTCCCCTGCTTTTGACTGGTGCTATATGATCCATAGCATTAACACAACATGCCAGGATCTTCTCTCACACAGATGACTACACAGCTTTGTACATTAAAGATGTGCTGATAGTTTATTAGCAGGACACTATTCAGAAAAGGTCCACTTCAAAGGGAGTGAATGTACTTCTGTTTAAAGATTAACATCAGAGAGCTCCTATTCAGAAGATGAGCAAGCACTCACTGTACTTAAATGCATAAAAGGCAAGGACACATTTTCCATAACAGCATTACTTATACATGAAGCTTTGAAGTAGTTCCTTGCTCAGCTGGCATAAAGAGAAAAAGTGAGCCCTCCATTAGATACCCTTAATAACACCATATATTATATTTGGCACTTAACTTAATCCTGTTTTTATACATACAAATTAAATCAGGGCTAGAAAGAAAACATTCAAGTAAACACAGAGTGAGGCAAAGGTGTAGTTAGAGGTGCTCATTCCATCCATTTAAGAAAAGGTGCCCTACTTTAAAGCATGTCCTTTAGAGACAGTCAAGGTGGTGTAGATGTAAACAAGAGCACAATACTATGTGGAGGTGGGATCCTACACAAACTGCCCTTGATTCAAAGGCAAATTAATCTAAATTGTAAAATTAAGTTATTTGACTCTTACAATCCAAGAGCTTTATTGATGCAGCAGGCACTTTACAATGAAACCAAACCAGTAGTCCAGCTAGTCCTGTGATTGTATGTACAAAGTCCCCTTTCAAATAAACATTTCCCCCCCACCCAGAAACCAGTCAATTGTGTCTACTGAAGCCACAGCACCTCTTCTTTTAAATAAGCAATACACACAGGATTTAATTACCTCTCCCCTTACAGTAATGAGAGCAGAATTTCTGCCTTCTGCTTTACCTTTAAACAAGGGATCAGAATGTCTCAGCTCCTATATTTGATAGTCAGAAAACACAGTAATATTTACTCTTTCCCCCAACCTTTAAAATTAGAAGCATTCCAGAGGTTTCCAAAGTTTCAGTAGATTGCAATGTCTAGAAAGATGGACCAGTATCACTTCAGCTAATTCTTTCTTCTGAGTCCAAAACTGTTCATCTTGGTTCAAGGTAAGTCTTTTAAACAGTCTTTCTTGCTGTAAGAACTCTTACTATGGAACCTAGTCCACCTACTGCTAGTGCCTGTGAGGGTGGGAAAAGGAGATAGATATTACACATCAAATCACACCATTACACACACAAGGCATCTCAAACATAACAGCAGATATTAGCTAACCTCATTTCTGTACTTAATTGTAACACCAATCAGTATATAGTTCACTTTTCCATTTGTTGCTAGAACTCCTGAAATTCAGACATTATTCACTATTTAAGCATTTACTTCTTACTTTACATTTTCTTGCTCTTAAACCTTTGAAGTAGTTGTTTAAAAAAGGTTCCTTAATGAAAAATAGATTTCCTTAATAGGTGCTGGAATTAACATTACTGTTTAAGTTAATTCTTCTGAAAATGATAGGGTAACAAATCTGCAAATGAACATGAAGCAGAAAGCAGTTTTCGTTTTGTGGAATCTCACTTTCAGAGACACTAGAAAGGAAATATGCCCACAGGATCTAGTATTAGTGTTACCAAGGAAACATAACAGTTTGGCATTATGCTACTGGTTCAAGGGTTGAACATTCTAATGGGTCAGCAGCAACTGCAGCCATTTTTGGAAAAGATACTCTAAAGCCAAACATTGGGAACATATTACTGGACAGTTTATCCCAACTTCTTAAGAACAACATTAATAGAAACAGGAAATTATTTAACCCTAATAGAACTGTTTAAGTTACATTAAGCTTTCACCTAAAGTCTGTGCAGGTACCTCCTGCAGTTGTGACCTTACAGAACAATTTAACTTCTGGTGGTAACAAGCCTTATGTTTATACTCTTTAGGCCCTGGTACAACTTATTCCCCAAATCACCAAGGAGAGATGAGCTAGTGGTTAGGGTGCTAAACTGGGATTTTTGACCTGGATTCAATTCCCAAATCTGCCCCGACTTCCTTCAGGACCTTGGGCAAATCTTTAGTCTCTATGCCTCAGTTCCCCCATCTGTACTATGGGGATAATAATCTCACTCTTCACAAGAGTGTTGTGATAGGTAGAATGAAGACTGCGAGGTACTCAAGTATCTGAGGCGGCCTGGTTCTGTAAGACAAGCTATTGTATTATCAGAGAGCCCAAGGACACTTAAGGGAGACATTACTGTCAGACAGTAACCTAGTGACATCCTGTAAACCATTCAAATTTAAGGGGATGGTGCAGAAAGACTCTAGGACAGAGAAAGCTATCACCAATTCCACTGGAGATATTAATAAAACTTTGTATGACATTACCACAACTACAGAATCTGTCACCTGCCATAGTTCTGACTGGAAACAAGGTTCTTTTGTTTTTAGTCTAAGTTCCATATCCTGTGTACAAACAAACCAAAATGTACCTACATTAGGGTCTAAAAGGTAGATATACTAGTGATTGGGAGAAACAGCTAAATATGTATGTAATTAAGACTAGCAGATAAACTTACAAGCAGACTAAATTGACAGATGCAATAAAAATGCAGCCTATGAAGTATTACAACCTAAGAACCTGGAGCAGGGAGTACTAGTGTCAAACATCTGCTGCTCTTAGAAAGTGCAATGTTATAATTTAGGCATCTATCTAAGAGAGGTGTGGGAGAGCCTGTGTGTAATGCACAAGCTGGGTGTGTAAGAATTCCTAAGTTTTTACCCACTTGCACCCAAGTCACAACTGAGAATGGTTTCTATATCTATTGCTAAAGCTGGGCTGACACGAATGTAAAAGGTACTGAAAGGGAGTGCTAGATCTCAAAGGACTAGACAGATGACGACTCCTCTCACCATGAATGAGTAACTCTTCATACCAGTAGTACCATAAAGTAGAATGCAAGCAAAGCTTCAGTTTGGAAACAGGGCCAACTCTACTTCAGAACTGCCTCGTTCCTTTCAAAGTCTGGTGATATGTGTAGGCTGTTTTACATTTGGCTGCATACTCTGCGTGGTAACAGTTCCCCAGCCAAGGCAGTATGCCGGGTAATTTCATACACCATGGGCCACCAATCCATAATAGCCAGAAACCATCATTTTCATTGGAAACAAAAAGCAAGCAGAAATATGTTCTTTGACATGTTCTCATGACAGCATCTCCTCCCACCCCCACATTTGAAATGACATTCTGCAAAGCAAGTGGCAGCTGCAGAAGTCTTCAGTGCAGTTACGAAGTATCACTGCTGTGTTGGCATCAGCAAATGTGTGTGTCCATGCCCAAAGGGCAAAGCCTTCAAGGTCTGAACACATCCCTTGTGCGGTTGTAGATGTACCCTGAATTTAAAGAGATTCCTTCCTTTAAATAGACTTTTCAAGACAGTTGTTCCACACTCAGACCTACACTCTACCCTTGGGAGAGGGGCTGAACAATCATTCCATACAGACCTATGCCTGCTCAAACATGCACCCTACCCAGGGGTGGCAGGAAGGAAAGTGTCAAAACAGTCTGTTGGCAGCAAGGCCCTCACCACACCCTTGTAGGATCACAGAACAGCCATTCCATAGGGGATCTTTGCCTCAGGATAGTACACGTCAGAGCAGTCATTCCACACTTGAACTCTAAGGTGGAGTGTGGATCCAAGTAGGAGCTTTTCAGTTGCAAGACTTCACAAGAGTTTCTCTTGCAAGGTAGAATTGTGCAACGATCACTGCTCAGTCCTGTACATCCAGATGCCAATTTATGGGAGTATGACAGGTGAAAGCTCTGGCAGGTGTGTATTTCTCTAGCACATATCCAGAGGCCTATGCCCCTCGCACTACATAGACACCAGATTAGAAAAATCACTTTCCCAGTCTAATACTTTGACTAATCAAGTCTCTGTTTACAAGTTCCTAGTTGGTAGATTCTACCACAAAGAAAAATACACCACTCTACCCAACTACATCATAATACTTCCACCTTATTCCTCCTTCCATGGACTCCCAACCTTCCTAAATGGATGCAAGAAAAGCTGGACTTTGAAGCCTACTAAGAGTGAGTGAATCCAAGCTCTGGCAGACCAGTAGGGAAATGAATTCCCAAACAGTGTAGCCCTGTCATCAGATTCCTCCTCCAGCACCTCCACTGACCACAATTATATTATATAATTCTGCATAGGTACTGTTACATAGAGCATTTAGAAACTCAGAAGATTTCCACCAATGATCCTACTGAACTGTGACTTCATCTTTAGGCAGCACTGAAAGAGAGACATACCTTTTCATGCCATTGAAGTAATATTGCACTGCTATTTTCTGTTGGCTTTTCAAATCCTTTATAAACGTACTTCATTAACAAGTCAATACCATTTCTGTCTAACGAGTTTACTGCCTGTTCTATCTCACTGCTTTTAAAGGATGTCAGGACCTTAAGCACCACTCCCTGGGCCCGTTCCTGCAACGACAAGAGAAGTAAAATGACATCAGAACCTATTGCCCCAAAGAGCAAAACCAGCAAAATCTTAACTGTATCCAAAATGCACATTTACTCAGCTAATGACTTCTGCCTAACAGATAACATGCAATGGAACTGTCAGCTGGATATAAAAGGTTGTCAGTTTGTGAACCATCAGGCTTTAGTTTTACCATTTTAAATTTCAGTAGTTTAGGAGCATTTAAGAACCAACTTCTTTAAACATTAAGGATTGAAAAGGGTCAGTGTTTCCTTCTGAGAAAACATGATGGGATTTGGTGGGTCAGTGGACCAGACTTGTAAGTATCTTAGCAGCAAGTTTCTCCCACTTGCTATGCCCTAGCATAAACTTGCTATCCCACTCCATCCAGCCAGGTGTGTGCACCAAGGTGGAGAAGCCACATATATTGGATAGCTTCTAATATTCTTCTCCTAGAGTTTGCATAGTAAAGGTCCAGCCACTGAACAGAAGCAGTTACTAATCAAGGGTGTCTACGTACAAATATACAGCATATACATTTTACAAGTGGTTCACATAATAGGTTATTAATGATCAGCTATTTATATTTTCAGAGAAATGTTATTTTAAAGTGTACTAATACTCCATAGCCGGGTCTATAAGGATCAGTGTGTCGGCAGCTAAGGTACCTAAGGTGAACTAACAGTCACACAATTAGAAACCCAGAGGCTTCATTTACCTTTATTGCTTGGTTCTTCGTGTTCAAGGGAGAATTCCTTAAGGCTGTGTGGAAAGCTTGGAGCATATCACCTGTGCAGCACAGCAAGTCAAGGACCCAAATTGTTTAGATATTCTTAAAGATGATTAATAAGCATTCTGTAAAGGACAGTTCAGAGCATTGGATATTCCAACACACCTAACTCGAGATAGTGGAAACAGGAAGCAAGGATCAACTGTAGCAACATACCACACCTTCTGATAAGGCTGTCATATCCCTCATTTTTAATATAGCTAAGACTATTGTGAATAGCCTTTTGAGTATTCTAAAGATCACCACAATTTGCTTTGTAATACAAAATACTTGATTTCCAAAAGACGTTGTAGTAGCAAAGTAGAGTGTCAAAGTGTGCACATCAAAAGGAAACTCAGTTCACGGTCAACAGATCTTTACTCTTACCACTGTTTCTAAATACTATCCATACTGTACACAATAATGGCTGAGCATCACCATGAACTCAGAGATATCCCAGCTTGCCACAGAAATTACATTACTTAGAAAGAGCACAGTGGATACTGTGTAGACACTGAAATTCCAAAATAGCGTTATGGAGTTCAGGGTCCATGTAACCTGAACACACACGCACACAATCTAAAAAGGGTCTTATCCTGTCTTCAGTCAGAAAGCATTCCCAATTCTTTCAATAGGGTTTTGCTGAGAAAGGGCATGCAGGATTTCCACAGCTCCTAAAGCTAGAATTCACAAAGTAGGTGGGTAAGAGCTCCGCGTCCAGAAGGAAGCCATGTTAGATTAGCTGTAAAAATAAAAACACGTCCACTGGGGATATCCAGAAGAAAATGTCATAAATTGGCAAGATGGCAGCTGCATTTACCAGCTTAAACAAGATTTAGTCTTTTCAAAACCAAACTACAACTTCAACTCAAATGTCATTTTTACCTTGCATATGGTTCTGGAGGCAGGAAATCCACCAAAGCTACAGACAAATATCTAAATGCCTTTGAAAACAAATGCCCCAGGAAAATACTAAATATTAAATGGAATGAATTTATTACAAATGCCAAGATTAATCAGAGTTGAACTACTCCTTATCTACAAAGTTAACCATAGAAGAAGAAGAAAATATCGAACATGTGTTAAGAATGAAGCCTGAGCATCTGCTATGGGCAACTCAAGAAACATTAAGAGGAGTCAACCAAAAGAATCCCTCCATTGAACAGTATGTAGAGAGAAAATTATGGGATTTAACAACATAGAAGACATGCAAGAAGCAGCCCAGGTTAGACAGAGATAGTAGAGCCTTGGTTGTATCCTAAGCAATATTTGACAGCATGGGAAAGATTCAGATTACACAGATCTATTTATGAAAGGGAATGCATGCATACCTCATCTGGGAGGCATCCAATCCGGTCTCCTGCAAATCCTAAGCGTAGCTATAGATGCACAGGAAAAGATACTGAAATGCAGTAGAGAATCTCAGGAAACAGCATCAAAAAGTTTATCCTCCCACAGGAGGAGAGTATGGAAACCTGAGCTTTGCCAATGAAGAGATGTTATCTTTTCTACATAAGTCAAATTGTGGTAATGGAGCTAGGTAGTTTAGGGAATTCTATACTGTACAGTAAGAACAGTCGCAAGTATCAGGCAATTAAATATAAATTTAAAAACAAATAAAAGATGCCAAAGAAATCAGCACCAGATTTATGTTCCCAATGATTTTAATTAACTTTGTGATCCCAAGCCCTGAAACTACACCGCAAGAGTAAGATTGTTAAAGCCCGACAGCACAGCATGAAGGATTGCAAACAAGTGCTCATTTTGCTTCAAGGTCAATTTCCTCTTCACTTATAATTTTTAAAGCAATAGTTCACATCTGAGGTGACAGGAAATCCTTTGTCAGTTAAACTAAAGCCGACACTGTTATAAAAACAGAAACCTCCTCATTCACCACACAAAACTTAAAACTTTGCAAATCAGCAAAGCTTGTTCTCAGTTATTCAAACTGAGCTATGGAACCATCTGACCTTACAACCCAACATTCTCATTTGCTCAGTTCCAGGGATGCCAAGTAACAAGAATGGCATCCAGGGGGAAAAGTCACCTAAAAAGTAACTTGGTATACTGGCAACTATAACTGGAAAACTCAAATAATTTGCTATTCATTTCTATCATGCTTATAAATACAAGTAACAGCAGGATGTTAATGAACTAATCTACTTCCTTAATTAATAGCAGAGCCCCTCTCTGAAATACATGCCAGTCCTGTGTTACCCCCAACTTCATATTTGGGTTTAAGAAATAATGCTGCCATAAAATAGTTAATTCAGTCATTCCCAACACTTGTTCAGATAGAAAAGTGCATCTTGGAGGACTTCATGAACGATCTTATTTGGTGAGGAAGAGCAGCCCAAGTGACAGCTGCCACTCAGGAAGAATTCTGATCAATATAAAGAGATCAGCACATACTGCAACTAGTCACTAATCAAATTATACAATGTAGAATAGTTTATTGGCCTGCTGCCTAATTTAATTTTTACAGTGACAGAATCTTAACTACATAATATGGATACAAGATAGCGCAGAGGATTGGTAATGAGATACAGATCCTGGCATCTTTAGATGACAGACTAGAATCCAGCCCAGGTCTGATGGCTGTTCAGACCAATCTGAAATGATTTGGTGGGGCTTAGTCCAGCCCCCTAATGGAGAGAAGTCCCACATCACAGAAACCACCACAATTATCATCTTTTAACAGTTTGAGCAGAGAATCCAAGCAGTGAATGGGGAGAATGAACTTTGTCATCTCCACATGGGTAAAGCAGTCACTATTGATATATATTAGTGATGGGTGCAAGCCTGTGGGTGGAAGACATAAGCCTCCCAGGCTATCAAACACTTTACTCTAGGTTACACTGTGAAAAAAGATCTGCACAACTCCAACTGGTATTTTCTAAGATGCACAGACAAACTAAAACTACTATTTCTCCTTCCAGTCAGAGGCCATCCTGCTCTCTCTCCCCCCTACACTTGTTGTAGGCTTCATTTTAAAAACATATTGTGTCAAGGAGCCTCCTTGCTTTCATCTTCTGAACAGGAACCTTAATAAAAGGAATAATCTGGGTTAGGTCCCAGTGGGGCTGGTGGCAGAGTTATTTTAAGCACATTTACATCAGTTTGGCTCAATTAACTCACTTCAAAACACACTGTCCTACTTGAAAAATTATTTCAGAAATGGGATGAGGCAATGGAACATTCTCCTTCTATATAAGGCACTCTGTCCACTTCTGTCTGCAACCCCTAATTAGGTAACTTAATTTGCTTCCAATGTTTCTATCAACAATTCAATATAAACTATGAATTACAACCAACTGCTACAAAAATTGAGATCAGATCTCACATAATCCCCTTTCATAAACTGCTAAAAATGACAGAATTGTTGGTGTTGCAATATGCAAAGCTAGTACCCGCAACTATAAATCAGGTTATTTCAGATTTCAGGATCTGGTTAGAATTCCACAGGCAAAGAGATACCAATCATAATCAAAGTTAAAGCATAGTCTGGGGCTTGCTTTCATTTCCCATGTTTGCTGCTTTCTTTTATCAGCCAAGTGGAGTTTTCAATTTTGCAAACTGTATCATATAAAGATGAACAAACTAATTATTTCTTGTAAACAGAAAGTGCGATGGAAATTAGAACTCATGAAACTGGTCAGCAAAAAGGCAAAGATTAAAAAAAGGAGAGATGGGTTAAGATAACATTTTGGGGAGCCAAGCATTTTTAGCTTTAAACAGATGTTATAAGGGAACTATGTAAATGAGTCATACCTAGGAGCATTAAGGAATACCTCAGAACAGATCAAAAATTATACTTTTAACACTTCTCCAATTATAGGTATTTTCAGTCCTGCACAGCTACTTAATCTCACCAAATTTATATTCATGACTAAATTTACAAAAGCACTTTGGGAAATGCATGTTTCACACTAAATTTTGAAAGATGAGACCCCCCACCCCCTTTAAGGCAATAATGCCCACACTGCAACCATGGACTGTGTGGTGTTAAAAGACATATGCAATATAAACTGTTGCTAAAGGAGAGATTTTCAACAGTACAAATGGTAGTTAGGCATCCTATACTTATTGAAAGTCAACTGGGAGTTAGATGGCTTTCTGCCAAGTGTTCCTTTGAAAATCCCCCTCAGAGTAACAGTAAATCTTCATAGCATGATACACGTTCTAATACATGCTTTTCTGAGCAAAGTAACAGCTAATCATATTGACTTTTAAAGTATCATCAGCGGCATCTGAGTAGTGCCCAGTGAAAGGAATGCTTCAGTTCACACATCAGAGCTAGTGTTTCAGGCTTTCTGCAACCTCAGGCAGACATCACGGCTTGGGTTACACTTTAGGTGGGTTTACAGTTTTCTTTGCAACTACAAACAAAAAGGAGCATTGAATCTCTGCCCGGCAGCCCCTTCACCAGCTTGTTCTCTGCAGCCTCCCGGGGGCTCCCCTGGGACGCTGCTGTAACAGAGGCGGGGTCACACTCCAGACTAAGAGGCTGAGCGGCTTTCTAGCCCCAGCTAGCAGCAAGTCAGCGCAGACCACAACGCCTCGCGCGGATTAGACTCAGCGAGGCAGGCGACACGCCGCGAAACCCCATTTCCTGCACTAGCTCTGCAGAGACGGGTGGTGTCAAACCGCCGGCCTGGCGCGGCCCCCGCGCGGACCCCGCCCCGCCCCTCCCCCGCAGCGCGGAGCGCGCCGCCACAAGAGCAGCCCCCCGCAGACTGGGCCCGGCGCCCCACCCCCAGGAAGCGGGGCCCTGCCGCCGGCGGGGCCGCCCGGCGCGGCTCTCCCCGCCGGGCGCGGCGCCGGGCCCAGGGCTCCCCAGAAGGATATTGCCTCAGCAGCGCCTCCACCTCGGGGACCGGGTCCGGCTCGGCCGCCGCCGCCGCCTCGTCCGGCTCCTCCACGAACTTGTTCTCGTCGTACTCGTCGATGTCCAGGCGGCGGAAGCGCGAGGAGAGCGTGTTCCGGGCCATGCCGGCGGAGAGGCCGCCGCGCCGCGC
>NW_020664589.1:17046232-17061647 GCF_002925995.2 Terrapene triunguis
GAAAACCCCTGTTCTAAACCATAATAAATCTAGGACTAGGGTAGCCCAGCTCCTTACATACCAGGTCCACATACCCAATATTTTACTTGCATGACAAATTATTTTTACCCCCCCCCCCTCTCTTAAAGTTACGATACTAGGTTCAACCATCTCATGAACCAGCATTTCATATTAAGATGTGGAAGGAGGATGTCTGATTTCCTACAGCTAGAATTATGCATTAAGAAATTACATGCTGTTCCCCGTTGCTTAGATTCAGTTCCAGTAAAGCTCCTCCACACCCCTCCTTTCAAGCATTTCAGTTTGCTTCTTAGGAGTCCTGAGGGAATTCTGTGCCAAAAAATAAAATCTGCAAATTTTATTTGTCAATAAATAAATGCGAAGGCTCCAGCATGGCAATGGGGAGTACAGGCCACTGACTACAGAGGTGTGAGATCACCTTGTGCCCCCCCCCCCCGCCAATCTAGATATAGACTCAGCGCTAAAGTTGCACCCAACCCAGACACAGCACAAGGACCAGGCCTGTCCCAGAAACACCCTGGGGCCCTGCCCTTCTATGCCAAGCATACTAGATGTAGGCAGGCAGGTTCAGCCCAGCAGGATCCAAGTGTGAAGGGGCTTAGTGTGGGGAGATCCAGGTGTGGGGTGATAGGGTTCTGTGTGGGGCAATCTGGGTGCGGGCAGCTTGGTGGGGGGAGGTGTGACAGGTTGGATCACAGAAACCCCCTTGGGAATGGCCTACTGATGTGCCAAGACTACTTCTGCCCCTGCTTTCCTGCCCCATCAGCTTAGGACTTCAGTGCCCTGCCTGGTTGGAGCCAGACCCGCTAGCCTGGTGCAAACCCAGACCCAGGGTCTGAACCACATCCTCTAACAGCTGTAGGCTTAACTGAAAGCAACTTACAGAAATGTTCCTGTCTTTAACACTCAGATGTCCATTGGTTAAAGAAACCAATGGGGTCCAAACCCCAAATAAATCCATTTTACCCTGTATAAAGCTTATACAGGGCAAACTCATAAATTGTTTGCCCTCTATAACACTGAGAGAGAGATATGCACAGCTGTTTGCCCCCCCGTATTAATACATACTCAGAGTTAATTAACAAGTAAAAAGTGATTTTATTAAATACAGAAAGTAGGATTTAAATGGTTCCAAGTAGTAGCAGACAGAACAAAGTGAATTACCAGGTGAAATAAAACACGCTAATCTAAGACTAATTCAGTAATACAACTGAGTACAGATAAAATCTCACCCTGAGAGATGTTTCAATAAGTCTCTTTCACAGACTGGACACCTTCCTAGTCTGGCACAGTCCTTTCCCCGGGTACAGCCCTTGTTCCAGCTCAGGTGGAAGCTAGGGGATTCCTCATGATGGCTGCTCCCTTTGTTCTGTTCCACCCATTTGTATATCTTTTGCATAAGGCGGGAATCCTTTGTCCCTCTCTGGGTTCCCACCCCCTCCTTCTCAACGGAAAAGCACCAGGTTAAAGATGGATTCCAGTTCAGGTGACATGATCACATGTCACTGTAAGACTTCATTACCCACTTGCCAGCACACTTGTATACAGGGAGACTTACAAGTAAAACAGAGCCATCTGCAGACAATTGTCCCGGTTAATGGGAGTCATCAAGATTCCAAACCACCATTAATGGCCCACGCTTTGCATAATTACAATAGGCCCTCAGAATTATATTTCATATTTCTAGTTTCATATACAAGAGTGATACATTTATACAAATAGGATGACCACACTCAGTAGATTATAAGCTTTGTAATGATACCTTACAAGAGACCTTTTGCATGAAGCATATTCTAGTTAAATCATATTTAAACTCATTAGCATATTTTCATAAAATCATATAGAGTACAACATCACAGGAGGATCTGGATGAACAGGGGTGCAGACATAATGTGACTCTGCAGGGAAGTCCAGGTGAATGTGGTTGGGGCTCAGCTGGGGGGGGTCTGGTTGTGCAATGCTCA
The DNA here is from genome assembly GCF_002925995.2 of Terrapene triunguis. Classification (NCBI taxonomy): domain Eukaryota; kingdom Metazoa; phylum Chordata; order Testudines; family Emydidae; genus Terrapene; species Terrapene triunguis. Next base: position 17,048,218 of record NW_020664589.1, read on the forward strand.
GCAGGAGGGGTCCAGGGGCTTGTTGGGTGGGGATCTGGGTGTGGTGAGCTAGTCAGGGTGGTCCAGGTGCAGGTGGGGTGAGGTTTGTTGGGGTGGGGGGTTGAGTGTGGGGGGGTGGTCTCAGTGCAGGGGTGGGGTCCAGATGCAGGGAGGTGGGGCTTGTTGTGGGGGTCTGGCTGCAGTGGGACTCCAGATGCAGAGAGTGAGGCTTGTTAAGGTGTGTGTTCAGGTTCTGGGTGCAGCAGGTGAGGCTTGGTAGGGTGATCTGGCTATGAGATGGGTCCAGATGCGTGGGGGTTGGGAGGATGGGTGAGCAGCTCTCTGTACACTGGTCCCTTCCTCCCCACAGCTGAGGAGCAATAGGGGCAGGAAGTGGGGGGATGATGCAGAGCTTCCTGCAATCAGAGAGGTTTCTGGGGGTGGGTCTGACCCAGCCCTGGCTGCTTCTTGCAGGGGAAGAGGAAGTCCTGTCCTCCCCAGCCCAGCCAGGATTAGCAGCCTAGCCTAGCATAGGCTAGGAGCTACTGGCTGGGGCAGCCCCAGCTCCACCCCCAGTGATTTACCTCTCCACTAGCTGCTCCTGGCACGCAAAACAATGCACTCGCACTGCTGGGGAGCAGTGCATGACCATTCTTGCAACTTCCCCATCAGAAAGTCATTTTTCTGCAAAGAAAGCTGCAGGGGATATGAATTCTGTGCACATACAGTTGCGCAGAATTCTCCCAGGAGTATCAGTTCTTGAGAGGAGAATAAGATGTCTTTTGGAGCTATGAGGGAACAGTTAAGTTCATGTCCGTCTAAGGGATAACATTTATCAATGCAATCAAGATGAATTGTTTTTCCAACATTTTTTCATGCAAACTTTTTTTTTGTAATAGAAAAGGCATAATTGGACACTGCAGGGAAATAAGAGCAGCTGCCAGTTAGTACTATTTTAATCAAGATTTGAAAGCTGTGATTTTAATGCAGCTACTGCACAATAAAAAAGAACCTGCTGTAAATGAAGTGTATCTACTAGATTAATGGATTGGTTAGTATGATACTACACAAGTGCTAGGACAGTGTGGTGGCACCTTGAATAATCACACCACCACTTCCTTCCACCAAGCTGAGTTTACAGAAATACCGTTAGAGGTTGGGCACTACAAAATTCTGAGGGGTTGATCTAGGAGCAAAGTTCCATGGTTGAATGGCTACTCCATACTAGTGGAGTGGATCATTAAAAGGGAAAGATTCACTAGTGATACCCAAGTGACCATATTTGTATTTCCAGCTCTATCAGATTTAGCACAATTTCAGTTGTCATTTAGTTTCTTTATGTCTGTTACAACCCCTTCCTCCATCTAAAAATGGGGATATTTCCCTACCTCAGAAAGGAACTATAAAACTTGATTCATTAGTCTTAGAAAAACACTTAAGTTCCTTGATAGAAAAAGGCAACCAAATATTTTGGTAGGGTTAATCCTATTATGTGACAATACAGATGTTTGATACAGAGAATGCCTTACTATCCCCAAATTAGTTTATAACAGGTCAGACTATTTGATTTATTCTCTACCCCAGCCATTAAACTAATGCATAGAACTACATATTTCAGGATTGCTTTTCCTCCATAATATAATATTCAATTCTAATTGACAGGGATGAGATAGCCTCTTTGTTTATAGTACTACAATTCACAAAGGTAGGAAGTCAGTAGTTTTAATATTGATGCTAAACAGCTTGCTGGAGTTTATTTAAAATAAATAAGCACATTGTCACGTGTAACATTTTCTATTACTATATTGGATTTTCATCAACAGGTGTCCTTCAACCAGACACAAAAACAAGGTTAGTATCATGGAGGGGGAACATCCACCACAGAAACAACATCAAAATATGCTATATAGCATGAGAGGGGAGTTAAAGGGTTTTTGATATTACGTAGGTAATCTGTACAACTCAAAAGCATTAAAGACAGTAATTAAATACACAATGTAAGAATTGCTGCAAGAGGAGTTTAAGTAAATGAAGTGAATTATTTTAATCACATAACAAGAATTAAATGAATTTCCAGTGTTCCACAATTACATTAGTAATTAGATTCACATTCTTGTAAAACAAAAATCCTCCTCCCCACTGCCAAATTATTCCAGGGTTCAAGACATGGATATTTCAGCGGTTGACCAAATAGAACTCAAAAATGTCTGCAGAGAAGTGAGTGTGCTTCTCCTATTTCAGTTTATACCATTTAAAATTTAAAAAAAAAAATCAAGGTCCAGATCCCAGTAAAAACTGCACATGTGGGTCGCTGTACCAGCAGTGAAGTCAAGAGGAGGCCAATGAGTCTCTCTGCTCAGTGCTCTTTGCCAGATCTAGTCATAAATTAGTATCTTGCTCTTCATTTTACATGAAGTCAAAAAACAGAAAATTTAATAGGAAGCAGTTTAACTTTTATTACATTTCCAGAAGCCAGAAAGTTTTATCCTATGAAAATAATTTATTGGATGTACAAAACTACATTAAAAAACTAAAGTGCTTTATTGACTGGCTTCACCAGAATATTTCTGGAATGTTAAGAAAGTAGTTGAAGTGAAAGGGAAATCACAGATTGCTAAATCCCAGTTAAATTGTTAACTAGAGTCATTAGAGATGCTATTAGTCTTTAATATAGAAACTGAACAGAATAAGAATGCAACAGAACCCATTGGTGCTGGCTGGACGTGTTATGCAGACAACAGCCACAGTGGTGATTTTTTTTTTTTTTAATCACTTAAACCAACAATCTGCCCATTTTTTGGGTGTTTCAAGACAAGTCTTGGATTCAGAAATGTTTTTACTTGCACTCAAGAATTAAATGTCTACTATATTAAAATAAAATCTCAAGTTTTCTTTGGTAGGTACCAGGTTATCTACTGCCAACTGTGTATCACTTTCCACCTGTCGAATCTGTGCTGACACAATTACAGATATTTAACACTACAATTTTACTACAGAGGCTTTTACCAAAATTTTGATATGTAATTAGGTATTTTAAGCACAAACAGTTTGATTCTCTGATAAGTAACTGTAAAAGTGGATTTGTGGACTTCTGTTTCTCATTGACTTCTACATCAAATCCACTTGGTTTACAAATATCCCTCCACCTTCCAGCCATCTACAAGTCAAGATTGGTGTTATATCCAGAAATAGCCTAAGATATTACAGTCAGAACTTGGTTTAACAATTTTGTTGATTTGCAAGCAAGAACTGGACCAAGCTCAAGTCTCCTGCAGCTGTATTGACTCTGCAACTACTAACAGGAATGACAAGCAGTAACTTATTTTAGAGAGTAAATGACTTATATATACATACAAGGAACAGATGTAATGAATCATGTCATTTCTACACAGTCACTTTTCAGAAGAGAACCACTCTCTTAAGGATTGCTTCCAAAAAACACTATTGTTAAAACTAAGGTCAGTTCTATACTTGATAGCCAAAGGGTTAAGTAGTTCTTAGTGAGTAGGAAAAAAAAGACATGCTCACATCAACAAAGTAGGATTTTTATTTGCAATATTTAACCTAGAGGTGGGTTTTATTTAAGATATGACTTTATTAAAAATACAAGGTATCTGAAAAATCAGAACAATTATTATAATGTACAAATTCAATAGCTGTAGCAGTTTTTTGTATTTTTATTGGAATCCTAAAAAAAGGTGGGGGGAAAGGAAGAGACAGCCCTTTAGACCACTTTTATATTCACTTAAAACAAGATCTAACAAGGACAATTCAATTTTACATCTCAGACATGTGTACACAACACAACGCATTTACAGTCCCATCGTGCACACTAGGTAATAACTTTGCTGCTGAAATTTCTTAAAACTTACCAAACAAAAAGTTGAATGATATAATGGGGCCAAAATAGTTCCAATGTATTATGATTTTTTTTTGTAAAGGGAAAATGTTTAACCTAAAAACAGACATATGCAAGAACTACATGCAGCAGGATAAATAAATGTCAAAGACATTTCACAAACATTCTCAAATGAGGGAAGGCATGGGGGGGAGGAGGAAAATCGAGACACTGCTACAGACACCATAATACACAATACATTTAGATAATTTAAAAATAAAAAAAAGGCAAGAGGCAGCATTTCAGCAGCAAAGTGCTCAATAAAAAGTATAGAGGGATAGTACAAGGAAATGGGGAAACAGCAGGATGGGAAAAGAGCTCAAAGGAAATACGGTGTAGTTGTTCTAGGAGGAATTACGCGTTCTGAGTCTGGAACTGCACGGAATAACTTTGGTTCTCTTGTATTTACATCTTTAAAGACCATGATTGATGCAATATTTCCACAACGGTAACAATAATTTGGAGCAGACCATACTGTTACCAACTTCTCATCAAACATGAATTTATAGCCTTCGTGCACTAGCTGATGTGCTCTGCAGATGAGTTTTAAGTTGTTGATATGAACAAACTGCAATTTAAAAAATATATATAAATATTTACAGTAAATAGTTACATATGCTTAGTACATAACAGCTCTACACTACTTAGAACATTGCTGTGTCTCAAGATTTCAGTATTTTATTCAAGGAGAAGAGGTCTGCTGGGTAAACCTGCAGACAAAAGCCTTCTACAGGAATCACCACTGAGTTTAACTGCAGATGAGATACCATTCATTTCAGACCCCTGGCTTTTGCCTCTAACTCCTGAGACCTACCAAATTGAGATAGTTGTTCTCTTTCACAGCAGAAAATCTAGTCCGTCAGAAGCTTAGAAACTAGTCAACCAGTCAAGAATGTGTTAACACAACCAGTGGTGCCATAAATGGACAGGGAGATTTTTTTTTTTTCCCAAAACAAGTTGAGTGCCATCAACCCAAATAAGTAAAATGGCTACACAAGCACCACCTCTATTTGCATATTTTTAAGGCTCATACAACATGTAATATGTTCAGGCTTTTTGGATTATGACACTACAACAGCTCCAAAGGCCAGGTTATACTACAAATCAGACACTACTAGTTCTGGTATTTCAATAATCTGAAAAAGGTTGACATGTTTTAGTGAATGGGTTTTCCCGAAGTTACTGAAGCTTTTGTTCAATGGAAGACTAAAGCGGGAGCTTTGGTGAGAAAGAGAAATGAAAAATGTTTCCATCCAAGTATTCTCCCAAAGCCAATCACCTCCTGTACTAGGATAACCACCCGCTAGAAAGACTGATCACCATCTCACCACAAGAACAAAATAGGGAGTTCACAAACAAAACAGTGGCAGATGTGCAGGTTGTTGTAGAAGTTGAAATGGCTTGTTACTAAGATTATCTTGAGACCTTTTATTATGGATTAGTATTAAAAGCAACCATCCCAGCTTACTCTACTGGTCTCCCTTGTAAAACGATTGCACTGTGCATAGTCATCAAACCACACAATGTTATTTCTGTTGTGCCATTAGAGCAGGGGTCGGCAACCTTTCAGAAGTGGTGTGTCGAGTCTTCATTTATTCACTCTAATTTAAGGTTTCACGTGCCAGTAATACATTTTAACATTTTTAGAAGGTCTCTTTCTATAAGTCTATAATATATATCTAAACTATTGTTGTATGTCAAGTAAATAAGGTTTTTAAAATGTTTAAGAAACTTCATTTAAAATTAAATGAAAATGCAGAGCCCCCCGGACCAGTGGCCAGGACCCGGGCAGTGTGAGTGCCGCTGAAAATCAGTTCGCATGCCGCAGGTTGCCTACCCCTGCATTAGAGCATCAAATTTAAAGCTAAGCAATGTTTTAGTTCATTTGGTTCCTCAATAATTTTACATTATCTATGATGGTGATTTTACCTCATTTGTGACCTTTGCACCAAACAGCCAGCCTGCTCCTCGGGGACTAATTGCCCAGGTATCAACATCCTCTGGATCAGACCAGACAAGGTCACAAAAGGCTCCTTTGTGAGGAATTTCTTGATTGCGTTCAATGGTTCGAATTTGATCCAGTGTCTTGATGTCAGGAGATAGGCCACCATGTACACAGAGAATCTGCTCATCTATTAACTGAGAGAAAGAATAGAATCATAGAAATGTAGGGCTGGAAGGAACCTTGAGAGGTCATCTAGTCCATCCACCCAGGACTAAGCCTACCTAGACCATCCCTGATAGGTGTTAACTAACATTCTTAAAATCCTCCAGTGACACTGATTCTACAGCTTCCATTGGAAGCCTATTCCAGTGCTTAACTATCCTCAAAATTAGGACGTTTTCTCTAATATCTAACCTAAATCTTCCTTGTTGCAAATTAACCCCCAATACTTCTTGTCCTACCTTCAATGGACATGGAGAACAGTTGTTCACCATCCTCCTTATAACAGCCCTTAACAGAATGAAAGGGGACATAAGCCTTCAAATCATCTTTTCTCAAGAAGAAACAGTCCTGGGGTTTTTTTTTTTTTTAAGCCCTTCCTGATGGGTCAGGTTTTCTAAGCCTTTTATTGTTTTTGCTGCTCTCCTCTGGACTCTCCAGTTTCTCCACATTTTTCTTAAAACGTGATGCCCAGAACTAGTCAGAACTCCAGGTGAGGCCTCACCAGTGCCATGCAGAACAGGACAATACCTCCTGTATCTTACATATGACACTCCTGTTAATATAATTCTGGGGTGCATTAGCCTTTTTCACAACTGTGTCACATTGATAGTGGTCTATAAAATCATGACTGGTGTGGAAAAAATAAATAAGGAAGTGTTATTTATGCCTTCTCATAACACAAGAACTAGAGGGTCACCAAATGAAATTAATAGGTAGCAGGTTTGAAATAAACAAAAGAAAAAAAAATTTCCCCACACAAAACAGTCAACCTGTGGAACTCTTTGCCAGAGGAGGTTGGGAAGGCCAAGACTATAACTAGGTAAGTTCATGGAGGATAGGTCCATCAATGGCTATTAGCCAGGATGGACAAGGATGGTGTCTCTAGCCTATTTGCCAGAAGCTGGGAATGGGCGACAGGGATAACTTGATTATCTGTTCTGTTCATTCCCGTGGGGGCACCTGGTATTGGCCATTGGTCAGAATACAGGATACTGGGCTAGGTGGACCTTTGGTCTGACCCAGTATGGCTGTTCTTATGCTGACTCAATTTGCGATCCACTATAACCCCCAAATCCTTTTCAACAGTATTACTGCCTAGCCAATTATTCCCCATTTTGTAGGTCTGTGTTTCACTTTTTCCTTTGAGTACTTGCACTTGTCTTTATTGAATTTCATCTTGTTGAATTCAGACCAATTCAACAATTTATCAAGATCATTTTGAATTCTAATCCTATCCTCCAGTTGCTTGTACCCTATCCCAGCTTGGTGTCATCTGCAAGTTGTAGAAGCACACGCTTCCCTCTATTATTCAAGTCACTAATGAAAATATTGACTAGTACTGGACCCAGGACAGACTCCCTGCAGGACCACTCTAGATCCTCCTCCCCGCCCCCCGATACCAAACCATTGATAACTACTCTGAGTACAGTCTTTCAACCAGTTGTGTACCCACCTTATAGTAATTTCATCTAGACCATATTTCCCTAGTCTGCTTATGAGAATGTCATGCAGGAGTGTATAAAAATACTTTCTAAAAGTCACGATACATCATGTCTACTTCTCCCCCACCCACTAGTCCAGGATTCATGTGTAAAGCCTGGAATATTTTTACTTTTCATTTCAGTTTGTCTCTAGACACTATGTGACAAAGGCCTCTTAGACATGTGCCTAGTGAAACAATGATGCAAAATAATCTGCTTTATGTTTTTAAAGTGAGTTTAAAACTTACAGCTGCTACTGTGAGCATATCAAAGACTTTGGTACAGTATCTCCAGGCATTTGCATTTCCGTATTTGGTTTGGCACTCATCTGTTAAATAGAGAAACCATTTTATTGTTTGACATTTCCCCCCAATTCTGTTAAGGAAAAAACCCTCAAATATTTATCCTAGAACTTGAAATCTCAATAACTAGATGAGCAAAGAAATATGCTGGGCCACCAGATAGGAACACTGACTGTAATACAATGAGAAAGGATTTTTCTTATGGCCATCTGTCCACTCCATTGGCAGTGGTTTTCTCATTTCTTGCATATTCAAGCAATATTTTGGCACAGGTTTCCTCCCATCTGAATGTGACTAAAGGTGCTGCCTCCATAAAAAGCGTCTTCACGCCCCCCACAACTCAAATCTCAATTTAGTTCACCATGAACAAGTCCTTGGTTCAATTCTTGTGGTATGAAAATAAGTCAGATGCTACTGGGATGATTAAATAAGACAGATGCTTCTGAAGATGCTCTTACCAAAGGAGAGGAAGAGAGCTACAGTTGCTTTGTTTGGTTTAGAAATCAACCTGGTCCAAATTGTGCTATAGGAACTAATACCCCCATCAGGCCACTAAGGAAACTGAACAGACAAATCTTAGGGTTTTTTTTTAAATAAAGAAGTTATTTCCACATTTGAGTTGCTGAAGATTGTACTGTGAGACACAAAGAAAAGCCCTCACAAATAGGCTCTGCTAGCTACTGCCCCTAAAGCAGTCACAGTGGCACAGCATGGCCCTATCTATACAGGCAGAACCAAGCCATGCAATACATTTTTGGGTCAAAGAGGACAGAGCCTCCTCAATGTAGTCGTAAGTAACTAGGTTCTAATAGATCTGGATAAGTCAGACCTAGCAAGCAAGGATTCCTTAGGCATAATGGATTAAGATATCAAGATTTATACCCATTTCTCCTCATTTCCAGAGGGATCCAAAATCAAGTCCATTTTTGATTACATATTTTGTGAGGCAACTATTAGATCCTTGAAAGATTTCCTCAGGTCTTGTCATAACTTAATTGTAGTTCCAAAGCTTTCAGGCAAACCCACTCCCTCAGTTTATATTATGTGTGTTATTGCCTAATACTAATCTTGTGTTCATTCACTAATATTGCCTCATCTACTGCACCAGCAGTGACTTACCAGATAAGCCATCTTTGTTACCAAGTTGGTATAATTAGAATTAAAACCTATTATGTCCTAAGCCATAAAGAGAGAATTCTCTATATTTTGTTTTTCTACAGCACTTTTCAGACAATCCCAAAGCACTTCAAATATTAAACCTCAACTCCCATATTAAGCTCTTATCTGTGAAATTGGGATAAGGAAGTCTGAGGCATAGAGGTGAACACCTATGGTCTTACTGCAAGTCAGTGACAGACCTGGAAATAGAACTCTACCCAGTAGATTAGATCATAGTCCTTTTCAAGACTATAATTACTGTTCCCCATACTATGCTACATTACTTCACTATTTGACAGTGTATACATTCAGATTGGCTTATTTCTTTGATGAATCCTATTTCACGATCCACTTGGCCTCTAGAAAAGCTATACACATTGTATTCAAAATCAAATTTACCAAAGAAAAGACAGAGAATCAGTTCACTGCATTTTTAGATTAGTTAACCACAATTCAGAAATAGTTTATAAAGACTTACCATAAAATCCATATACTTGTGTTATCTGCCTGCTCTCATGATTCCCTCGCAAGAGTGTGATACGATCAGGCCATTTAGCTTTTAGTGCAAGAAGGTAGGTGAAAGTCTCAAGACTATAGTAACCTCTGTCTACAAAGTCACCCTGCAAATTAAAAATATTTTTACATAATAAATGGAAATATGGTTTCAGAAGTGCACACAGTAACATATCTATTTCTAATTCCTCAATTCGTAAAGAGGCCCAACACCACGAGGCATCGTAGCACCATTGCTATTTGAATTCTGAAAACATATTTAAAAAACAAAAAACATTTAAATGGATATTTGAAATTTCACATTTAAAACTGAAGCATTACTTCTGTGATTCTTATGTTCCCATTCATCCAAGAAACATTTCAGGAGGTCCTTTATTAGCCACTCAAATATTCTACTTCCCTTCTACTGCCAATGTAAGCTAGAGCTTTTAGATAGCAGGCTATAAAATGCATTTCCTTTCATGTGAACCAGCATTACCTATTTCAAATTTTAGGTAGACAAAATAAAAGCCACGCACATTAACCAAGTGAAAGAGAGTAAATTTGGGAGCGGAAAATATGTTTACAAGCAAGAGAGTTAAAATGGAAACTAAAACCAAAGAAGTCTGAAATTTGTTTTAAATCCACAGTGTAATTGTAGAAGTGCTTTCCTTACACTTTTTTTGAATGACCAACTAACATCTAATATGTACATACCATAAATATGTAGTTCGTGTCAGGAACCTGACCTCCAGTTCTGAACAGTTCACATAAGTCATAAAACTGCAAAAAAGAGTTTGTCCATATTAAGGGTTCTGTTATCATTGTTAGTTAAGAGTGTGTTAGCACAATTAATTGGAATTTATCTAGGTTTAGAGAGAAGTAATCCTTATTTTCAAGAACAAGATAAAAGTAGGTCTGAAGAAGTTCAGCTGAACAATTATGGCCTCAACGGACAGATTTCCCATTCATCCACTTGGTGTTAAAAAGCCACATTTAAACTGCTGAAACTTCACCAGAGCAGCTTTACAGTGTGCAAGCCCTTTGTAAGCAGAACACCCATCAACTTCAAATGGAGTTCCCTCCTTCTAGGATGAGGCCCCTATTTACATTGAACAGCTCAACAATTGCAGTTTAAGTAAGTGAGGATAATTCAGCAATGCTTCTTAATCTGTGAGGCTGACTTCCCAAAAGCACACTCTGGGAAAGTTAAAAACAGTATGTTTTTCTTCCACTGCACAAAAGCAGCGCATACAAAATATTGCAAATTACTGAACATTCAGCAGATGGTTCTGCTTCCCTGAACTATGCTTCCCCAACCATATATTTATATTCACCATCAAGCTTTACAGAAATGTTTGCAAGTGACAGACTCTGCTTGCTCTCTAGGGGTATAACATGCAAGTATTCATGCCATTTTACCTGTCCATGTATATCTCCACAAACTGTAACTGGTGTAGATACTGGCTGCACATTTGACTCTTCCAGCAGTAGGTCACACACATAATCACATAAGCGCTACAGAGAAAAAGTTTACACTGATCAGCCTGTGGGTTTTGTGCATTGTAATATCAAGTATTAATAGATTTATAAACTAATGAACTAAATTATTTGCTTTAGGATTTATTCAGTTACCAAATTCTCTAGACATCAACGAGAAACCATGCTGACATGACCTGGGATGATAAACGTGTGAGAAAGTTTGGTTACACTTGAATTAATGTTTTAAAGCGCCACTACAGACTCATACAGTTTAACTATAGTCTCAATGAGGCTCAGAGCAACAGTTCACAGAATCAGTGTAATTTACATTATTTAAATGCTACATTAAATTGCAGGTTTTGCTCTAAAAAATTAAACAGATTACCACTGTGGTTATTTCATGTTTATTGTATCAATGATTTCTGTATTAGATATGCTCAGTTTACAAGGAAAAGAGTTAATTTCCAACTGCAAACCCTAAAAACTTATCCTGGGATGAAAGACTCAAACTGGATTCTGTCCCTCTCACTCATCAATAACTAAGGTCTCAGTTACACCTGTGCAACCCCATGTTCTTCACTGCGGGTACATAGATACAGCTCACTGGAACTTAGAAAACAATTCCATTGATGATGTACAAAAAAGAATAGAATCCTACTCACATACTCAGGCACATTGACTCCACTGAGTCATAGAAGCAGAGTACCACATTTATTGTTGCATGACTCTCCATATACAATGGTTAATGGACCACTTCTCTTTTAATGGTCTCACAATGTGTGAGAACTACTTATGTTAAACAAGCTGTTCCAACTTCCAATTTAGCTGAGACACTCTGGGCTTGTACACACTACCACTTCTGTTGGTATAACTTATGTCACTCGGGGTATGAATTAGACTAAGTGGCAGTGTGGTTTTCTTATGCCAGCTCTCCCACTGACATAGAGCGTCTTCACAATGGCACAGCTATGCCCCTGTGGTGATTCTAGCGTAGACTACGCTCGGAGTATCTTTCCACACTGGAAAAGGAGCTCAGTAACACAAAAGCTGGTCTCTTTCACCAAAGTCGGCCCAATAAGAGATATTAGCTTACACTAGCTTCTCTCTCTAAGGTACAATAGCGCGAGGTCTGCAGCATTAGAAGAGGCCAGTCACTTTTCAGACTAGAACCACCCGGAGACAAGGATATTTCTTCCAGCTTGTCCCTAGTCAAAGCAATCTGCAGAAGAGCCTGTGTTGCAGGTCTGGCATTAGGCACAAGGTTGCAGACAACGTCCCAGCCCTGAAGAGCTGACACTAGAAACAGGCCGGGCTACCTTAGCAACAAACCTGTTTCCAGAAGGGACCTCCGGGCAGGGCGCCTGACCGAACAGCCGCTCGCACCCACCTGTCTCCGCTTCTCCCGGGCCAGGCCGCTGCCGGCGCCAGGGCAGCGAGCACAGGCCGGGAACAGCGCTGCTGCCGCGCCCCAGCGCCCGGAGCCCGGTCTGCGCTGGGCAGGGGGCCAAGCCGCCACCCCGGCTCTCTCCCGCTACCGCCCGGGCCCGGCCCCGCGACGCCGCCCCTCACCTTGAGGTCGTTCTCGGGCAGGTACTTGCAGAGCCGCGCAATCTCAACGTACTTATCCAGGTCCAGAGGCGCCATCTTAGCAGAGCAGCTGTGGGGGGCCGGCAACTTCCGGGGGCGGTAAAGCCCCTCTGCCGCGGCCACAAGCCGGAAACGAGGGGAACTTCCGGGGCGCCCCCTCCGCTCGGGGAGGAAGCCGGAACTCAGTCAGTCCGTTCTACCCAGGGACAGGAAACGGAGGCGCCCCCCATAGACCTCCCCCGGGGGGTGCTTCCGCCTCACCTCCCAGCGCGCTCTGCGTCAGCCCTTGGCGCGCTGCGCAAAGCATGCTGGGAGCCATGGCTGCCCGGGCTGCGGTGCATGCTGGGCAGTGTAGTCTCGGTGGGCCCCTCCATATTGGAGGTGGGCGGCGAGGAGAGAGGCTTGACCCCGCCCCCCGGGCGAGGCTCGGGCCCGCGGGGCGGGGCAGGCGGAGGGGAGCGAGGGCCCGGGCCGGGCGCTGTAGCCGGGGCAGCCCGCGAGGCGCGGTCACTTCTCCCAGCTCGCGGGTTCTCCGCCCCCCGGGGGCAGCGGCGGTGAGCGGGGTCGGCTGGGCCGGGGCCTGGCTGCGCTGTCCCGGGGGCCGAACGGGCCGGGGCTGGAGCCGGGCAGTGCCCAGCGGGTCGCCTGGTCCTCCCGCCCGCCCGCCCGCGCGGCCGCTCCTCCGCCTAGGCAGCGCCGGGCACCCGCGTGGGGCCGCGCGGTCAGCGACCTTGTGGAGACGATGGGACGGGACCGGGCCTGCTTGCGGGGGGGAGACTTCGGGGGGGTTCCCCGCAGGCTCGGGGGGGTTCGGGGGGATTTCCCCACAGGCGCTGGAGGGGTTTGGGGGGCCTCGGGGGGGGATTTCCCCACAGGCGCTGGAG
>NW_020664589.1:17066647-17069364 GCF_002925995.2 Terrapene triunguis
TTGGACAATTGGATATGCACCTGTTATCCATGTGAGAAACTGTTTGAATTACTTTGTTAGATTTGTAAAGTACAGGTTACAACTTCAAAAGCTGTATTTACAGGCAAACGATTTCCTTTATCTCCTCCTAGGAGCGTTAAAGACTAGGTAGAATCAAATCTACGACTTTCTAAAATGCTGTGGTGACTTTTGCAGTGTGACCCTCAGGTTCCTTGCCGCAGGGAATGCACTGTACACTAGTGCTTCACAGCAACGAATCCCATGCTTGGCATTAACAGGAGCATTTTTGTGCCGAATGAGTGGGTCCTACCAGAGCCGTATCAGCCCACCATGCAGTTCAATGTGTGTGGGCCATTTGAATGAGAGGTAGTGTGGTCTGCGCTGTATGGATATTAAAGATTCTTAAGAAACTAGGCGTTTGCCCTGGAGTTGTTAACCAAAAATTACTCTCCCTTCTCTGTTGTCTTATGTGCCTGTTTTTTACCTGTCTGTTGTCCTCCACTACCCAGGTGACAGCATTTCAGTGGTGCTGCATATATATTGCTTGTAAAGAGCGTTTTTTAAAAGTCTCAACTTATGTAATGACCGATTCCCTGTAAAAATCTCTAGGTGTGGAATAAATACAGGAGCTCTGTAGCATTAGTGGGAAATCCTGGGAACCATGTTTGATTTCAGCATACAAATACATTCCACAAAATCCTATGTGGCTAATGTAGAATGGACATAGCACTTTGTCAGGTGGTGTAAACAAACCTGAATTAGAAACATGCAGCTGACCAACCTTTCACTTGCAACTTGGATTTTTCACTCATTTCCCAAAAGTCATTTTTTGCCACTTTTGACTTTTTTTTTTCCTGTCACTGTTTTGTGTGTTTAATAACTCCTTAGTCAAGTCAGTCTCAGCTCTGAAGAATTCATATGAATAAGGTAACTTCTTGTTATTTATTTGTGAATAATTATCATTTCATCTTTTAATTAGAAACAGGAATCTGGGAAAGTCCTAAAGTGGCTGGGACTCAACCACTCCCTAGGACATTCCACACATCATCAGCGGCTATAGGAGACCGGCTTTATGTTCTTGGAGGGGGAGAAAAAGGAGCAGAGCCCGTTAAAGATCCACAACTTCACGTGTTTGACACAGGTACCTCTAAATAACTAATATTTTGTTACACTGAGTTAAATGATTCATTGCCAACTTGGACTGAAAGCTTGTGTGGCACAGAGATGAATAAAGGCCTGGAAATGCAAATAATACATAAAGAATTAGGTAAAGTGTTATAGTGTATTATTAGACACTGGTTTTTGGCTACAGGTTTAAATTAGATGGATGAGCTGTACACCCTACCTGAAGCTTATCAACACCACACAGTCACTGGGGAACTGGGTAGTATCTTCAGAGGAAAGTATCATTGGCATTGCAGGACGGGATTGAGGTGTATTGTCAGAATCCTCCAACTTCTACTACAATTTGGTGCTAGTAGCCATTCTCTTTCAGAAGTGGGAACATATGCTGCTCACTTCACTATGAAAGGACAATATGTAGAGCAAGAACAATGATTTTTTTCTACTACACCAACAGTGTGTAATTACTTCTAGATGAGATGTACAAATAGCTGCATTTCTTTGCTGAGTATGTATTTGAATTGCCTTTTGCAACAATCCCAGAAACTAAACGCTTGAGGCTTTTGTTATTGATTGAAAAATCATCTTGTCAGACTTGGTCTAGAGGTCCCTAGACAAGTGTTTCTGGTTTAATGTCTTTACAGAACTCCAACAATGCACCACATAATCATATGTATTCCCATTTCTAGCCACTTTGACTTGGTCGCAGCCAGAAGTACATGGTAATCCTCCCTCACCTCGGCATGGCCATGTGGTGGTTGCAGTTGGGACCAAGCTTTTCATACATGGTGGGTTATCTGGTGATAAATTTTACAATGATCTGTTCTACATTGATACAAGTAAGTATATAAAGTAGCTATAGCTGCATTAATAAGTAGTGTGATGTGGTCTGCTTTGAGAGACACCATCTCTTACAGAACCACTAAAATAACTATTGGATAGGTGCAGTAAATATGCTCCAGGGTGGCTGGTTGGTGCTGGGGCATGTTGCTTTTGTTATTTGTCATGCTGATCCTCAGTTCTTAAGCAGGCAGAAATCCTATTGGCTTCAGTGAGAGATTTGTCTACAGGTCTAATGGACTGGGATTGGTGGTGACAATGCAAAAGTGTGTGTGCAGGGCCTCCCCTCTGTCAAAGCCAACTGCTGGTTACAAGCTGAGAAATATGGGCATTTCTGTAATATGGCTATGGAGATAATTACTATTTGACGTATCCAAGAGCTGAATGTATGTTGCTGTTGGGGTTCTTTTGACTGCTGAAAAACTGCTTGACAGTGATTAATTACCACAAAGTATCTGAAAGATTGGCATTCCATGTTTCTTTCATAAATGGCTACAGTAGCATATTCTGTAAATATTAATTAAAACAATGCTCTGTCTTTACTGTGTAAGGCACTCTCATGAGTCAGAATGGCAGTGAAAGCTCTATCCATTCTATTGATGTTCTATACAAGTAGAACCTCAGAGTTACCAACACCTCGAGACTGGAACTTGTTCATAACTCTGAACAAAACGTTATGGTTGTTCTTTCAAAAGTTTACAACATTGACTTAATACAGCTTTGAAACTTTACTATGCAGAAGAAATATGCTGCTT
>NW_020664589.1:17069374-17078803 GCF_002925995.2 Terrapene triunguis
TCATCTTAATTTAAATGAAACAAGCACAGAAAAAGTTTCCTTACCTTGTCAAGTCTCTTTTAAATTTTCCCTTTATTTTTTTAGTAGTTTACATTTAACACAGTACTGTACAGTATTTGCTTTTTTAAAAATCTCTGCTTCTGCCTAATTGCGTACTTCCAGTTCCAAATGAGATGCATGGTTGACCGGTCAGTTCGTAACTCCGAAGTTCTACTATAGTTGCTCCCCTATTATATATGGGAGGGAGAACATCCTCAACCAAGTGTACTCCTGCTGGTTGTTGGTACCACCAGAAACTCCCATGCAATGGAAAGAAGAAATCTAGCACATCCCCATAGAAGGAAAATCTTTGTGCTTCCCCCAATGCCACCTCCCCAGAAGGACAGTACCTCTGATGCAGGAAAGTGCTAAGTACCTGCAATTGTTGTTCACATCCAAAAGAACAGCAGTCTTGTTACTAGCCTGAGCTCTTACAAGCAAAGCCCAAGTGTGACTGCTTTAAAACAAAAGCAAACTCAAAGATGGGGCTGATTCAGAGGATTTCAGACCCTGCCCAACTGTTGGCCTTTTAATGCTAATAAATAGCCGTTTATTTCATTCTATACAATGTAGCCACTGATTTATTTTTCTGCCTATAGAGGATATGAGATGGGAAAAGTTACCAGCTGCTGGTGATGTCCCAGGAGGACGGGCAGCCCACTCAGCTGCTGCCTTTGGAGACCATCTGTACATTTTTGGTGGAATGGACCCAACTGGGGCACTGGATACAATGTATAAATATCACATAGGTGGGAAGTTTTTTTTCATAAAATTCTACAAAGGTTTTTACCCTTAATTACTGTATGAAAAATATATTTTTATCATAGGAATTATTATTACATCTTCCCTGGAAACTCCAAACCCAATTCCCTTCTTGGTTACCACAACTTTACACCAGTGTGTGTCTATTGAAATCAGTGGCATTACTCCAATTCTACAGTGGTATAATGTGATGGTTAATCAGCACGACCTCCCCCACCCCACCCTCTTTTTTTTAGGGGGTTATAACATTGCAGACTAGTCCATAATTTGATGATGCCACTATCCTTGTTCTTCTTTCCAATTTTGTGAATTTCAAACTGATTTCACAGTGAGTTTTGTGTCTTTTTTGAACTGCAGAAAACCAACAATGGACGCTATTAGAATTTGATTCTCCTTTGCCCCCTGGAAGGTTGGACCATTCCATGTGCATCATTCCATGGCAAGTATGTGTCAATGTTAAGAACAGAGATTCAGCTGTAACCAGCAGAAATACAATCGGGAAGGAAGCAACTGAAACAGTCAGTGATGAGGGGGACTCCGATCAGAAAAAACAAATAGGAAAAGACTGCACAGAAGACAAATTGATGTATTTGTTTTTAATATTTGGTGGGATGGATACTCAAGGGGAGATTCACAGGGACTGTATTGTGAATCTGATTAAGTAATAAAACCAGAGTACTCAAACTGTCCACTTGTATAAATCTAATTCTTTTTTCAGTGTTTATAACTGACAAGATCACTCCAAGAAATTAAATTCTGGCATGAACTGAGTGTTGTGCTAAGAAAATCTTATTTATTAAAATTCTCTTGTTATAGATGACTCTATTACTTTGCCTTCCTGGGCTGCTGTGTATATTTACATATATGTAATGTCCTTCACCTAAAGGGTCACAAACTCCAGAAATGTGTACAGCTACCTTTTATAGTCTCCTTCAGAGGATATGCAACTAAGAGGTAGATTTAATGCATATTTTGCTATTGGCAAGAGTGGAGCTGAAACCTAGGTGGCTGGCTGGCTCTGGAATCTGCCTTGTGATCAAGTTGAGCTGATGGAATGTGCTTTGAAGGAAAAACTAAATTTCATCTGTTTGAGGTAACCTTTCCATAGCAGCCTTCAGGTTAGCAAGTCCTCTCCATCTCTAATTTCTCAGGACTGGTCTCCATGGAGAAAGTTTGGCATAAATATGTCAGCATGGTTAAAACTCTCTTGCTATATTGGTCTAATCCCTAGCTTGCCTCTTATCAGTTTGGAAGTAGTATACAGTAGAACCTCAGTTATGAACATCTCAGGAATGGAGGTTGTTTAACTCTGCACAAAATTATTCTTTCAAAAGTTTACAACTGTACATTAACTTAATACAGCTTTGAAACTTTACTATGCAAAAGAAAAATGCTTTCCTTTTATTGTACATTTTAAGAGTACTGTATTTGCTTTTATTTTTTGATCTCTGCTGGTGTGTGATTGAGTACTTCTGGTTCCAAAGGAGGTGTGGTTGACAATCAGTTTGTAACTGAGGTTCTACTGTATAAATTAAACTTGGAAAAAAAACATAAGGGTGTTCCAGTGGTATAACTAGCATTAAAATTGGCTGTGTAGATAAGCCCCTACACATAGCTCCCCTCAAGTGTGACCACTGGGTAGCTACAATCTTCTCACAATACTGAAGTGTAAAGGTCCTGGATTTAACTTGATACGAGTGATGGGCACAGTATCCATATGGGCAGTCACCTTATCTACAGCTCAATTACATTTATGCTGCTGAGGTTTAAAACTAGTGGGTGAGAGTTTAATTATTCCAAATCTAATTCTTACGCCAGTGAGCCTTTCATTTAGTATCTTAAAAGTTAACTTCAAGGACAAGAAAGGTTTGTCATTTAAAAAAAACTGAAGTGTATTCCTAGATAAGCCAAAGATGAAATTGTAAACTAGTAATAGGGGCTGAGATCTGTCCTCTGTGAAATCAATTTTTGGTGGTTTTCTCCCTGTAACTTAGTCTTAAAGATCAATGTTAAAGTGAAACTTGGCAAAGCCCATTCTGCTATTCAGCTATGAGTGGTTGCTAGGTCTATGGAAGGTGGGACATTTTAATACTACTAGGAAATGGATAGTGAAGTGGAAATATTAGTTAGCATAATTGGACAGTGATGGCAGATAAATTTATTCTGAATCAAAGGTACTATACTATGCACTGCCCCAAATAGTTCTCATAGTGGCTGTCAAGTGAATGAAGGGGGAAGGCAAGTTCATTATGCATGAAGCTTTTTCCACATGGTTCAGCAAATAAAGGAACTGGATGCATTAAGGGATTATAAATATGGCATTATGCTGATCAAAGTAACCATACCTTATTTTACAGTACTGTGTCTGGGTTTGACTTACCCTGTTAGTGTGTGAAAGGCCAAGAAGTGGTTGTTCAGTTGAATGGAGTTTAGTGTGGAAATAAGAGGGTATGTGACTGGGTCATCAAAAACTCAGGATCTAGTAAAAGCTACATACAGCCTTTTCACAGTAATGGAGGAGGTTATTCCATTGAAGTACTCACACTTAAAGAGGAAAATCCCTGTAGTGTAGAATGAGATATTGCTTTTTAGTGCAGTACTTCTGCATCCTTAAATAGTTTCTCTGCCCAGCTGAAAACAATGCATATAAAACATTTTCCTGTCTTATCTGGGCCTAATAACTTTCTATTCAAGTCATACCACTTGTTTCAGTGACAGTTGTAGGATTGGGCCTTTAGAATGCAAGCTCTGGGTAAGGAAACTAATTCCTGGTAAGTGCCATACAGAACACTGGAGCTAAATCAGTACTGCCAGAGAGCCTAGGAGTGCATGATAATTAGCTGCATGGTTCAGCCAGGCATTTCCTATGCTATACTGTTTGCTAAGCCTCTGCTACACCACACACTATAGTCACATTTCTGTGCCTCCATCCAATAGCTCTTAAGATCTCTTAGGAGGCTACCAAGTCAAAGGACACTGGGAGTGTCACATCTCACCACTTTGAAAGGTGGAAATCAGCTCTGGCATTAGAAAATAGAAATCCTGTTAAAGCCAAGATACATGAACAGTATGTTTAGCACAGACTGGGATATACCTCTACATACAACAGGTTTGGAATGTGATATCTAAAACAGCAACAAGGAAAGTACAGAACAAAGCACATTAAGTGTTACAAACGGTTGGGTTGGATTTTAGTAATGTGGTAGAGTTTTGTAAAGCCATACTATAAATACTAGCAGAAATGCATATTGAAGCACAACTTAAGGAGAATATGCCAAAACAAGCAGTTCTCAGAAGGCAGGCATGTATGTTTTGTATTGTACTATTGTGTCTCTCAATGAGACCAAGTTTGGCTTAGTTTGGTATTGCTGAATCACAAGTGCAGCCAATTGTTCAACTATACCTTTCAGTTGATCTGTTCAGCTGAACACATCACAGCTATGCTGATCCATAGTAGCCCCCTTTCCTGCTAATGGGAGGAAAAGGACCAGCTGGCTAGGTACACAGCACCCCTGCCCAAAGTACTTTGTACCTATGGGTGCTTTAATATGCTTCAGGGAAGCTAAACTTGAGTGAGCTGTAGGCACTAATCTTATTACTTGGAGTAGTAAAAATCATCCAGCCTTCTTGAGGCTGACTTGGTCCTCTCACCCCTTGGTTACCTAGAGAAGCACTGATTTGGACTTTAACTGCTCACTGAACCTTAAGGGAGGTAGGTCGTTTTTCCTAGCAAGTTAGGCATGACAGCTGTCCAGCTACTAGCAGCACTTCAGGTTAAATGCTTACACTGAAGTGCTTGTGGGACTATTTGCAGGATGAACAGAACTTTAGTTGAAAAGAGCATTTTAAGGAAGTGAACTGCACCCAGTGAGTTTGGTAGTCTAAGCAGACATGCCAGGAAATAAGTTAAGCTAGATCCAGTGTAAGTAACAAATTTATTGTGGTCACTTGGGTAGAAAAAAGTTCTACACACAATGCACATGACCAGTTAGGATGTTTTCCACATGAACACTTCTAAACCCCAACTCATTTTACAGTCCCACCCCACTACCCTTCCCTCCCGCCTCCCCACAGACATCAAGCAACTGCTAATGAAAAGCAGTAAACAGCCACTTTGGGCTAACATTTCCATCTCCACTCAGAAGTGAAGATTCCAATTACATTCCAGATTAGAGTTCAATATTATCTTAACAGAAGAGTTCCTGAGTCCAGTATTTACAAGGTAACATTCAGAGATCCCAAGATTTACAATTCATCCTTCTCTCCTGCTTCCTCTTCAGGAGGAGGTCCCGCACTTCCATAAAGCTTGCTAACAATTGGCTGGACAACCTCCTCCAGTTCCTTCTTTTTAGCTTTGAAATCTTCAATTTCAGCATCTTGGTGGCTTTCAAGCCATTCAATCTTTTCCTCTACTGCCTTCTCGATTGTTTCCTTATCTTCAGATGAGAGTTTGCCACCTAGTTTCTCTTTGTCCCCAATCTGATTCTTCAGGGAATAAGCATAGCTTTCCAGCTCATTTCTGGTATCAATACGTTCTTTAAGCTTTTTGTCTTCCTCTGCAAACTTCTCAGCATCATTAACCATCCTCTCAATCTCCTCTGGTGTCAGACGGTTCTGGTCATTGGTAATTGTGATCTTGTTTTTATTTCCTGTGCCCTTGTCTTCCGCTGTAACACGGAGGATTCCATTCACATCTATCTCAAAGGTAACTTCGATCTGTGGGACACCACGAGGAGCAGGAGGGATTCCAGTCAAGTCAAAAGTACCCAGAAGATGGTTATCCTTGGTGAGAGGACGTTCACCTACAGAGGTAAAAGTTTTAGTTTGTACCTGTGTCTAAAGGGAGGGGTTACATGTGGTTTGACATGACTAACCTTGGGTTTTGAACCTGTATTTTGTTTCACTTTAAGGGGGGGGTGAAAGCCCAGCTAAAGTTTGGGGACACTTGAATCTTTGAATGACCAGATAAAACGCTACTTGTTTGGGAGTAGGTTAAGTGTTCAATTTTGGCTTTATTTAGTTGCCTGGAGCAGCATGTTCCTTTGCCTGTAACAGTAAAGTGGAATACTGAGCCACCCAGGTTTGTAGTAAAAAGCCTTTGCAATATCAGTCTTTTAAACTGAATGGGGGTGATTTAGACTTCTCCCTCCAGAAACCACATGATTAGAGCCCTCATGAAAAGGAGGAACTCTGGACAAATCCAATCAAGCACTCTTACCAGAACACTAGTAGTTTTGAAGATGCTACAAGTAGCCATTTGAATTGGTCTGTTACCAAGGTCTCCCCACTAGGGGAGTTGTGTTTCTTCTCAAGGGCTATAATGAGGAATTCTGACATGACCTTTCTTTTGAGGCATGGTCATTTATTGCTCCATGTCTAACTTAGTAAGGCTTTTAAAAAGTTTTCACAAGACAAATGTGTACAGGATACATCCTATTTTAGTTCAGTGATACAGGACACTTACCTTCATAGACCTTGATTGTTACAGTTGGCTGGTTATCAGAAGCTGTGGAGAAAATCTGTGATTTCTTGGTGGGGACAACAGTATTTCTTGGGATGAGCTTGGTCATAACACCCCCAACAGTTTCAATGCCAAGTGTCAGAGGACACACGTCAAGTAGCACCAGGTCACCTAAAAGAGACATTTTTCTAGCTTTAATCCTATTCAGTTAGAGATTCACCCCAAGTTGTTATACTAGAAGTTACAAGGGCCCATGGTTACTGTACCCTTATGAAAGCACGGCAAGTATAGACGTGTTCTAAAGTATAGAATTTAGCTTCCACGTTGAGAACAGAAATCATGTACCAGGCTTACAAAAACCTGCTCCAATACTAGTGGTAAAGGTGTAAACATTTGGCAAGCTACTAGTTTAGTTTTGCACCTACCAGTATCTTGGTCACCCGAAAGGACACCAGCCTGAACAGCGGCACCATAAGCAACGGCCTCATCTGGATTGATGCCACGAGAAGGCTCTTTGCCATTGAAGAACTCTTTAACAAGCTGTTGTATCTTGGGGATTCGAGTAGAGCCACCCACAAGTACAATCTCATCAATGTCTGATTTCTTCAGGTCAGAATCTTCTAGAACTTTCTGCACAGGCTTCATGGTGGAACGGAACAGATCCTAAAAACACAAGTAGTTACAATAGTAAGGTAAGGCACTTTCTCCCCTATGCTGGAGAAATATATCTTGACAAAGTGTGGTCTCGACAAATGACCATGAGCAAGCCAAAACACACACCAAGTACTGACTCCAGCCAGATGTGAGTTTACCATGTGTCCTTGGGAAGAGAAACTAAGGCAAGAGACTTGCCCTACTCCCATGTGAACTGGGGAGTTATTGCTTCATAGCAGAGTTACATTTAATGTGTTTTGTAAATTTAATTCAGTATAAGCAATAGCTGAACATACTAAACATGCAAGTAACTCCAGCCACTGATTTACCTCAAAGCAACTGTAACTCTGGCTTCAAATACTAACCATATTCAGTTCTTCAAACTTTGCCCGAGTCAGTGTCTCAGAGAAGTCCTCTCCTTCGAAGAAGGACTCTATTTCAATTCTAGCCTGATGCTGAGAGGACAAAGCTCGCTTTGCTTTCTCTACTTCCCGCCGTAGCTTCTGTACAGATCTATTGTCCTTCCTAACATCTTTTCCAGTTTTCTTCTTGTATAACTTGATAAAGTGTTCCATAACACGTTGGTCAAAGTCCTCTCCGCCCAAGTGAGTATCTCCATTTGTAGCCACAACTTCAAAGACACCATTATCAATTGTGAGGAGGGAGACATCAAAGGTTCCACCGCCTAGATCAAATACAAGGATGTTCTTCTCACCCTCCCGCTTATCCAGTCCATAAGCAATGGCAGCAGCAGTACTGTGTTGAAGAAATAGTAGTTAGAGAACTCACAAGGCCTAGTACAGCAAGACATCTGTAGAACAGTTAAACTACTTACGGTTCATTGATTATTCTCATTACATTCAATCCAGCAATGGTACCAGCATCCTTCGTA
Organism: Terrapene triunguis; assembly: GCF_002925995.2. NCBI lineage: Eukaryota > Metazoa > Chordata > Testudines > Emydidae > Terrapene > Terrapene triunguis. Next base: position 17,077,183 of record NW_020664589.1, read on the forward strand.
GCTTGACGCTGAGCATCATTGAAATAAGCTGGGACAGTGACAACAGCATGGGTAACCTAGAGGAGCAGGATGAAGATTAATGTAACAACTTCAATAACCAGCAGCAAGAAAGCAAATAAAAGCTTGACAATTTCAAAGTGTTAGAGGGATTGCCACTGCCTGGAGAGTGCCTTCTCACCTTCCAGGCGAAGAACGGCTTCCTTTAAGGCTACCTCTAGAGGGCCCAGACAATAACAGAATTAAGCAAAGTTCACGGGGTCCTGTCTGAGCTCATCTTCACATCTGCAAGTGCTCCCAGCCAAACTGGGTAGAAATTAAGATTCAAACTTTGGCCTGCAGCTTGAGAGATTTTCATCACCTGCCACTTTATCATTCTGGAAAGCTGCTGCTTCTACAAGATGTCAGTTGACCATTTGTTATGTTAACCTACCTTCTTTCCTAAGTAGGCCTCAGCAGTTTCCTTCATCTTTGTCAAAACCATAGCAGAAATTTCTTCTGGAGCAAATGTCTTTATCTGTCCACCACCAACATCAACTTGTATATATGGCTTGGTCTTCTTTTCAACAACCTACAAGGACAAGAACACTTCAGTTTGAAGAAAAAATATATTTCTAGTCGTTTTAAATCTTTGAAGAGAACTGAAACCTGAACAATGCTCACTACTCAAAAGTCAAAAAAGGAGATAAGAGCAGAAGACAGATGTTCTCTCCAGTAATATTTTATGTCAAGAGCCCACATTGATTACAATTAGGTACATGGATATTACATGTCAGTTCCATTCCCACAACCTATACATTTCATTTTGATTCAAGGCAAGATATTTAGCATACTGAACTACAGTACTCCAGTTATGGGACAGAATAGGTGAATGATGGTAACTGTTTCCATCCTAATCACCCTCCCTAGTGAGTAAAAAAAGTTACAGGGTTTATTGGAGAGCAATTAATGATTTTTGGATGTCCAAGAGAATTCATTTTGCAATTATGGGGAAGATACAATGAAAACATAAGTCACCTATTGGAGTGTGGGTCTAAGACCCACAAGACCTATTGTACCATAGTCTGCATCTGTGATGCAGCACACCCGAACCACACCCCAATCCCACAGAGCTTCAACATAGCATCTGAGCCCCCAGGTCACTGCCCCCATCGAACGTGGCCCGGGCCGGGCCCGGCCCCGAGGTGGGGCCCCGCAGTACCTTGAACGGCAGGTATTTGACATCCTGCTGCACCGACGGGTCGTTCCACGTGCGGCCGATCAGGCGCTTGGCATCGAACACGGTGTTCTCGGGGTTGGAGGTGAGCTGGTTCTTGGCCGCGTCGCCGATGAGCCGCTCCCCCTCGGGGGTGAACGCCACGTAGGACGGCGTGATCCGGTTGCCCTGGTCATTCGCGATGATTTCCACGCGGCCGTTCTTGAAGACGCCGACGCTGCGAGAAGCAAGGCAGGGTGAGACGGGCCGGCCCGGCCGCGGGGCGGGGGGGGGGGGGGGGGGGGGAGGCGGCCGGGCAGCGAGGCCCCCGCTCTACGCACCAGGAGTACGTGGTGCCCAGGTCAATGCCCACCACGGTGCCCACGTCCTCCTTCTTGTCGTCCTCCTCGCCGCGCACGCCGCCCAGCA
>NW_020664589.1:17078903-17079538 GCF_002925995.2 Terrapene triunguis
ACCCCCCCGCGGCCCGGAGACAGGGGCGCTCCATCGGCCGGGCCCCCCGCCCCACGCACTAGGCCGCACGCCCCACTCACCGTCACCGCGCCTCGCACAGGTCCGCTCTACTCGCTACTGCCGTCGCTATGCCCAGGCCGCCCCGGCCGCCTACCCTTATATACCCTCCCTCACGGCTTCGTGGAGGCCAGCTATTGGCTGCGGAACCCGCGCTGGAACCTTTCCATTGGTTGGCGCCGACTAAGCTGGCCACTCTTGATTGGCGGAGATCAAGCTCTCCGCAATGACGTATGGCGTCGCACCCCTCCGTCATCGTGCCATTGGCCCGTTTTACCCGTGTCGCGGACCAATCAGCTTCGAAGGGACAGCCAAGCGGAGTGAGCCCATTGGCTGGGAGCAGTGGTCACGCTGCAGGAAGAGAGGAGGCGGCGCTGGTCCATTCTGGAAGTTTCTATGGTTACCAGCCCCTGGGGAGGGAGTCGGGAACGGGGGAAATGGGGGCGAGGGGTTGCCAGGAGAGACCAAGGAGCGAACGGCCCCGGGGTCACAGCTCCTGTCCCCACTGCCACGCGGGGCCTGGGCCACTGGGACGCTCCCCACACAGGGGCCTCGATGGGCCAGAGGACGGTGTGACG
>NW_020664589.1:17079548-17100965 GCF_002925995.2 Terrapene triunguis
TGACGCTCCCCACACAGGGGCCTCGATGGGCCAGAGGACGGTGTGACATCCCACTGAGGGGTCACGGCGGGCCTGGAGACTGTGTGACCTCCCAACATGGCAGCCTCAACGGAGCAGGGGACGGCCTGACGCTCCCCACACAGGGGCCTCGATGCGCCAGAGGACATGGTGACGTCCCACTGAGGGGTCACGGCGGGCCTGGAGACTGTGTGACCTCCCCCCATGGCAGCCTCAATGGAACAGGGGACGGCCTGACGCTCCCCCCACAGGGGCCTCGATGGGCCAGAGGACATGGTGACATCCCACTGAGGGATCACGGCGGGCCTGGAGACTGTGTGACCTCCCCATATGGCAGCCTCAGTGGAACAGGGGACGGCCTGACGCTCCCCACGCAGGGGCCTCGATGGGCCAGAGGACGGCGTGACGTCCCGCACAGAGGCCACGACTGGTGACAGCATGACATCCCTCATGCAGGCCATGACAAGAAGCCCTGCACGGAAGGCACAGCAGAGCAACGTGACTACCCCCGTGGGAGCTAGGATGTGGAGATATGATGTTTCCATGCACATTATGTCAACACAAATTCTCTGATGTTATTGTATGCGTCCCATAGAGAAAGTTAGAGTCAGGTGTCAGTGTGTTATCTGCATTGTAGATTGACATAGAGTAAAACAAAACCCTCCATTTCCATGTAAAACTGCCTTATAAGCATTCACTTGTCAAGAACTGGGTTTTAATTCTCATCTTCAGGTCTTTCTGAACAGAAAAAAGAGGTCTGTTTGCTGAGATAATCACACCCTTTTGGTTTTTGCTGCCCCGTTCAAATTGGAAAATGAACAGGTCCTTCCTATTAGGTTTGGCACTTTTTAGGCTTTGTTATTGAGTCACAATGGCTTGTTATTGCACCACCACATCCTGACACAAATCTCACTCACTCCCTCGCATTACATCAGCCTCAAGATATCACAAGATAGGTGGAAATTCAATAGTTAATCATAAAATAAACTGTCACTACACATTTAACTCCCCTAAATTACCCCTGAACTACCAATAGAGTAGATTTTTGTGCCCTCCTATCTAATCTATATATGTAGCTAAACTTTAAACAAAATCACCTTCAGGCAAAATCTATGTCTGGCAAGTTTCAGCTGAAAGAAGAAAGTTTTCAGGAAGTTAAAAGTGACAAAATAAAAGGCTAGAATGAAAACTGTTATGCATCCTTTAAAAGGCATTAAGCTCGGAACCTAATCAGTTTGGAAACCTAAGTTAAAAGAAGTTTCAGGTATTGTACCAATTCTCAAGTCCTCCTGTCAATTTTTGCAGTTTTACCATCACATTTTCTGATATTGTTTGTCTTTCTCCTGTAGTTGTGTTGAAGACCCAAGCAAACAATGCCCAAGAAAGCAACATTTTAGAACAATTAAACCGTTGACTTGTGAGGAGACAAACCTTTCAGAGGAGCTGGACTGAGACTAGACTAAATACAAAACTCATTTCTTCCATTTATCTTTCCCTTAATAAATTCTTTACACGGACATTCAACATTCTCTCTCTCTCTCTGTTTCTCACACACACAAGAAAAAATCCAAAAATACATACTAAAGAAGCTATTCCCACAAGTTAAAGAAGAGAGAGATTGTTATTATATTTAAAAAAAAATAACTGAGAAGCGCTCACAGTGCAGGAAGCCATCTAAGTACATATACAGATAGATTAGATTTATACAAAGAGAATGTTTGTACAGTGTTCTAAACATAAAAACGCTATATCAAGCCTGTTTATTGTTGCATGAGCTGCACTCTGCTTAAGTGGACAGCTTTCTTAACACCAAGGGTTCTCAAACTTCATTGCACTGCGACCCAAAAATTACTACATGACCCCAGGAGGGGGACCGAAGCCTGAGCCCGCCCAAGTCCCATCACCCCAGGCGGAGGGGCCAAAGCTGAAGCTCAAGGTTGCAGCCCCAGGCAGGGGGCCTGTAACCTGAGCCCCGCCACCCAGGGCTGAAGCCCTCGGGCTGCCCCAGGCGGTGGGGCTCGGGCTTTGGCTTCAGCTCCAGAGCCCAAAAAGTCTAACAGCAGCCCTGGCAACCCCATTAAAACAGGGTCAAGACCCACTTTGGAGTCCCGACCCACAGTTTGAGAACAACTGCTTAATACCATTAAGTGAACTACACAGGTTCAAACAGTGCCAGGAGACCATCAGGAGAGACAAAGAGGCCAAAACTACAGTATGTTGTGCTGTCCCTACTCCCTACATGTGTAAGTCACTGCCATTTTTATTTCCCCACTCACCTTTTTTCAAATATCTTCTTTTAACCTTTACATTATACCAGTGGTGGGCAACCTGCAGCCTGTGGGCTGCACGCAGACCGTCAGGGTAATCCGCTGGCGGGTCGCGAGACAGTTTGTTTACATTGACCGTCTGCTGGCACGGCCGCCCGCAGCTCCCAGTGGCCGCGGTTCGCCGTTCCCGGCCTTTGGGAGCTGCGGGAAGCAGCGCAGGCTGGCCAGCGCTTTCTGCAGCTCCCATTGGCCTGGTATGGCAAACTGCGGCCACTGGGAGCTGCGGGCGGCCGTGCCTGCGGACGATCAATGTAAACAAACTGTCTTGCGGCTCGCCAGCGGATTACCCTGACAGGCCGCGTTTGGTCCGCGGGCCACAGTTTGCCCACTACTGCATTATACAGTCTTTGACTTTGGAGGATTTGGGTAGTTTATATATATGCACTTTATTTATTTTTTCTTTGCCATTATTTCTACTTTGTGTTGACACAGTATTGTTATTTAATTTCCTTCTTTTATGGGACCTTAAGTTACTGATTCAAATACTGTCCTTAATCTTCAGAAGAGGACTCTCTCCTGGCATATACCTATGCTTCCTGGGAGTTGGATGTAGTCTGGATACTCTATTTCTCCTCAGCAAAACTTGTGTATATAAGGGGAATGTTTTTCTCTTCCTAGCTGAGAACATATTTATTGATGTTTGTTTAGCTCTAGAGGAAGCAATCTCATAATACTAGCAAATGTTCTGGGTTTCTTTTTGGAATATAAGGTGGCAGCTGACTGTATTGTACCCAACCTTAACAGTGTGTAATATGCTGTATGTTTTTGCTTGACTGCCATTATTGGGCATATTTCAATTTGCCACATTTATCATCATTGTTTCTAAAACGTTATTAAAAACTAATACCGTTTTTTTAAAGATTCATTTGATCAGAGAAGGAGGCCTGAAGGAGTTAGGGTGTGATGATTCACAAAAAGACTGGTGGATAGAGCTTTGGAGGTGGTAGATAGGCACATTTTTCATATTACATCATGAAAGGTTGCTTGGAAGGGAAATCTCCAAGGATAACTCTGGTGCTGCAGGAACATGGTGCTGGTGATTCAGTAAAAGCTTTTCTCCCTCAATCAGTACTGACCCCAACACTCAATCATGATGCTAGAGGATACCACACTAATATTTGTAAAAAGGTTTGAGGTCCTGGAATGGAATGTTCTTAGTGTTAGGTAGCATTATTAATTAATTTATTATTATTACTAGAGCTTCCAAATGTAAATGAGAAATTAAATAGAGTTACTGACAACATTTGGTTATTACAAATACTTTAGCATTTTTCAGAAGAGTAAATGTGTTAAACCTGCTGTCCTGATAACATTTTGTGCGAGTAATTACATTCCACCACACTGAATTCTCCCTGCTGTGTCAATTGGATACAAGATTCTCCTTCATCAGTGAGGATTGTCAGGGAGTTGGTTGAGAGTCAGGAGCTCTGGGTTCTATTCCTAGCTCTGCAACTAACTCACTTTGTGACCTTTAGCAAATTATTTAATCTTTCTGTGCCTCAGTTTCCTTATCTGTTAAATGTTGATAATACTTCTCTATCTCACAGGGTAGTTGTGAAGCTAAATTAATGTCTGTAAAGTTCTTTGAGTTGAAAGGTTCTAAAGAAGGGCTAAGTAACATTATTACTATGATAGTATGATTATTATTAATTTCCTATCCTAAACTGTTGTGTAACGTAGCTGTTAACTGTTAATCAACTGCTTTGTTCCATCCTAGAGGTGGCTGCACTGAGCAATCCTGCCCTGCTCTGCTCTGGATCACATTCCATATACAGTACCACTCCATCCTATCCCCTGTGTGGCTCTGACTCCTTAGGGCAGGATATACCACCTGTTTGTAAAGTACTGTGGGAGGAAAGGCACTATAGAAGTGCAAGAGATTATCTAGAGGCATTATAGAGAATGATGCTAGTTATCTAAATTGCATAATCTATAGAGGTGAACTCTGCAGAAGCTGTGAGCAAGGTAGTTGAAAGCAGAAATATAATATATAATGAATGAGTGATTTTTCACATAGTTGTTTATATTTAATAGACATATGTGATAAAGCTAGTTCACAATAAACACTGAAGGTTTGCTATCCTCATTAGATAGTCACTTCAAATCAGGGAGATTTCTCCACTGGACTTTTCCCTCAGCTCAGAGACAAGTTGCCTTTCAAGATTCTAGTAGCTTCTACAACTCAGATGCCTCAAAAAATAGAAGACAGGGAGACAGTGTTCAGAATAGGCAGGTTAGCAGGTGCTATATAAAGAAAGTGTTATTGGTGCCATTTAAAAATCATCAAGTTGGGGAGGGAGAGGGACTATAAACCCACTGATTTGGAGGTGAGGGGATATGTGTCAGAGGAAGCACAAGCTATGCAGTTGCAGTATGTGATTGAGTTCAAAAATATTTTTTACTCTCAGTCGCCACAAGGTGGGTTGTTAGTCTTGGATTCAGTTATAATAGGACAAGTTTCCATATCCTCAACTCCTTCAAATGGGGAAGGAATAACTAGTTCTTGGTGTGATGGGTCTTTAGACTCAAGCTATCAGAAGCTGAGCAGTTATAATTTATTTAAACATATCCAAATCAGACTTCAAAGTAGCAGCCGTGTTAGTCTGTATCCGCAAAAAGAACAGGAGTACTTGTGGCACCTTAGAGACTAACAAACAGATTGACAGAGCCAGACGAGTACCCAGAAGTCACCTCCTACAAGACAGGCCCAACAAAGAAAATAACAGAACACCACTAGCTGTCACCTTCAGCCCCCAACTAAAACCTCTCCAGCGCATCATCAAAGATCTACAACCTATCCTGAAAGATGATCCCTCACTCTCACAGATCTTGGGAAACAGACCTGTCCTCGCTTACAGACAACCCCCCCAACCTAAAGCAAATACTCACCAGCAACCACACATCACTGAACAAAAACACTGACCCAGGAACCTATCCTTGTAACAAAGCCCGATGCCAACTCTGTCCACATATCTATTCAAGTGACATCATCATAGGGCCTAATCACATCAGCCATACCATCAGGGGCTCGTTCACCTGCACATCTACCAATGTGATATATGCCATCATGTGCCAGCAATGCCCCTCTGCCATGTATATTGGCCAAACCGGACAGTCTCTACGCAAAAGAATTAATGGACACAAATCTGACATCAGGAATCATAATACTCAAAAACCAGTGGGAGAACACTTTAACCTGTCTGGTCATTCAATGACAGACCTGCGGGTGGCTATCTTACAACAGAAAAACTTCAAAAACAGACTCCAACGAGAGACTGCTGAGCTGGAATTGCAAACTAGATACAATCAACTTAGGATTGAATAAGGACTGGGAATGGCTGAGCCATTACAAACATTGAATCCTTCTCCCCTTGTAAGTATTCTCACACTTCTTATCAAACTGTCTGTACTGGGCTATCTTGATTATCACTTCAAAAGTTTTTTTTCACATACTTAATTGGCCTCACAGAGTTGGTAAGACAACTCCCACCTGTTCATGCTCTCTGTATGTGTGTATATATATCTCCTCAATATATGTTCCATTCTATATGCATCCGAAGAAGTGGGCTGTAGCCCACGAAAGCTTATGCTCTAATAAATTTGTTAGTCTCTAAGGTGCCACAGTACTCCTGTTCTTTTTCCAAATCAGACTGCATCTTGAGAAATGGGAAGGTATTGGATGAAAAGACACAAAGCATACAGCTACAGGAACAGTGACTTCAAACATCATCAGTCATGTGATCTGACTGGCCTAAATCTTGCACTTTACTATATGTCAAAATTTAAACTACTCCAGTCCATGCCACTTGCTTACCTGAACTGAAGATGCTGTTTCTGTGCTCTACATCACTTACCCTAGCTTGACAACTCTGCATCTTAGTAAAATGTCTGTTATCCAAATATACAGTGTAGTTGTAGCTCTGTCGGTCCCAGGATATTAGAGGATATTATCCAAATAGTGGTTAATCAAAAAAAGACAGGTCATTGGTGAAATTTCATTCCCCCTGGAGACTTGGTAATCACAGATTTATATTCTCTGGAGATGCATAAAATTTAGCAACCACAGAAATGTAAAATAATAAAAAATGAAAGGCTGTAAAACCCCCTTGTCTCCCGCCCCTCTTTACTGACTCAGTCACTGAATCCATCCACTCCACTCTTTCCACCACCCTCCACTTCTCTGCCCCCTCTCCTATTTCAGAATCCATCCTAACTGGATAACTTTCCCTCCCCATCCTCTTTCTTTGCTCCTTCTCCCACTCTGCTGAATGCTTCTGGATAAAGACCCATGATCATGTGGACTTTCTTCACTGCAAAGTTATCCTCTTTCAGTTCTTTCATCTTCTTGATCAAGCCACACTACTTCTCCATTCTCCTTGACTACAGAATTCCAGCTGCCTATGCACCACCTTTGATTCCCTCCTCAAATCCTCCTTTATCTCTGCCTCCTCCATCTCCATACCAAATCTTGCCTACTTTTTAAAGAGAAGATGGACTACCTCCACCATCACGTACCTTGTCTCTCCTTCTTCCTGTTATTACCCTTCTCTTTCTCTACAATCACCAACACTATAGTCCTTTGCCTGCTATCCCACTTCAGCTCATCATCATTTCCTTTACCTCCAATCTCATCCTTAATCTCGCTCTGTCTTTATGGTCCTCATCCTCACGCAGAACGCAAGCACACCGTAGCGTCTCCATCCTAAAACAAACACCCCTGACCCCACCCACCAGCCTCCCCAAATACTGCCCCAGCTTCCTTCTTCCCAGCTCCTCCCAGTTCACCATCTAACATTTCTTTCTTCCACTTCCATCCTGGATCCTTTCCAATCTGGGTTTGATCCTCTCCACCACACTGAAACTGCTCTCACCAGGACCTCTAGTGATATCTTCATGGCCAAATCTCGGGGCCTCTGCCCCAAACCACTGTGTGTGAAAGAAACTGGAAACCAGATGAGACAGGTGGGTCAAGTTAAATTTGGAGAAGATGAAGCTGACAGTAGGAATGAGAAAGGATTTTGAGGGCAAAGTCACAAAGTAGTGCATAGTCCTGAAGTCCTAAGATGTTGATCTTTAAAGCCTTTGATGGGGTAAGTCCAAACTATCTCAGAGACTATCTCTCCCTCTGTTCTCTGCTGTGACAGCTAGATTGACCAGGGCAGTCTCCCATAGTAAAACAATCAGAGATGGGAATCACAACATATAGCCTGTGGAGTTTCCTAAAGTAGAAATCAGGATGAGACAAAGCCTTTATATATTTAGATAACAATGCATGACTCGTCTCTTTGCACAGGCTTTTCTCCAATCCTGAAGCAATGGGAGAGCGCAGCAACAGTCTCCTGGATAACAGTCACCAGTGGCTAAGAGAGGAGGGAAGTGAAGCAGTTAGGTCCTACTTCAAACATGATTCATTATGAATTTCAATTATGTAAATAGTGTCTAGATACCACCCTCAGTTAGAAATTGAAGGGAGAATTGCTTTAAGTCAATAATTATTTTTATACGAATAAAAAGGTAAAATGCAAAATTTGTATATGTAAGATCCATAATAGGCTTAATGTGTAAACTCCATTTTTTTTCCTTGTAGTTTCAGCTACTCTTCACATTTTCCAATTTCCAGATAAACTGATCTATTTGTAGGCTGCAATAAGTAACAGAACAGTAGCATGGCTATTTTTGCATACAAACAACTGGAGTTTAGTGTTTTACTTCTTGTATCTAAACATAGTTTGTTGCTTGACTTGGTATATCCTGAGCAATAGCTTGTACTGATGGTTGGTAAAATGTCCTGCTGCTACAAGTGTCATACATAGTAAGACATCTTATCTTATTACTTAGGAATTACTCAGGAAGTCTGATTCAGTATAATTACAGGGTAAGAACTAGCCAAAACATAGCCTACTGAAACTGTTCAGTGCCAGGTATAATCTTGGCATGACATCTGCTTCTCTGACACTCCTCCTTAAGCCAGAAAACCATTTTCACAAATGTGCAATTGATCTGTGGCTTCTTAACTGTTGAAAGAGGTCAAAGACTCTTCTGTTAGAGATCAGTTGGTTTCCTCTCAGTGTTTCTGGTCAGTCCAGGGACGCTGGTGTGTGGTGTTATCAGTCTGATCCAAGTATGCATTTATGTAGCTCTGATGTGAACAGGCATTCTTACTTACAAAAAGAAAAAATGTTCAAAATTGAATTATAAAAATTCCAGAGTTTTTCTCTTTACAAATCTGTATTAGAGACCAAGATGTCACACTTCTGCCAAACATAGGAACTGTACCAAATTCAGCTCTAGCATTCAAAGCTTACTTGAGGACAATTTCATCCTGAGACAGTGTTGTTAGTTGAGCAGGGTGTTGTCCTTGTTGGCTGACTTGCAGCTTCTTTTGCTGTTTTTACTTCATACATTTCTGATCTCATTTGAGATACCCAGTCTTTATATTTAATTACACTTATGAGGAGTCCAATAAAAAGTTGAAATTGAAATCCTGAACTGATGTTTACAAAATCAGAATAGTATCAGATACAAAGATTCATGTCTCAGGCAGGCATGTTTATGAGGCATTTGTCAGAAGGGTGCAAATTTGACTAAAACAACTCTCTTCTTTTGTGGTATCTACAAAAAAAATCAATTGTGGTTAAGTAGATGGTTTGCCATTGAACATTGTTTTTGATGCTGACCAATACAATTTGTTCCCTTGAGCTTCCCACGCCAGTGCATTTTACTCACCTGTTTTCTGTAGTTTTACACTTAGATTGCAAGCTCTTTGGGACAAGGGCTGTCCTTTTTCTAAATGGGGGCACACTGACTAGCACAAAGGAGCCCTGGCCCCTAGGTGCTAATATGAATAAACAATAAAAGTAACACAATAAATGCTCCTTATGCAAGCAAGAGCTTTATTTAGTTTAGTACACTTGGCAGGCCCAGCATCTACACCCCATGCAATACAATAATACAAAGCATTACAAGCAGAAATACAGTGTAGACCGTCTGACTGCCCTGCCTACCCGTGCCTGTGGGCTAAGGCAAAGTGGGGCTCTGTGTCAGGCCTCCCTCCATGTATGACAGTCCGTTTCGGAGCTGGGAGCGGCTGTCTGCTATTTCTGTTCCCATTGCTCCCACCGGCAGACCTAGCTGTGCCTTTTCTCTCGCCGCCTCTTTCCATGCCCGGACCCCCGCCCAGCTCTCTCCTCCTGGAACTACATCTCCCAGAAGGCCTGGCGCCCCACGCCGCATGCGCAGTGACGGACCTGTTCCTTCTCGCTGAGGGAGAAAGACGCAAGCGGCCGCGGGGTCTCGGTGGAGCGGCGGCTGGAGACGGAGAGCGACGGCGCCACATGCATAGGTTGGGCCCCCTCCCCTCCCCTCCCCCCTCCGGCGGCTGTTGGCCCCGGCCCGGCGCTGCCGCCGGAGCCTGGCGCGAGCGAGGAGCGCGCGCCGCGGGGCCCGGCCGGGGGAGCCCAGGGGCCGGAGGCCGAGTCCTCGCGCCCCCTGCTGGGGCGGCGCCGGGGGCCTCTGCCCGCTCTTCGCCGCCCCTCCCTGGGCTCGCGGGCGGGCGGCCTGTTGCTGGGGCGGCGCCAGGGCCCGGCTGGGCCGGGCGGCCCCTGCCCCACGGAGCCTGCAGCCGGCGCGAGCGGGGGCGTGGCCCCCCCCCCCAGCACGCGCGGGAAGTGGGCAGAGACTGAGTGCCCAAGGTCACGCGGGGAGTTAGTGGGGGAGCGGGGGCCCGAGCCCGGGGGTGCCTGTCTGGTGCTCTCAGCGCAGACCCATAACCAGCCTGCTGGCCCCCTCGGGATTCCTGGGCGGGGGGCCGGGGGGGGCGAGATGAACAATGGCAAAGCAACTTGCCCTCCCTTCAGAGCAGTGCCAGGGAGGCGGGAGAGGAGTGGGAGAGCAAAGAGAAAACTGGAGCAGGAGCCAGCTTTTCTGGCCAAGTAGTGCCCTGGGGCTGCTGGGAGGACGGGTATAGACATGGGGAACAGAGGGAGGGAAAAACAGAAATGATCACAATGTGTTTATTGTGACGTATGTTAAATTGAATCTGAGTAGCTACTTTTGTTTCTAGACAGATGAATGTAGCTCTGAAAAACATTCAGCATTTGTGGTGCAGAACCATTCAAGGTCCCCTTTGCCGCCTTGCCTTCCCAGGAGCCATTGTTACCTGGCATGTCAATATTTAGCAAACTGCAGTCATTGAAGTATTAATGAGTCTTTTCCTCCCATGACATTCCCAAGAGAAGTACTGCAGGACCAGAGCCCTGTCTGAGCTAAGTCACTGTGACAGTACCAAGGTGTTTTAGAAGCAATTTGGGTAGCTTTTATTGTAGAAGTTTTGGATGTATTCATAGATTAAAAAGCTTTACATGGAAGAGCATTCTGACTTTCCCACCTCTTGGTTACTGCTGGAATGTATCTGCTCAAATTGAATGCTTTTTTCTTTGCTAAGTCATGATATTGAGTTCTTCTTTATAGGACCAGCTTTTATGGCATTAAGGAAAACGCCACTGTAAAAATTGCTTATCTTTATAACTGAACATATGACCCTTTGTTTACTAACGGGTTGGTCACTTTTTCTTCTTGAAGGCTAAAACTGGCCTGCCATGTGTAAAAGAGACAATCTGAAGATGATAGGGAATGAATTAATTATGGGACAAGTATGAAAGTTTTGAGAGTCAAGTATCAGGGGGTAGCCGTGTTAGTCTGTATCTACAAAAACAACAAGGAGTCTGGTGGCACCTTAAAGACTAACAGATTTATTTGGGCATAAGCTTTCGTGTGTAAAAACCTCACTTCTTCAGATGCATAGAGTGAAAGTTACAGATGCAGGCATTATATACTGACACATGGAGAGCAGGGAGTTACTTCGCAAGTGGACAACCACTGTTGACAGGGCCGGTTCAATCAGGGTGGATGTAGTCCACTCCCAATAATAGATGAGGAGGTGTCAATTCCAGGAGAGGAAAAGCTGCGTCTGTAATGAGCCAGCCACTCCCAGTCCCTATTCAAGTCCAGATTAATGGTGTTAAATTTGCAAATGAATTTTAGTTCTGCTGTTTCTCTTTGAAGTCTGTTTCTGAAGTGTTTTTGTTCAGTGATAGTGACTTTTAAATCTGTAATAGAATGACCAGGGAGATTGAAGTGTTCACTTACTGGCTTATGTATGTTACCATACATAAGCCAGTAAGTTTTGAGAGTGAACCTCAGTATACTAGGTAAGAAGTTGGGCAGGAGTCTTCAGAAAAGAGACTTGTACATTGTAAACTGCTGTTACTTCACAGAGAACTTAAATATTCTGTCTAGGCATCTTTTTACACATCCCATTTTCATTATTTTATTTGCTCTTTTTATTAGTTTCTTTGTATGAAAATATGGCAATGTCCTGAGAGTTTTTCTGTTCCCTAATTGAAATTAGTTTTCACTTCATCTTTGGTTATAGTACCAATCATTTCTAGAGACTTCAGATAGGAAATAAATAGGTGAATTCTTAAGACAGCCATCTTAATTCTTAGAGTGGGACAGACACACAAATTTGTTTCAAATAGCACGTTTTTCAAAGTTTTCTGTGAGGCATGGCTCTCTAACAATGACCGTGATTTCTTCTAACTGTACGAATGTGCTAGATATCAAGCTCATGTGTCATATGTGCGTTATTGTCAAAAAGTACCGTGGGAAAAGACTGCCCAGTCGTATTTTGATGGAGTCTGAGGCTATGTCTACACTACGCACCTCTTAGCGACACAGCTAAATGATGGGGTCTAAATTAGCTGTTACCACTCAAGAAAGAGATCTTGGAGTCATTGTGGATAGTTCTCTGAAAAACATTCACTCAATGTGCAGGGGCAGACAAAAAAGCGAACAGAATGTTGGGAATCATTAAGAAAGGGACAGATAATAAGACAGAAAATATCATATTGCCTCTGTATAAATCCATGATACGCTCACATCTTGAATACTGTGTGCAAATGTGGTTGCCCCATCTCAAAAAAGATATATTGGGAAAAGGTTCAAAAAAGGGCAACAAAAATGATTGGGGGGCATGGAACTGCTGCCATATGAGGAGAGATTAATAAGACTGGGACTTTTTAGCTTGGAAAAGAGATGACTAAGGGGGATATGATAGAGGTCTTTAAAATCATGACTGATGTGGAGACAGTAAATAAGGAAGTGTTATTTATGCCTTCTCATAACACAAGAACTAGGGGTCACCAAATGAAGTTAATAGGCAGCAGATTTAAAACAAACAAAAAAGTATTTTTTCACACAACGCACAGTCAACCTGTGGAACTCTTTGCCAGAGGATGTTGTGAAGGCCAAGACACTAGATAAGTTCATGGAGGATAGGTCCATCAATGGCTATTGTCCAGGATGGACAGGGATAGTATCCCTAACCTCTGTTTGGCAGAAGCTGGGAACGGGTGACAGGGGTTGGATCACTTGATGATTACCTGTTCTGTTCATTCCCTCCTGGGCACCTGGTATTGGCCACTGTCGGAAGACAGGATACTAGGCTAGATGGACCTTTGGCCATACTGGATCAGACCATGGTTATGTTACAGCCATGCCACAGGTGCACAGTGTAGGCTCTCTTTGTCAACAGGAGAGAGCTCTGCTGCTGACAAAGTACTGTTAAATTAAATAAATAAAATAAATTAATGGAAATATCCCATCTCTTAGAACTGGAAGGGACCTTGGTCATCAAATTGAATCCAGCCCCCTGCCTTCACTAGCAGGACCAAGTACTGATTTTGCCCAGATCCCTAAGTGGCCCCCTCAAGGATTAAACTCACAACCCTGGGTTTAGCAGGCCAATGCTCAAACCACTGAGCTATCCATCCCCCTTGTTAACACTGGTGCTTTTCTTCTGTAAAACTTTTGTTGTTTGGGGGGAGGGGTGTGGTGTGTTGTTTTTTGTTTTGTTTTGTTTTTTTCTACACCCCTGAACGACAGAAGTTTTACTGACAAAAGTCCAGTGTAGACAAAGCGTGATAATCTGACCCTCCCCTTTATCTGCATCTTCTTTAATCGGACTGTGACAACTGCCTGTCTGTCTAGCCAGCCTGCCTGCATCAGTCTCCTTAAAGGGGACTCCTGATTCTGACCTGTACCTCTTTATATAGCTATGGGCTTTCTTACTAATTTTAATTTGAAGCCTGCCATCAGAACTTGTCTCTCACTGAATGCTTTCTTAAAGAAACTTTGCCCACTTAAGATCTCCCTGCTTTTTGCCCTGCATCTTGGTAGGACTGCAGGATGGTACTCATTTGTACATCTTCCTGTTCCTAGTTACAAACTTCTTCAAGAAGATCTCATGATTCAACATTTTTAATACTTAGATCCAGTTTCTACTGTACAAGGCTGTCACAATACTTTTATTTTCCTATTTCATAGTCCTTAAGTATTTCAGCCTAATTGGATATTTTAAATCACCCTTTACTTTCAGTTCTCAAAATGCAATACAAAACTCCTGAAGAGGTGTGTGATGGGGTGGACTAGGCCCAAAGGCCCCTGCTGGAGGCCTCAGTGTTCTGCCACATCCATCCCAGGGAAGGAGCATTGGAGAGGTCCTCCAAGCAGGGTAGAGTGGCTGCAGAGGAAGCAGCCAATCAGGGCCCAGGAGGGCCATATAAAAGGAGTTGCAGAGCAGTAGTCAGTTGCTACTTGGAGAAGAAAGAACTGCAGGCCTGGCAGCCTGGAAGAGCCGCAGGGCCACTGACAGTTTGCTAGCAGGGACCGAGGGAGCTCCTGGCTGGTTGCTAGGAATGAGTAAGAACTGAGCCTGGTGGGGGCTGCAGGAAGATAGTGTCTCCAGGGAGGAAGCCCTGGCGGTACAGCCCCATACCAGGGCTGGACTACTTAAAGACCAAAGCCCAGGGAGGGCTAGAGAGAGAGAGAGACACCACCAGAGGGGTACTGAGATTGGCCCCAGTGGACCGTATACCCGGAAGGGGTTTGTGCTGGTTAATATGCAGACAGTGTGACTCAGCCGGAGCGCTGTGTCACTGACAAACCCTCATGAGAAGCACCCAAAGGGGTCACCAGCACTAAAGAACGCAGACGCCCAACAAGAAGGGGGCACTTGCGGTGGGTGCCAACCCCGTTACAGGGGGTTAATCTTCACAGTGTTGCTGGGAAAATAGATCACTTTTATTGGGTGTGTCTGAGGATATAGTCACATTAATTCACAGTGATCCTGCATGCTGTTCCACGTGAGCAGACCCCAGTGCTCAGAGACCCACAGTGACTTCAGTGGGGCCACCCATGCACAACAGCTTACAGGATAGGGCCCTAAATTTGCATGACATGAAAACAACCTTCCTAATATGAAAAATGATTTTAACATTTTGTGGTGTACAGCCTATTTGCAAATACACACTTTTAAAGAGATTGTCTATAAATATAGTTTCTCTTTCCAGCAGATGCTGAATCCTGCTAATGTAAAATAAGCCCTTCTTTGCTTAATAACTTTAAGAACCTCCCAATCTCTTATATTTTTGGGGGAGAGTGTCACTTAGTAAAATGTTCTAAAAATATAATCATGTATACACATTAGAAATATATTAGCAAGGAAGATATTGCTGACCCTTTATTAATGGGCCATTTTTAGCATCTGTTGTCTTTGTTATTACTTAAGACACAGACAATTGTAGTGGTTTTTTTGTTTTTGCTTATGTCATGAAAAATTTAAATGTGGTATGTGGTATTCACAGAGTTATAAAGTTTGATGTGGTTTAAGTAAACAGAGTTTTGTAATGTTTGTCTAAAACAGGGGTGGGCAAACTTTTTGGCCCTAGGGCCACATCGGGTACAGAAATTGTGTGAAGGGAATGGTAGGGAAGGCCAGGAGAGGCTATGCCTCCCCAAACAGTGAGGCGTGGCCTGGCCCTTTCCCCCTATCCAGCCCCCTGGAACCTCCACCCAACCCCCCCCCCCCCACTCCCCACCCCTGACTGCCCCCGGTGACTGCCGCATCCTATCCAAACATCCCTGCTCTCTGCCCCCAACCATCCCCCCGGGACACCCATCCCCTATCCAACCTCACCTGCTCCCCACCCCTTGACCGCCCCCCTATCCAACCCTCCCAACTCTCCTTGCCCCACGTTACCTGTGGGGGGGGGGGCAAAGGGGGGCTCAGTCCTTTCCCTGTGCGTTTCCCCTGCTCGTTTGGCTGCTCTCCCTGGCAGTCAGGCAGGGCTCGCTCCTTGTCTGGGGTTGGCTGCTGGGGACAAGGGCCAAGCTTGCTCTGCCCAGGCCCCTTGACCGCCCCCCTGCTCCTCGCCTCTCCCTCTCCCTCCTTGCCCCCGAAACTCCCTCTGACCACGCCACCCGGAGCACCAGGTCTGGCAGCCCGGCCGGAGCTGCAGCCATGCTGCCCAGGCACTGGGGGAACTGTGACTGCAAGGGAGGGGAGCAGAAGAGGAGTGGCCAGGAGCTAGCCTCCGCCCTGCTCACCACGCTGCCAGGGAGTTGGGTTGGCTCCTCCACAAGCCTGTCCTGACCCCGCTCCCTGACAGGAGCTCGGGGGCCAGAGGGAAGGGTCCTGCGCGCCGGATGTGGCCTGTGGGCCGTAGTTTGCCCCCCTCTGGTCTAAAAGTTCACCTGGCTTTCCCTTGTCAAATATTTCTTGTGAACTTTTGTTTTTCTCTGTAAGTTTAAGTACTGTAACCTGTGAAAATGGCATCTTTACAAATGTAGTTTTGGGGTGGGGTTTTTATTCTTTTATTGTTTTTGTTTTTTTGAGTAGGTGAAAGTGATCTTCTGGGATTAAGCTAGCAATTGTGGAGTCTGAAAGTTTGGGTCCTCTCTTGTAAATATAGACAATCTTAAGTTTATCTGTTTTTAAGTGTTATCAGACCGAAAGCCTTCATGCTGTTTGTTTACATTTCGCAGATACTATTTATTTATTAATAAGTTAAAAAAAAAATGGTTGTAGCGAGGGACTAATTCCCCACAACTACGTAGTTGTGTGTGATGACAGCATTTCCACAGACTTTCAAAGCTGACTTTCTTTGAAGCTGAGATGATAGAAAATAAATTGGAACTGTGCTACAATGTACTTTGGGACTAAGATCCGAGTACAGGGCTTTACATCTGTAAATGAGAGAGAGATAGCAATTGCAGTGAGTCTTATTGGTAATCATATCAATATTTATTTAAATTTATAAAATATAAAAAGATGCTATTCTTAAAACAGTAGGTGTGTTTGACATAAATTAGAGGCAAATAATGCTAGCAACTAATAACCCTGAACTCCCAACCATCACACCATCCTCAACCCCTATCAAGTTCCTCTTACTCCAAAGGTCTTGGCAAATAGATATGCTTTGCAGTGTGCCCTGGTGGTCAACAGACCTGGGATGCTTTGGACCAGGGAGAGGAGGTTGCAAGCTGCTCATGGAGAGCAACCTATTGCCAGCCTCCTTTCTCTTAAATCCAAGGGATTCCAACTTGTGCATATCTGCTGTTGCAAGTGTGGTAGGATGGCATAAGAAGAGAGACAATGCCTTAAGTAAGAATGTTCAAGCTATTGGGTGAATGATCATTTTCTAGTAATACCTCCACTTTTTATTTTTTGCAGCACAAAATGAGTCATCTGAAAAATGGCTATGTCTACACTGCCCATCAGTGTCAGCAGGGGGTAGGGTTAGTGTAGAATCATGCAGCAATGAAAAGCAAGTTGCATCCACACTGGAGAGTGTAGCTACCCATGTCAATGAAAGGCTCCATCAACTGGAGGCAGCTGTTAAAAATAGTGTAGCTGTGGGAGGTGCTGCTTGGGCTGCAGAGAATCATGTAGGATATATACCCACAGGCTTCAGGCATACCTTTATTTGCCCAAGCAGTGCCTCACTCTCTGCACTGGTCTTTATCCCCTTCATAGGGGGGCTAACAGTGTATGTACTTTACATGCCGCCGTAAATGGTGTGCAGTGTAGACATATCTTTAGACACTGCATAAGTCCGTCCATCAAATGATCGATGTACTCTGTAAAGGGATCCTGAAAATTAAGGGACTTCCTACCCCACACAAAAAAAATCCCACCTCATACTTTAAACTATAAATCATTACACCTCTACCCCGATATAACGCGACCCGATATAACACGAATTCGGATATCGCGGTAAAGCAGTGCTCCGGGGGGGGCGGGGCTGCGCACTCCGGCGGATCAAAGCAAGTTCGATATAACGCGGTTTCACCTATAATGCAGTAAGATATCTCGGCTCCCGAGGACAGCATTATATCGGGGTAGAGGTGTATTATCCTAGATTTCAAGATGGGTTGAGGCTTCCACCGAAGACAATACTTTGGAAAAACAAAGCATCTATTCTGTAGGAAAAACCTTGGAGATACATTCACATCTAAGCAGCATGTATAAACATTTAGTCTTCTGTTAAAGAAAATATGCTATCTGGATTTTAAAACATTGTTTAGATAGATATGATGTTCTCACTTAAAAAAAAAACTCCTGAGGTAGGGTGATGAAACTAAACTAAAAATTTGTTACACTGTGTGATTAGTAAAGGAGGAAGACATTTGCCTTTTTGCCTATAGGAAATGTATGCAAAAGGTCACCAGATAGATTTTTTTGTTTTTGTTTTGTTTTGTTTCATCACACTAATGTGGACACACTTGATTACAAACACCACTATATTCTGATACTAGTTGTGTTCGCTAATCTTCCTTCCCACTCCAGTTGTGCTAAATTGTGCCCAGGAATAGTAATCCTGTTGAATAGACAATACATTCAGTGTTGCAGTGCAGCCAGCGGGCACAAGTAAATTTATAATGCAAAGTTGGGTTAGTCTACTATTAAAGTTGAGGTTTGAAAGTTTGAGATGCTGGTTTTTAAAGTTTAGAACTCAGTTCATATTTATTTAGCTATCTTTTATTTACAAGTGAAATTTTCAGCTTTTAACTTTTTAGCTAGCTCTTTGAGACACATGCCATTTATTTAAATCCAAATTCTGTTGCTTTTTAGCTGTTACTGTAAATGTTAATGAGACAGGAAACAACATTTTATGTTTTGATATGGGACAAGTTAGCAGGGAAACCAAGCAAGCTTGCTTAGGAGATATTTTTCAGTTTGACGGAATGGTTCCAATTTTGTCTTGGTTTGCCCTGCCTAGATTTGACCTGTCCAAACTTGCTATGGAAGCTGAATCCTGTGTGAGTGCCATGCTAAAAAAATAACCTGAAGCAAGAAATGTTCCAAGTGAGAAGAAAAGAAAAAATAAAACTTACTAATGATCTTTACCACTTTGGTAAATAATCCTTATCAATTTTGTTGAATGCTTTTTTTAGTGAAGCACATAAGTATTTTATAGAGCTGGTGGCTTCTTTACATTGCAATACAAAATCAGACATGTATTTTGTATTAAGCATTAGTTAAATTTTCAGTCATCTAATTCAGTATAGTGGTTTTTAGGATTTTATTGCTTTTTATCTGTCTGTCCTAGGTATTTCTAAGGCATTTATCACCTTGGTATCTAAGCACCATATCCCCTTTTTCTTATGTTGTGCTATGCTGTGACAACAGTTGTCAAATGTCATGTCAGACAGGTATGTCAAAACATTTCAGCTCATGCTATCCAAGAGCATCATGATGTGTTGTATATTATTAACATTAATCATTGTATTACAGTACATTTTTGTGGCTTGTCATTCTTTTTTAGTAGTGTTTAAGCAGCCTCATAATAATTTACAGCTGCAATACCAAAAAACCACTTCAGCGTATCTACATTGAAATTACGGAGATAGCAGGAATTTAATATGAAAAATCCAGGTACTCGCTTAAATTCTATTGTTTCTGTAGCCACATGGAATTTAAACTTCTGTTTGTCACAGAAGTGATTTAAATATCTGGATTTTATAAACCTTTGTCCTTTGGACAACTGTAAATAATCTTTCACCTCTTCAAGTTGATAAGTTCTTTGTTTGGGACCATAAGGTGATTTCATGAGCACTTACAAGCTAACACAGTTGGGCAATTATGACTTTTTGTATTCCATAGTAGTTAATAAGAACATTCTTTAAAATTCTTGTCCTGAATGCTGGAGTGAATTGAACTGCTCTGCAGTACAGGAAGGCTACAGCACATACAATTGTTTGCTCATCATGATTTCTTTAGATAAAGTTCCTCCCTTCTTACTTGATTTGTCTCTTTTTCCAAGTAGCTGGGTGTGACGGGTTGGACCCCTTAAGGTGCCACCTGATGTGCTGGGATATCACTGAACCTGCCTGTTCTGCCAGCCAGGGCACTCTTTTTACCTGTCTTGCTGAACCAGGCTATTATGCCTCCTCCAGCATACACACCGGCAGGGCCACACCCAACTGCAGAATGAGACAGACACTGAGATCAGCTCTGGGAAGCCTCAGCTTAAGGGACTTACCCCAGCAGTCAGGTGTCCACCTCCCTTGGAGTGCAGACCCAAAGGTATATTATGAAATCCGCCCCCTCCCTCAATGTGGAGGAAGATATGCATAGCCGCTTTACCCCCCCCCCATTATGAATTGCTCAAATGGAGTTTATATTATAAACAAGAAATAAATGTATTAACTACAAACGGTGAATTTTAAGTGGTTAAAGAGATAGCAAACGGAACAAAGCAGATTACTAAGCAAATAAAACAAAACACACATACTAAGCTTGTTTCACTAAAGAAATTGGTTACAAATAGTAATTTCTCACCCTAAATATTGTCACAGGTAGATTACAGAAAGTCTTGAAAGGCAGCTACACTGGCCTGCAGCTTGAGACTTCAGGTATTTCCACTCACAGACTGGACACCCGCTCAACTTCGGTTCAACCTTTCTCCCCTCGGTTCAGTTCTTGCTTCCAGGTGTTTTTCAGTGTCTCTTTGGGCGGGGAGGCAGAGGAGAACCATGATGATGTCACTCCCCTACCTTATATAGCTCTTGTGTATGGCGGGAACTCTTTGTCTCCCAGTGGAAGAACACTGGCATTCCAAGGGGTGGGTCCAGTACCGGGTGAATCAGACCCATGTCTCTGCAGGGCTGTGGCAGCCATTACTCGTAGGCTGTCTGGAGTGTCCACCGGAAGACTACGCTCTTTCACGTCCATTGTCTTTGCTAATGGGCCATTAGCCCTGTCTGGATTTTCCATTGTTGTACCTGAAGGGCTAGTTGGGGGGTGACACCCAACGTAACACATTTGAAATACAGATACATAGTCAATATTCCTAACTTCAGATACAGAAATGGTAGAGGTACACACATTGGATAATCACATTCAGTAAATCCTAACCTTTCCAATTATATCTCACATGAGCCATCTTGCATAAAGTATATATCAGTTATGTCGTATTCATTTCATAAGCATATTTTCATAAAGAATATGGAGTGAAACATCACACTGGGTGTTTCAGAGCAGGCTGTATTCCTAATATTTGTATTTAGAGCAGTGAGACTGAGCACAGTCATTTATTGACATTGTTATTCATGTGCTTCTCTTTTTGCTGAATTGGAGTTGGTTATTTTGGTCACTTACGGAATTTAGTAACGTTTCTTTATGCAGTAGTTTGAAGCCTTCCAACATGCCATACCTATCAGATGCATTCCTTTATTTTCATAAGGACATGTCTATACTACAAAATTAAGTCGACCTACCTTATGCTGGCATACAGCCGCTGCAGTAATTACATCGCTTGGCCTGTCTACACTTCGCTCCTTGGGTCAGCGATGTGCTTCCTCACCAGCAGCGTTTGTATTGATTGTACTGTCAGTGTGGGACATTGTGGGATGGCTCCTGAAAGCCAGTAACAGTCGGTGGAAGCAATGCAGTGTTTACACTGACTCTGTGTTGACCTAACTACGTCGACCTTGACTGTACGCCACTCGTGGAGGTGGAATTATAACGTCAGAGTAGCAGGGCAGTTACATCAGCGGGAGCAAAATTTAAGTGTGAAGACTTCCTTAGTTAGGTTGACGTAAGCTGCCTTGTGTCGACCTAACTCTGTAATGTAGACCAGAGCCAAGGTTCACAAGCTATACCTTAGGGCTAATCTACAGTGGCAGTGCTAAAGCGGTGCCGTGGCAGTGCTAAAGCGGTGCCGTGGCA